>NC_090659.1:37433165-37739499 GCF_013368605.1 Nyctibius grandis
ACTGCAATTTTTCCCACAGTATGGACTGACCAGATAAAATTCAATGCTCTCTACAAGACCCCACAAGAAACTGTACTGAAACCCCATATGAATTTAAATCTAGAATGTCCAAGAAGGACAAGGGTTAAAAAAAACAAAAACACAAAAGACCCAACCAGAGTTAAAAATTGGGTTTTCAATTCACTGTATGAGTGATTTGCAAAATCTGTTTTGCTTTTTATTAATGAAGTTCTGGCCTCACTGTCACAGATAAAACAACCCTTGAAACTGCGCAAGGTGAGAAAGGGAGCTAAAACAATGCTTTACATCACAGTTTGATTCTTCTAAAATTTACAACAGGCTGAAGCATTTGATTAAATTACTACTTGTGTAAGATACCTCTTCTTTGTCAGCAGTTAAGTTACCAATATGAGACAGTAATAGCAACTTGTACTTTCCTTCTGCTTGCCCCCTTTGTGTATGTTTATTTTAAGATAAAAAAGAACCCTTAAAACAATGTTTTACTGAGACTTGAAAAGCCCCAAAACTAACACTGAATGCAAGTCTTTTTTTCTTTTTTCTTTTTTTTTAAAGTAAGATTTAAAGCCTGGCAAACAAAGAATGTTTTTTTTTAAAAAGACTTGGTAGAGCCAAAGAGAAAATCAATGAGAGACTAGAAAGATGGAAGGGAGGGAACTTCACAAAATATGAGCAGAGAGAGAGAGAACAAGTACAACTGAATGGGAAAAAAATTAGGAAAACAATAAAGAATCTTTGAAACACTTATGTTATTCCTGATTTTTTTAGTTCAGTAATCCTGAAGGAAGTTATATTTTCTGATTTCTAATGCAGAATGGAGAAAACAAACAAAAACCCCAAAACAACAAAAAAGGGATAGGAAGGAGAAGAATGACTTCTTTGTGAAAATGCCTTTACCAGGCATAAAATGACTGACGATTAAATTCTGATTTGTTATTGAAAGTAGTATAAATAATCAAAAACAGCTTTGTGAATTTACAGACTTGCCATCCATTTCAGAAGAGTATTTTTCCTTTCAGACTTCTGATGGTTGAAATACAGATTTAAAAGCATTAATTGAAGGCTTAAGTTTAAAAACAGTGATGATAAGAGATAAAGGCAAGTTCTTCACAAATGATTAGGCATTCCAAAGCAAACCAAAATGAACAAAACCATAAGCATTAAGATACACATCAATTTTTCTAATTAAAATAAAAATCTGTCAACCAAGTGTTAAATGACAAAGAATGATCTAATAAAAGCAATCTGCCTCTCCATAAAATGAAATAAAATTTAAATTACTTATCAAATTAATATCTGCTACATAATGCAGAAAAAGATCCTAATGCTCTGAAGAATAGAAGATAGCATGAGCTTTTATTATCAAAAACTCAAATGTTGGTGTTATTGACCTTCTACAGTAACATCCCGAAGAATAAGTAACATTTAACTTGACTGAAATGAGAGAGAGAGAAACGACTACACAAAGAAAAAAAACCTGGTTTTGAAATGGAGCTGCTGTAATCCCTTCTAAGTAGCTTTTTTTTTTTAATTACATTGTATTTCTCCTATTTTGATGAGATCTCTTCTCATGTGTGAATACACATAATCCTGAAAGGAGGAGATGTGCTAAGTACGAAAAAATGTATCAAGCCTTTTTTTCCCTACTGGACTGAAGAGGCAACCGCCACCTGAAAGCTCTTTTTTATGGTACTTGTAGACCACTATCGAGTCAGCTACACATAGTTCTTACATAAACTACGTAGGCAGAGTTTTTTTTTAGTCTCTCACAGTAAAGCATAATTTTTAGACCTCAAATAATATTTGCAGCTCTTTGACTTCCTTCAATTTGTCAACAAATCTGAACTAGATGTTCTCTCCTTAGAAGTCACTCACAGATGTATGTGTAAGAGAAACAAACGCTCATTTTGTGTACTACTCTCTGCACCATTTTGCTCTGATGTGGATTAATGATACAGCAATTTAAAGATTTGCTGACAAATACAGTCATCTTTACACATCTGATGTGTAAAACATCAGATAATGCAGAAGTGTTGTGTAAGGAATGTAAATCAACACCAGAATTAGCCCTTCCTCTACTTATTAAATAATGTTCACAATAAAACTCAACAAGGTATCTAGTGACAGTAATCACTGTAAGGAGTCAATTTACCAGTGGCTTCTCCAACATAAAATCTCTAGACTACCCCAGTTATTTATCATACTAATCAAGAGAAATATGGCAAGCTTTGATATTCCTCAATAAATTATGGCATTTCAGCAATAATGTCCTGCTATAAGCAAATGAAAAGCTCTCTTCAAAAATTAACATCAGCATTCATAACAGAAAGACATATAAGAAAAGCTAAATAAAAACACAAATGAGAAGGTTAATTAATCAAAACAATATGATAAAAATGTCACAATGTAACCACAGACTATGAACTACTAATGAAATTTTAACTTCAGAGACAAATTTTTCTATTCTCACATTCCAGTACTTTAAGAGAATGTTATTCGTAGTCCATTTTTTAAAATTACTTTTAAAATAACCTCTCATTTTGCACTTAAAATACTTACCCCTTCTGAAAAAAAAACAACATCCCTTGCCTTACAACAAGACAAATAAATAACTGCAAACAAACAAAGGGAAGACGGAAAGCAGGACGCTGTCCCCACATGAAGTAAAGAGAGGAAGGTAAGGCTTCCGTAACAGGCAATAGTTTGAACTAACCCGATTAGCATCTTCTGTACAGTCTTCTCGTGACGAGCCAACTGATCTTGTGAGTGACTTATGCTGCACCTGTGGAGATAACAGTTGTAGGCTGTTTGCTCTGGCTGCCATCCCTTGCCCTATGCTTAAGCCACCCTCTGAGCCCTTTGACCTCACTCTGTCCCGGCTCACATACATAGAGTGTCTATGAGGGCGCTGCTGTGAAGAAAAAGGACTGGTATAACCTAGACCATAGGAAAAAGATTCATGTGGAGCAGACAGAGAGTGGGAATGGCTTCCATCCATGTGATCTGGCAGTTTTAACTCCTCCATTGTTTTAGAGTGTCTTGTTGATGGTCTTCGGGTATCCAGGGTACCCTCACTGCGGTTATTCCTCCCAGATGGACTGAGCAAAGTTCTGTTATCACTGTGTCGAGGAGCGGTTGGACTGGTAGGAGAGTTCAAGTCCATACAGCTGGATGGAAAATACCTACTGCTGTTTGGTTCTGCTGCTTGGGCCCTGGCCTCAGAAAGGTTGCCCACGGATTTTGAGTCTGTCAGAACCCCATGGCTCTTTGACTTTGTCCGATATGAAGGACTCTTAGAAGACTGTGGGATAGTATCAATATAGCTGTGGCGACTGTGCTTATCGCCGGGTTGCAGTGTCCCAGTTTTGCTTTGAGAAGTTTCCATAAACGAGTGCCGGTTCTGCTGAGATCTGGTGTTAGACTTCAGGTACTTTGTGCCTGGACCATCAGAACTTTTTGGGTCCACATTAAAATCAAATTCTGTTTTTGCCTTTGTTTCCTTTGGGCTGAGAAGATGTGGCATGTTATTATTGGCTAGATCCTTGTTGCCAGATCCAGGTGTGCTGCCTGATTTTTTTGCATGCATTGGACTATGTGCAGCTCCAGGGTTTCCATTTAAAAAGCTTTCATTCGCTGGAAGACCCTCTTCTCTTGGCCCACCAACCCCTAGTGTCTGTATATCCTTGCTGTTTGATCTGTGGTGTGACTGCAAAGCAGAACTTTTGCTGGCTTGATTTCTACATTAAAATGCATAAAGAAGAATTAATATACCAGATTACATATGCATGTATTAATAACTTCAACAAAAGTACTTTTTTCAGAAGGGAGTCGCCATTTAAACCCACAAAATTTAACTGCAGTAACATCAAATACTGCCAACTAGGCATCAGAAGCTCCACTAAAGTAACAGATTTGCAAGTGTTAGTACATTGTTGTTTCTTTTTGGTTATATCCTGATGGACAAACTCAGCTTTGTTTAATGGATTCTGCTGACAAAATAAATGAAGATATAAAATCCGGTCACAGAAATTTGAACATATATCTACACATTTATGTATGTGTGTAATATATGTGCACATCAATAATGTAAGCACTACATTATGAAAATTAGATGTGTATCCATTGAAAAAAGTCTTAAATACACCTGGCACATCAAAATGAAGGTAGAACGATAAAGTATGTCGGCACTGTCAAAAAACCCCGATACAATCAATGCTGCAGGCCATCTAATGTATGTCTCATTTGGACAGGGAGGGGAGGGGAGAGGAGGGGGAAAAGAGGATATTGTGCTGGTAAAGATACCCAGATGGAGTAAGCCTGAGTTAAGTGCAGCACAGCAAGCCCTGTAACACCAAGCCCAAAACCAGGTCTACCACAGGAAGCCCAACTTTTGTGGAACTTGGCACTATCCCAGTTCTTGGCACACTAACTCATCCCCAAAGCTGCACCTGAAATGCTCTGCAACCAGACTGACTTGGTGCAGGGCTACTTGGTCATGTCCTTAACCTCTACTCTACTTTCCATCTCTCCTGGTTTTGGGATTATGGGACTGAGATATGAGCTGGTTCTGCAAACACTCAGCCTGAATTTGTTTGAGCAGGATTTATTATCTCAGGTTTTATGGCCTTACGCTGGCACTGCAAACTAGCCATGACTGAGCAGTGCTGCAGCTGTACTGTTAGCCTTGATGGACCTAGGCTGGCTATGAACAGTTAACTTATTTTTGTATCAAATCTATGATAATGTAACTCAGACATATTACTGAGGGTTGAAGTGAGAGCTTACTGTACAGATGAGTTTGTACCTTTGTTGATCTTGTTGCTAACTATAATTGGATAATGCTAGCCATTTTTACACTTAGGATTTTTGTACTACCCACTTTCAGTGATCTAATCATGTACTCTATTACAGTTTTGAGAAATTTAGCAATTTTAATGCCAGTTTAAAATATTTTTTAGTCAAAAGGCAGAATACTTTTTTAGAACTTAGAGATATAAGGAACCTAGTAATTTTAAATCAAGCAGCTAGGCAAGCCTTTGTATTAGACAAGAAGTTTCCTATGGATCTAGGTTTTCCTTTCTGATGCCACATCTCTAATGGTAAAACTTCTATCCTAAATATATACAAGGGCAGCTAAAACTTTTTGGTGTCTATCTCCAAAAAAGTATAGATTGTAAATGATGTCAACATCCCAAATCTTAAAATGAGGAGCATTTTTTGAATCTCACAGGAAGAGCTAAAGAAAAACACGGCTAAGATTAAAAGTCACTGCCATTCTGCATACTTCAGAGGGCGACCTATAGGAAAGTTTTTGTCAGAGCACTGCCATGAGGCTTTCTGTACTGAAGTATCTTATCCTCCAGTAAACCTGGTTCATTAATGTATTAAAATCAAATGGGTTTTCTCAAGCTATGTGGGTCCAACAAGGGAGTTTCTGAGCAAACACACCCTCCTTTAAGTTCAAGCAGACTAGACTTGATTTGTAACTGCAACTGCAGACAAAATTCTCTCCATCCCCAATTTGGATCATGATCATTGCACCAATTTTCAGGACATTTAGCTGCTAAAAATCTGTGTGAATTTTGAACTTTCAAATATCAAAACCCTGGACAGATTTGCACATGTACAGTAATGGCAGCACTCCAAAGAAAAGAGCATTCCTTTGGAATCTCAGGCATCCTCCAAGCCACAAAATTCCTACTGCTGTTCAAGAAAAAGGCTAACATTTTTTTAAGATGGGTAAGCCAACTTATTTTTCCTTTGTCATATGCAGAAATGGCTTGAACATTGTATTTTTTTTTCAAGAAGCATTCAGCACGATGCAGAAAGTTAGCAAAAATTTCAGCTTGAATAGCTATAGTACAGTAAAACTGTGTCAACTTTCTTTATTCAGTGAAGCCACATGGAACAGTATATATGTCTCAATATGCCTAAACTGTCAAACGACTGCTTTTCTTTTCTGGTAGATGATTAAGCATGATGATATGTAAGCATGACAGCAGCTCACTCATTGGCAGAGCAAATGTCAGTGATGACGGTGACATGACTACGTTTACCTGTTAGATAACGTGTTGCTGTCTACGTGGTAAGGTTTTCTCTTAGCTGACCGTGAAGGTGAGCTTCCACAGCGATCCAAGAGTCTTTGGGTTTGAAAAGAAGGATGGTTCAAACATTGTTCTGTCAAATATCTATCTGCTGGATCTAACTTCAGCAAGTTCTTTGGAAAACAAATCCCAAAGTTTAAATGTTAGTATCTGCATTTGCATCAGCAAAAAATATAACAAAATAAAGAACATTACTGGGATAGTTTTTTAATCTCCAGAGTTTCTGTGATTGATGTAAGTGCCACAACAATTTCATGTTGCATTTAACTACATAAGATAGAAAATACACACTTTCAAAATACTATGTTCTACTTAAAAGATGTTCTACTTCCTTATTATGAAACATATATACATGCTACATGTATATAATGAATATATATATAGTTATATATGAGTGCTTACAATATGTTTAAAATACAAAAATATATAAAGATGTAAAAATGTTTTAGGTATATACCTATATATTTTAAAAATATATGTATTTTAAACATATTTTTCATAATATACATTCCAACAATGTTGTTTAGAATGAAAAATATTAAATTTACTGGTAATAAAATGCTACAATGAAACAGGCTTTACAAACAAACAGAACAAGCATGTGTGAACATTCTTATACAAACAAAAATTGTTTTTTTAAAGTTAGTATTTTTAAAAATATACAAATATAAGAGTTTTGGTTTTGACTTCTAGGGTCCAACTCCACCCATATTTTTAAAGAATTATCTAAAGGAACAATTTCTTCATGGAAAGGGTTATCAAGCACTGGAACAGTGGAGTCACCATCCCTGGAGGGATTTAAAAGCTGTGTAGATGTGGTGCTTAGGGACATGGTTTAGTGGTGGCCTTGGAAGTGTTGGGTTAAGGGTTGGACTCGATGATCTTAAAGGTCCTTTCCAACCAAAACCATTCTATGCTAAACTGTTTACAATGTACTCAGAATAATATTTGCCTTATAATTCTGTTAGATCTGCTGTGATTCTGAAGAAAGACACTTTCTGACATGTAGAAAATATTTAATCACAAAAGTAAAAACCCACGGGTTGGGTATTTTGATGAGTTTGAAAGGTTTCTTGCAGGAACAGGGCAATACAAAACTTATGTTGGAATATTTGAACATGCATGAATGTCCGCAAGGATAAAAATTTGAACGGCTATTAAATAAAAAGAATAGCTATTTTTTTAAGGGTTATATAAGTTGAACAGAGAACAACTCTATGTGTGTATGTGCATGTGTATACACACACAAAATGCATATCTGTATATGCATTAACATAGTACTCAGCCACTTAACCACAAATTAGTTTTCCCTTCACAGGGTCCCTGCACTTCAAAATGGAAAATGCTCAGGAAACAAAGCAAGTGGCAAACTACATTCCTACGTAGTTTGGTCACACAGTATGAAGTATCTTCCTTTCTCAAAGTGATAAACCATGTACTGCATGATTAACTTTTTCTTTCCCCTTTTTTTCTGGTGCTCATCACTACAGTGGCCCAAATGTCCCAAACAAACACACGAAGGCCACGCGTGATTTCCACATTCCTCCTCAGAAGAGAGGACGTACAGAGGCTTCCCTCAAGTGCCTGCACACTAACTTGCAGAGCCTGAACCACAAGCAAGGAGACTGAAAGTCCATAGGGAATCACAAGGCTGAAGGAAAGAAGCCAGAGAGTGGTGGTCAACGGGACTGAGTCCAGTTGGAGGCCTGTGTCTAGCGGAGTCCCTCAAGGGTCGGTACTGGGACCAGTTCTATTCAATATATTCATTTATGACTTGGATGAGGGAATAGAGTGCGCTGTCAGCAAGTTCGCTGATGACACAAAACTGGGAGGAGTGGCTGACGCGCTGGAAGGCTGCGCAGCCATTCAGAGAGACCTGGACAGGCTGGAGAGTTGGGCGGGGAGAAACTTAATGAAATATAACAAGGGCAAGTGTAGAGTCCTGCATCTGGGCAAGAACAACCCCATGTACCAGTACAAGTTGGGGGCAGACCTGTTGGAGACCAGCGTAGGGGAAAGGGACCTGGGGGTCCTAGTGGACAGCAGGATGACCATGAGCCAGCAGTGTGCCCTTGTGGCCAAGAAGGCCAATGGCATCCTGGGGTGTATTAGAAGGGGTGTGGTTAGCAGGTTGAGAGAGGTTCTCCTCCCCCTCTACTCTGCCCTGGTGAGGCCGCATCTGGAATATTGTGTCCAGTTCTGTGCCCCTCAGTTCAAGAAGGACAGGGAACTGCTAGAGAGAGTCCAGCGCAGAGCCACGAGGATGATTAAGGGGGTGGAACATCTCCCTTATGAGGAGAGGCTGAGGGAGCTGGGTCTCTTTAGCTTAGAGAAGAGGAGACTGAGGGGTGACCTCATTAATGTTTATAAATATGTAAAGGGCAAGTGTCATGAGGATGGAGCCAGGCTCTTCTCAGTGACATCCCTTGACAGGACAAGGGGCAATGGGTGCAAGCTGGAACACAGGAGGTTCCACATAAATATGAGGAAAACTTCTTTACAGTGAGGGTGACTGAACACTGGAACAGGCTGCCCAGAGAGGTTGTGGAGTCTCCTTCTCTGGAGACATTCAAAACCTGCCTGGATGCGTTCCTGTGTGATATGGTCTAGGCAATCCTGCTCCAGCAGGGGGATTGGACTAGATGATCTTTTGAGGTCCCTTCCAATCCCTAACATTCTGTGATTCTGTGAAGGCTGTGAACCTGCCTGGAATCCCAGAGAAGCAGTGGGACAGGGCTCATGGCTGAGGCATGGTCACTGATGGTTACAGCTGGCTTCAGAAGGAAGGGGGCAGGGAGGGAAAAGAGTGGCACTCCACATAATTGAGTTCCTGGATGGTATCAAATGCCAGCATGAAACAGAAGGTATATCCATTGACAGTCTCGGGGTCAGGATTAGAAGGGAAAGCAACATTTGGGATGTTATGGTGGGGGTTTGCTACCAACCATGCATTGAAGAGCATGAAGATGATTAAGAGGACAACTCTCTACAACAACAAGCAGAAGCCTCCTGATCACAGGTCCTTATCCTCATGGCAGACTTCAATTATCCAGACATCCAGCCTGTGTAGATGATCCAGGATATGTCTAGATTATGTTGGTGGCAATTTCCTAGTGCAGCTGCTGGATAGGCGAATCAGCCAAGGGCAGGACTTCACTCTACTTGACCTGCTGCTCACCAACAGTAAAGTACTGGTGACAAATCTGATCAGAGAAGACAGCCTGAGCTGTAGCAACCATGAGATGATTACAGTCAGGATTCAAAGGAAGGGTGGGAAGATAAACACCAGGGACAGGACCCAGGACTTTAGGAGAGCAGACTTCAGCTTCTATAGGGAATTACTGGACAGAATCTCCTGAAAAACTGCCATCAGAGGAAAAGTGTCCAGGAGAGCCACTTGATTTTTAAAGAAAATTTCTTGAATATTCCAAAGCATCTTATTGTACAGAAGACCACAAAACTTTGCATAAGGTCAGGATGGCTAAACAGGGAGTTTCTTAATAAACAAAAATGCAAAACAGGAGTGTATAAGAAGTAGAGTCAAGGACAGGAGACAAAGGAGGACTGTAAAAGCATTGAGTTAGCACAAAAGATAGGCCACTTCGAAGGCCAAAGTCCAGCTGGAGCTAAGGCAAGTGAAGAACATCAAGGGTAAAAAGAAAGGGTTCTACAAGTATTCTAGTAGTAAACAGAAGCTCAGAGAAAATGCATGTCTGCTGCTGAATGAGGGAGACAACTGAATGACAGATGATATGAAAAAGACTGAAATACTCAAGATCTTTTTTGCCCAAGTCATCCCATGCAAAACCAGCTCCCAACTCCCAAATGCATGCTTGCAAAACAGCATGATTTGTGAGGGAGAGGGAAGGAGCAACAAAGCAACGGGGCCAAACATGCCTCTTTATTAATCTATTGCAGAAATTATCTCTAAATAGAGATATATCAAGAACTCACTACTTCAGCTGGCGTAAATTGAAGTGTGGGTTATTCAGTAATCTAGAAATCAGACCTGAGGTCCCTGGGAATGCAGATAATGAGGAACACACCAAGTGTGGACATGTGCCAGACTGTCCAGCGTCTGGAGAAGAGACAGGCATACAGCAAAGTATGTGCAGTATTTGTAACATGCAACTTAACCACGTCTCTTCTGTTCTCTTCTTGTCGTCTCCTGCTCGTTCTTTAACAATGTTCCAACTCCTGAATTAAGTAATGTAGGCCAAACGCAAAATATCCCCTCTACAGAATCCCTGACCTTTCTCACCTTGCAGGGAGAAATACGGACAGAAAACTTGAAAAGAATTATTTAAAGTCGAATGGAATTATTTGGAAACCTGTGCTTCCCTAAAATTCAAGTGCTTCATTACACAACTTCGTAACTTTTATATCACACCAAAAGAACTCAAAAGACACTGAGATATAACATAAAAATTAGGATAAAATGAAAATAAACCCTACTCCAGCATGTGTAACAATGATCTTGAAATTGCTTTTCTGCAATATATGCTACTACAGTTTGAGCTGCAGCTATGATGCCAGAAAAAAGTTTCTGTTAATTAGAAAATAGAGGAGAATGTATAATACCAAAACAAGCAATTATACACACCGAGGTATCGAATTTGTGGACTCCATGAAACCAAGATAAAAGCTATGCTGACTCTCTTCATAAGGCAGGGAGATTAAATGAAGTCATTTGAACTGGTTGTGTTACAGAGTAGAGCAAATTTGGTGGATTTCTACTGGCTACATCAATACTGCTAAAAGCAAGTAAACACCTAGGTATACCCCAAAGGACACGACCTCTGGTTTCCAAGACAACTGGTGCAGGGACCACACAATTAATTTAGAGTTGATTAGCCATATCCATGCTTCATATCTGTCCAAGATCGCCTTTAACTCTTAGGTGGTACCCCTGTGATACTAAACCTAATTTTTGATACTATGACTTTTTTTTTTTTCCAGCTCACTGTGGACGAAATAATGGGAGGGTTGTACTGCAGCTTACCACAGTGATGTTTTTGTAGTACCATAATAAGGACAACTATATGTGTTGCATACCCAGGAATATGGCACAAATGCATAGCACAATGCTTTACAGTGTTTGGCCATTTTGAGGGGAGCCAGCTTCTCCTGATGCCCTGTAAGAAATTATCTCAGGATCATATCCTAGTTTGGCCATGGTTAACCAGCTGACTTTTTCCAAAACAGGACTGAAGAGTCCTGTTGTATGAACAACATACACGCTGTGTAGAGATGTGCAATAGCAAGCAGATTAAGGGCTCAGGTAGAAAAAAAAAAAATTACTGTGCGTCAGCTTTGTCTTTGACAACTGTCCACGTTCTCATACTTATCCAACAACAAATGAACAAAAAACTCAGGTTAGCATAATACTCTGTGGATTTATCTAAATTTATTACGGGCTGAGAGCTCATACTCCAGCATTACTAAGGTAACCTGTGCATTTGAATGTATGTCAGTGTGAATGCATATTGCTGCAAATGACAGTGATTCTGTTGTCTGGACTATGTATTGTTTATCAAATAAGTCAAATTTGAACAGACTCTCCAGGCATTTGCAAGCGATATTTTCCCAATTCCTAGGAAATATCAAGCCTTGCTACAAACAATGGTGATATCAAAATATCTCAAAAGGAAGTTCTCAAGTACTTTTAAGATGTATTATATTAGGAAACAAAGATAAAAAGTCACTTACACCTTTCCCTACATATTATAGACAGAAAATAAAATACATTTTCCTACCTTCATAAGATCAAGCAATACACCACTTAAAATTCCCAAATATCGTCTCTCTAAAGACTGTGGATGATTGACTGCTGGAAACTGTAAAAACAATATAGCATAAATATACTGAGAATATAAACAAGGTACACACGAATACGATGTTTCAAAAAATAGAAACCACACAGTGAATAAAGGCATGTAATTAATGGGAATCATATGCCCTGGAAAAGTTAGTGGTTTATGGAACATTACAAAACATTATAATGAAACAAATAATTGTTGATGTATGATATGCACCTAGTCAACCAAAGAGAGTATTCTTGATTAGTAGGGCAGTCAAGGAACCTCTCTCAAATGAATAATAATCAACTTAGATTTACAAATGTGTTTGTGGCATTATGACTGACAAGAGGTGGGAGGTTTAAAATAGATTCAGAAATAACAGAAGAAATATATATTAAAAAAAAGGATTAAAAATAGCTTTGAGAGAATTTGAGAGTGCAAATACAGTACTAACTAAATACCAAATATTAACAATGTTTTTAGTGGAAAACATCAAAAACCCAAAGGTTTAAGGTTCAAGATTACTCCTGTGGTCATGCTGTAGTCAGAACGAGCAACACCATGAGAAGCAGTGCACGCTGCTGGAGGGCATCTTCTGTCAACTAGAGTCTGGAGAAAACCTGATGAAGGCAGTATTTGAAACTAGCCCTGTCTGGAAAGAAGAACAGGACAAGCAGGGATGATTTGAAGAAAGAAAAAATAAAGCACAGAATTGGATTTTTTGCTTGCTTTGTAAACAAGACAAGAGTCAAATAAAATGAAGATGGAATCTTTTCTTTTTATCAAATGAAAAATGATCCGCTCAATATTTCATTGCTATAACATAATGTTAAGTACAATGAGTTGAAAAGAAGCAGACAACAGAGATCCATTTCCAGACCATGGCACATGTTGAACTGACAGCAAACAAATAGATAAACTGATTTCAGCAAGGTAACTTCAGATTTTAAAACTAAACATATACGCCAGATGTTTCCAGGATTAGAAATTAAGGCTGGATTTCCAACAGAGGCATAAAAAAATCTCATGGATCCAACTTATGCTGATTTTAGGGAAAATTATGCATTTGAATACCAGAGAAGCCTCTGGAAAAAAACGAACCGAAACCGAACCAACAATCAGGCAGCCTACTGGCATTAATCACAGTTTAACCAAAACTACACAATTGAGATCCAGACACTTTGTTAGCTGTTCCCAGAGTTGTGGAATTTGCCTAATACTATGCAAGTGTTTCAATTGCAGCCTGGCTTGATCCCATCCACATCCTATGTATTTTCCAAAAAGTCTTCTTAAGCTAACACATCAAAGCAAGAACACTGACAATAGGAAGCACGCAGTGTTCTCGTCTACTGGTACATAAAAGCCATCACTATACGTCCAAATAGGCTCAAGTCATACATAAAATATACCCACATAAAATACTGAGTTGTAGTTAAAAATCACTGCAAATACAACAAAATAAGAAAATTCAAGTCAGTGATTAAGACAGACAACAGCAACAAAAAAATCAACAAACATCACGATAAACACTTTATGTGGAAGTTTGCTATAGTATAAAAACATACGAGAACTATACGTTTGGTCTAAAATGCCAATGAGCAGGAAGTCTTAAAGACTTTTATTCCTTTACTTTCACTTGTGCATTTTCCAGCTCTCACATCTACGGATTGCTACAGTTAGGTGCACATATTTACACGTTCACCTTCCTCAGCTGAAATACTAGCTTCAAACCTATACTTTACAGAGAAACACAGTACAAACGCTCATTTCCAAAAATGCATTTTATTTGGAAGCAAAACGCACTGCATGTGCATAGGTGTTAGACCACTATGAATTGCTGCCCATTGTTTGTACTGGCATTACTTTTCATAAATTACATTATGTGAGCTTTGAAGGAAAATGAAAGAACATTAGTTTGAATGTGTTTGCTCCTAAATAGTCTCTGTATTTTTCTTTTTACTTTGCTTTCTTTTGAAGTGGTTTACTAATGATTGAGATTTTTTTTAAGTTCAAGTCTGCTATGTTGATCTTAGATAGCAACTTAGGTGAACTAAGGCTTCCATGCTTCCTCCACTTTTTACATGAACCAAATGGCAAAATACTCTTGTCTTCATGTAGAATGACCACCATAAAGAAGATTTTATATCTGGAATGATCAGAGAAACATGAAAATGTGCCAAAGCCATGCAAAGCAGTAATAAGAGATGGCTATTCACTGGAATTGTTCAGATTCTCCAGCTTATTTATAACTTATTTGTAGAACAATATTTACAGCCCTACATTACCACTCACATTTTCCATAAAGGCATGAGCCTATTGGTACCTTCTAATCCCATATTATTTTATAACCTTGGACCTTCAACATACCGTGGAGGTTTTCTTCCTCAAAAGGACTGAAAAGAGATCACTAAATACTCCCTAAACCTCAGGAGTGAGGAAAACTATGTATACGTATATGCATGGAGGAAATGAGCAGGAAGAAAGGACAGAAAGTTTGCGAATGTGCATCTGTATACATGTGCATATGGTGCTGGAGTGTTTGTATTAGAATTTTTTAAATCCTGTGCTACAATATGGTAGTACTCACAGTTATGGTAATATAGAAATTCACAAAGCCTAAACATATTGATAAACAATTCCACATCATGGGCTAGTTTCTATCTAGTGAATACCCAGAGCCAGATCCAGCTTGTAAATAACAACTTGCATGATCACAGCATACCTTCTATCTGCTATGCAATAGAAAATCTTCCACTATTAAGCACTATGCTACTTTCAGAAAAATGTACTTTTAAGGCTGTCTTACAGCATGGAATAAATTTTTCCCATGAACTAACTAATTATCACATTCCAAGCCAATGGTTTTGGTAGTATTTTTAATGTTTAAGCCATTATTCAGACTTTACTTCAGTATTCAAAAACTAATCTCTATTAGAAGGCATGTCATTGTTGTTATCATTAGCTTCCTGACTTTACAGATGGGGCTAAGAAGGCAGCAACATGTCTGAAGACAAGTAATAAACCATTGGTCCAGGATAAGAAGAGAGACTCATAACACTCAACGCTGTGCTAATCACAGTAGGTCCATACTGTATTCTTGAATTACTGTATTTTAAAGTTACAAAACAAAGATATTTTATTCTCAACCTAAGACATTACAGAGCATTTATCCAAATAAGATTACACTGCACAACTAGCACTGCTGTAAAATAATGTTGAAGAGGCAGTAATTTATTTTGCTTACAACTTTTAAAGCATTGCTTTCCTGATAAGGGGTTAGACATTTTTTTAAACAGAAAATCCCATCCAGCCCACTGTTCTGAACAGGATCAAATACAAATAGCATCTCGCAAGAAATGCTTGTCTAATCGTTTTTTCAAACCCTCCGCCTATGGAGGGTCTACCAACTTCAACAAAAACTCTTAGGAGTTAGCTATCCTTGTAGCTAAAATAATTGTTCTAACGCCTTAGTCAAATATATATTTTCTTATCATTGTCAGCTAAACACAATTTATGGCAACTTTTAACACAACTAGGTCCCTCCTTTTTCCCTTTCTTATTCTCTTAAGTTCTCTCTTTTACAGAATAAAACTCAAATCTAGCATAGATCAGGTCTCCTAAAACCTTTGTATGTCTCTTTATAGAATTTTACAGTAACAAGTTCAGACCATTTATCAAGATCATGAATTCACCTTTCTAAGCAACATTCATTAATAGAAAATGACAATCAAAATTGAATTACAAGGAAACATGAGTACAATCACTAACCAGGTATTGTTAAAGATAACAGAGCTATTACTTATATATTATTTCTGGCATTTTGCCATATTGCGTGTCCCAACTTGAGCAGCTTCTTCACACAAGTGAGCCTCTGTCATTACATGGTATTGGCAAACCCCTGAAAGGGGAACAATGCTGTCAGTAGGAAGAGCGTTTTTACTCACGTGGCTTACATCAACCCCTCAGGAATATAAGTCAAAAGGCAAAAAGCTCTTCTGCCATGATAGCAGCATCTATGGCTCAGATGTTTCCAAGAGAGTAGCCTGAAGATAGTGGGCATCAACTTTCCACATTGTGAACTGACAGAGCTATGCTACTAAATTTCACAGTGCAAACCTGGCAGGGTAATGCTAAGCTGGGTGTGAATGCTAACTTACATGTCAAAAAAGTCAAAGAAACAAAGAAAATCTTTAGTCAACTTTTAACAGTAAACCTAACATATTTATAAAACTCAATACTGGTGTAATCAGAATTTTACTTTGAATTATGAATGCCTTATAATCTAAATATCCTATACTTACACAGAAACACATGCAATAGGTAATGCACAATGGAAATGAAAATAGCCTTCACAGCAACAACGACAATAGTGTAAATACTGTGTGAGTAAATTTGAAAAAAAAAAAAAAAAGAACAAAGGTTTCTCTTACCCGCAAGCCATGGAAGCGTGGATTGCTATAGAAGAGCTTCATCTGCTCGGCTGGCAGTGGGCCTAACACCTTCTGAATGGTAAAGAGCTGGTCAATCTCGCTCTCGCCAGGAAACAAGGGCTGCCCATCACTCAGCTCTCCCAGGATACAGCCTACAGACCACATATCCACAGCCTTTCCATAAGGGGCTCTGTAAAGTGAATGTACAATGTTTTTCACCCACTGACACTGTCTTCTTACCGAGATGTTTCAATTTGTTGGCCATATTTCCCATGGTCCGCTTCCTTACAACACAGAAAAATAAACGTTGATGTTAAAGAAACTATCTCAGACACCAAGCTCTCTGTTTCTGCCCTGGATTGCCTGATGTATCACTGCTTGAAAAGGCAGGTGAGGAATTCTCAAGTACCCCCAAGGACCTGGTTACCTTTGTGAAAAATCTTACATACAAGAATAATATTTTTGACTGCGAAGCAGTTACCATTCCAAGTAAAACTAGCACTAACTTCCTTTCTCTCCAGGGGTTAATGACTCTGCCCTTTTTCTGAGTTACATTTCTTTTTCCATTGTGCTTAACAGGGGGACAGACACACTGCATCTGGCCACTGGGAGAACAGAAATGATAAGAAATCTGTTTCAGCATTCATAGAGTGAAATTTTAATTAGCGAGAAAACAGAATGTCCCTGAAAACTATTCCTTAAAAAATACAGGTGGCAATTAAAGCATCATAAAAGAAGCAATTCCTGTTTTGGAGCAAAGCCACAGGTGGGGTTTTGGGGAGAAGTTCTGATGGGTGGTCTCTGTGTGTGCAAGCAACGTTGTGTGGTGAGGAGGATGGCACCTGGTATTTTAAGCTGGTAATGACAAAAGAAGCTAGGTCAGCCATGAAGAGGTGTAGGGAATTCACCAGAGACAAAACTAAGTGATGAGAGTGTTACACCAGCAAGAGCTATATCAGTTTTTCTTGAGACTACATACAAAGGTATTTAATGGAAGAAGAGGTAATATACATACTCTAGTCAGGAGAGTCAGGAGAGACTATGGGCTTGAGGACGGTTTGTAAGACATGTAGGACAGAACATCAGAATGTAGAGAATGGAACGTCGTATGAAAAGAAGATAGTGGCAGACTACTGCAACATTCAGTCTAAAGGCACGAGCACCGAAGAAACAGAATCCTTTTGAACAGTTTCTGATTTTTCACTCTAAGGTTCTGTTCCTCGGCAAGCTTGTTTAGCTGCCTACTTCAATTGTGCAATAGCTAACGCGTTACATACTTTTGGCTTTTCATTGTTCCTACTACAGACCGAAGTAACTCTTTTTCTGTACGCTCAAGTTCTTGCTTGTTGAATTTGTAAAATTTTTGTAAACATCCAACTTATTCCAAGAATTGCTTTGGGATGTTTAGGTTTTGAGCAGAACAACTGGAGAATTCTTCTCATGTTGAAGAAAAAACATATAAAAAGAATAAAGACTGGAACAAAGACTGAACTGAAAACATATTTCACTGAGTCTCTTCTTTTTGAAACTTGTAATCCAACAACTAACCTCTGTTTTAAGAGTTTTTTAAGTTGCAGCTGGCTTGACTATTTCTGGAATAAGACAGCACCAGGAGTTGCAGGTGACAAATCCTCTCCTAAATCTGTTCCCTTCGCTCCTTCCTTATGCGGATGATTAAGGATGTTTGGAGAGAGAACACCCTCAGTCTAAAGAAAAAAATATCTGACTTTTCCTCATTGATTACTCATGATCAGTTACTTCACTTTACCAGGAGCTCACTTGGCCAGAGGACCCTGTAACCCTTGTGATGATTTAGTTAGGTGAAGGTGAAAAAGCGTTTCTAGCTGGACAATAGCCTAAATGAAACTACAGGCCCACTGAGATGCCTAGTGCAGGAGTCTATGGTACCTAGGAAAGCTGAAGTAGGACACCAAAATTTCAAGAACTGTTTGCCTTTCAGAATTTGCCATGAGACACTGCAGCAAGTTTGCGCCATTGGAACAGACTGCTGACAAGGAATCACCAGTGGCAAAGCTCCTGAAGTACTACTACTACAATGGCTCTCTGGGTTCATAATTCCCTTAACTAATCTCGCATAGTGACTACTTGTAAATTTGCGGAGAGATTCAATGTTGTCCTTTCTCTGATGCTGCTAGTCCAACCCACCCATCAGGTCAGGTCTGAGTGCCGAGGAAGGACTAGTTTTTCTCCACACTGCAAAAGGCAATAAAGATGACAAGAGACTCCAAAGCCAAGGATCTCCTCTTAAGATATTCTGTGCCTGTACTGGAAAACTGAGGCTCTAAGCAAAACAGTTTGTGAGAGTGCAATTGAAAAAAACTAGCTTTTTATGGTGACAGAAAAACAAACACATCTTTATTTGCAACCCCTTTGATAAGGCAGGTTTCTCCACTGAAATGGGAAATGGGGAAGATGTTGCTGTAGGCTGGGTCATTGGAGAACAAGCTAGGGTTACAACTGAGGAATGGGCTAAAACTCCTTTGAGGCAGGGACTGTTACCTTTCCTTGCTCACAAGACTAAAGAAAGCTGAATCACAGTTTAAGAAGTTTCCACTATTTACTTTGTAGTCAAACAGAAACAAATCAGAAAATACCCATTTCTTAAGGCAGTGGCAGAGTAAACTGCAACTTTTTTGTTTGAAAAGGCACACTCAAGACTCCTGTTCTGCTGATTGTCAGGACCAGTCTTATCAGATCACAGCAGGCAAACAATGCAAGAGTGATGTGGCAGGATAAATATAAATATAGGACAGAGACACCAAAAATCAGAAGTACTGTAGTCTATTCCTGCACAAATTAGATTTTCCAAAACATGTTTCCATCTAGTAATTTGGTATGCCTTAAAATCTTCTGGCTTTTAGCAATATTTTGTCATCAAAGTGTACAGAGCACTCCACTAACACTTACCTGAGGCTCTCCAAAGTGAGTAGATTTTGGGTATTCTGTGCATAATTAGGCAGCGATTTCTTTCCTTTCCTAAAATTTAAGTCTTGAACTTTATCGCAAAACAGAAACCTCTCTGGGACAAATTTTAAAAATTGAAAAAGTAAAACTGTATTTGTTAAAATGTATATATTTAATAAACCTGGGAAGACTTTTGAATATTACATGTTTATAAAGATTTGGTAAATGCAGGGGAAGAGGGAATGGGTAAGATGAGTGTCTGGGAAACAGAACAGGATTGCCAAGAAACAGGCATCACTTTGTGCCAGAAAAACTTGGCATTAAAAACATACACCAACAAAGCTGAAGTCACATACATTAAATACACATACCCCCCCCTTCTCTACAAGCTAATCAAGCAAATTTAGTCAATTACAAACAGACACAATTCCTGCTAATTTTTCTTTGGTAACAAAACAGTTTTCAAAACTGCAGGTCAGATTAATACTACATCTGCCAAGCTTTTCGTGTCTTTCCTCCTAAATCCTCATTACTGCTATAGACAAAGAGTAAAATGTTGTGTAACTAAAAAGGCCATAATTGATGCTTTCTTTCCAAGTCTTTTTTTTTATACTTATATATACACATACACACACGCACTTTGCTGAAAGCTTAATAATATCTGTTTTCTCCAAAATATGAAAAACTGAGCTTTGAGGTTTTTAATGGCAACTTCAATATACTATTCTGCACATAGCAATGCAACAACCTACCAATTTGATTAAGATTACCACAGCTCTGGGAATACTGGGATGACTTTATTGACAGAATAATTATTACCTAATGCTTTACCTATTCAAGAAACGTCTAGTTCAGTGTTAATCAAAGCTTCCAACAAAGACTTGTTTCTCAGCAGCATGAAACATTTTGCTTAAAGAATCTTAGGCGTGACCAGTACTTTTTTGATTCATCCTGTGGCTACCAATTCCTTATTTCTAGAATAAGTGTATAAAAATACATATATGCTATACATACAGGAACTGTATTCCATGACAGTGTTCACGAAGTTTAGAATAATGCACTGTTAAACTTGATAGTAATGGGAAGATCACATATAGTAGGTCTCCACTTATTTTTGTCTCTTCCTTTGCCCTTTTGGGTCCTATGAATTCGTTCATAGTATCTGAAAATCTGTTTAACCTTGTGAGGTAGTAAAACACTCATTTCACCAATTAATAAAAGAATAAAACTAAATTGTCCGGCTGAGGCTACTCAGGTAACTACAACTTTCACAGGCAACGTAACACTAACTTCTCAGTGCTTTATTATAATGATTCATACAGTCTTCTTCAATAAATTCTTCCTGACCAGTAAAAAGCTAGCACCATCCTTCTGAGCCACTTCAGCAGTGCTGGTAAAGGGTAACTGGGAATGAAAAACAAATCATAGTTTTGACCAAAAGGATGAAGAGAACTAGGAGTGTAGTGTGGTGAAGGCTGCACTGCCATTGCTATGCAATGTCCACCACAAGGCTGACGGAACATTTTAGGCTATAGGACTACCATGGAAACCTCTTCTGAAGGGAATTGCGGTGGGGGCAGGAATCTGAAGTTCATCTCTTATAATTCAGCTTCATATTTTAATCAGTTAAACACTGCTCAGCTCAAGACACGTCAACATGTCAATGATTCATGCTGACTTAGTGGAAATGAACACAAATTAATGAAAATCTGGAAGCTTATTTAAACCAAAGCGATTCTATGATTCTGATTCTATGATTCTTCTCTTTAAATCAATCACAGCTCTCCATGGGTAAATCTTACAAAAGGTGCTTGAAAAAATGTAAAGAATCAGTCAAGATTTATCATGACAATTCTACAAACTGTACTTACCCAAGCAAGAGTTCAGGTGAGCGGTACCATCTGGTAGCCACATATTCTGTATAGTTAGCATTGCTTCCTTCAGAGAGATTACGAGCAAAGCCTGTCAAAGAAACAGTGTGAAAGATTATATCCTATTTTAAATACAATATGCATATCACCACTGATTTTGGCAGGAAGAAGTCATGCCTATTTATACAGAAGCAAATTGTTTACAACCCCTAGTGCAGAATGTCTCTAACAATTGCTTGTCTACTGAAATGCAAGCTTTATTTGATACAACAGTGAAACTCAACATGTCTGTTTTAATGACTACTTTACTTGGGTACTCTCCTCAGAATTCTGTGGGGTTTTGCTATTACTTTTGGTGCTTTGCCAGAATCAGAACAGATTGATAAAAGTTACCTGTCAGTATGCCATGCAAGCTATTGAACTATTGCCACTAAATTTCACTGAGATGCTCTTTGCAGAAGATTTCTAACATTAGAAATGTAACATATGCATGGGGAGTAGACTCTTCCAGTCATTGATCCTAACTACTACAGTCTCATTGCATCCAATTTTTTAAACTGGTCAAGAGACTATGTATTATTCTCATCTAAAGACACTCCCTCCCTGACCTGGCAAGGAACAGGGTCATCTCCCCAAAACTACAAAAGGCAGGAGTCTACCAAAGATCAGCAAAACTGCTTTATATCTGCATTTGGCTCACTCCACATGTGTCAGCTTTCCACCTGCTTTGCATCACATTCACAACAAGGCTCTTAGTGAATTAGGAACAGAAATCAAGTCCAAATTAACTTCTTCCTCATCATCATTTTGTTAAGAATAATAAAAAAAAAAAAGTATACTTATTTGCAATTGTACCAAAACTTAACTTCTGTCCTAAGGCATAACAATTAAGACCACCAACTATGAGAAGAGTGCATATACTGGAAAACCCAGCTGCAGAAGTAATTTATATTTTTGTTTTCATTCTCCTCCATTTATAAAAAGTTAGCTGAGCACCACAATAATGATGTTACTGGATTCTTCATGTAGAAGTACTCTAGGGCAGATGCTGGCATTGTTTTCCAAAAAGCATCAAGTGGCTTACTGTTTTCAAACAAACAATTAATAATAAGGTGAGACAGGACAGATAGATCTCAGCAGCAAGGCTCTGGATGTGCAAGTTCCTTACTAGAGCTCAAACTGAGAGAAGTTTTTGTGACTGAAATGTAGAAGCAACATTTTCAAAATGCTTTCTTACTGGGATGTGGTATTAGAACTTGGTTCAAAATTCACTTCAGTGAAATGACTATGAGTCTTTCCATTATTGCACAAACGATGAAGAATAAAAATTTCAAAGCGTTGCAGAGGTGCAAGGCATAATTTCATTTTCAGAATCAATAAGTGCTACTTAAATGCAATAGTCATTCTTCTTTATACCTGAGTTCTTATGCAGAAGCTGCCAAAATTGCTTTTCCCACACAACTACGCTTGTAAGGTTGTAATTCTTTAAATTTTATTTTTTTTTAGTATTCTGAAAGTGTATCTCATTTGGCAGCTTAGTATGAAGGAGCCCAGGCTCGTTCACCCCTGTGGAACACTAATTTACTCCGAGTTGAAGTAAAGGTTTGGATGCAGATTATTATTATTAGACTAGTGATTTGAGAAAAAAAAAAATAGATTTGTTACTGACAGAGGTTACATCTGCTACTTCCTGCAAGATACCTCTACTTTCAAGAGTTAGTAAACTAAAAGGCATGTGTGATGAGGAATAGATATTTCAAAGTTGTCCCAAAATAATAACAATTCTGATCTGTTCCCATCAAGTCTAATGAACATTACTGATGCTGCTGGAGAAAAATTGGAAAGGACTTTTTTTATTACATACTGTAACATTGGGTTTGGGTAAATTTCTAAACATTACTACATTTAGAACTGCTTAGGCAGCCCTGTTTCTGTTTCAAATTACGTGACCAATCTGATTAATCTTGTCAGTGAAAAATTCATTCATGTGTTTAAAGAAGAGAGGGAAGATAACCAGGAACTACACTGAAGAAATGGGACAGCCAAAATGGACAGTGGCAAGTCCCAAACTGAATGGGGGTGGGGGTCATCACATGATACAGATAAACAGATGTGCTAACGTAATGCACAAGGCTGGCAGCCCACCAGCCCACGTGCACCAGAAGAATCAACAAGTCAAGGATGCATCCTCCTCCCTCCAGGCCAGTCTGTTGGAACTTGGTCACAGTCAGCAGCTAACGTAGTCTGAAAAAAGGATCAGCCCCCAACTTTACAGACTAGGTGTAGCACACATTTGATGTGGCATGGCAGAAAGGAAAATTATCATCATGGGCTTCAGTGTCATCTATATACTGTTGGGTGATACGAGATACCATTTTATGGATTCACTACTGCTCTGACTCTATGACACCCACGCTGAAAGATAACAGACAGAATTAATAATTCAAGAAAGCATAATACACATAAGGGCACAATTACTGTTTTTTTTGTCATGGTAGAGTTCGCTTATTGTTCCTTCTTCCAAATTGTGCTGAGGTAATGGGAAAATTTTTTTTATGTAAAGATATGACAAGGTAACTAGGGAGAAGATTAGACCAAACTCTAAACAGTGAGAAGGAATAGATTAGAACATGAAGACAGAAGGCAATTTGGGTGAGAGCAACTATGAAGCAATAGAGTTTGCAACTGCATCACGATGCAAGGAGGGAGAACAAGCGAAAAAAAAAGAGATTTAAAAAAAGGACTTTCAACAACTCAGACCAGGGTAGGAGAGATGTCAAGGAAAAAGATGTGAGGAAAAAAGGAGAAGATTGTCAGTTTCTTATAGAGAAATAAGGCAAATTTAAGTTAGACATAAAGTAAAGCATTCTAACATTAATGACATGTAAGTACTTAAAAAGGTGCCTAGGAACACTAGGGAACCTCCATTACTGAGAATTTTAAGAATAAGCTAAGCAAACACCTGTCAAGAATGACACAGACATGCTTAATCCTTTCTTTGAGTAGGTGGAAGAACTAGAGAATTTCTTGAGGTCTTTTCCAGTCCTGTGTTTCACGATTTCTATACTTACTCATCACACAGAGATTAAAAGATTGCTAAAACAAGTAATTTTGAAGGCCTGGTGTTGAAACAGCAAACACAGTAGTCAGAAAGCCTGTTTCCCATAGTCAGATGCATCTGCTGTAATCGGCAGTTTGTACTGTTCTCTTTTTCCACTTTTATTGGCAGAAATGACACCCACACAACATGTGTCTCATTTTTATCTAGCACGATATGTACAGAACACATGGCACAAGGATTATGAAGAACTATCTTGTTAAAAATTTATGAACTTTTCTATTCAAACATTTTTGTCTACTGGGCTATTTGGAAACACCCAATTACTTCAATATCTGCACTGGGATGGATGCACAGACTTTTTCTTTGCATTTGTTATCGTATCAGGAATGTGTCACTGTATGTGACAAGTACCCGTGTCCCAAAACATTATTTAAGTTAGGTAGGCAGACAGCATGTGTTAAATCATGTTAAAAGGTGAATTCTTATATCCTAATTCTGGAAACACTTGTGTTCAGGAAACACTTGTTCAGGAAACATTTGTGGCTAATACTGTTCTGACAGACAATTTACAGTAATAGCTTAAGCTACCAGCAATACTGTCAATTAGCAATAAGGCTAAAAGATTAAAATTGATCCCAAATTATAAGAGTTGCTTGGAATTTTAAATTCAACTAAATCTGAAATGATCAAAATTCAAACTAACTCACATGAACAATAACAACAACAGAAATTCCCATAACTTAGTTTGCCTTCCTTGAGGTTGTGCCAAGCACCGCGAGTACGTTGTGGTTGCATGTCTTTTCCAACAGCAGAAAGAGAACGTGGCTGGAGGGTATGACTGGAGCAAGCCAACAGAGCAGAACATCCCTGCTGACGGCATTCACATCATCTACACGTAGTGAGAAAACTGTTGTCCAGAACATGGTCGTACGATTTGTTTGCCTTTTTGTTTTCCTGTAATACTGCTGCACAGTGGATGTTGACACGACTTCACACGCACAAAGATTTGTTAGCTGATGGCATATGCCAACTCTTCATCCCTGGGAGAGCCCTGGCCCTGCCAGCCCCCCTGGGGTTTGCTTTGTAGGGGCATGGCCCTGCATGTAAGGCTGGGGTAAGGGAAAAGTCCTGCCCCACCAGCTCTGGGCAGCACTGCCAGGGCAGCGTGGGCACAGGGCTGCCGGGGGAGGGTGGCCACAGTGGTGCAGACAGGAGGCCTGTGGGTACCAAAAAGGCAAAGGCACCGAGGGCACCGTGCAACAGTACCCTGGTGTTCGGTCAGAGCTGTGCAGTTCCTTACACTGCAGAATAAATTACCCTTAATTCAAATAATTCATATGGACCAAATCTTCTAAGGCTTTTGCTAGAACAGTTATTGTTTCTGAAAGCTTAAGCAACAATGCCTTTAGGATTAAAAGAAATAAGCAGCACTGCAAATGACAGATGGCTTTTTTGTGTTCCTAAAAAACTATTTCAATCTATTTTTTTAGCAGTTTTTTTCATTCAAAATTACAGAGGTTTGAAATGACAGCTTTCAAACCACTCTTACTGAAAAGTGCCCTTGGGTAGCACTATGGAATTGGTTTTTATTTACCAAGCCAACCTGTAAGCTTTTTACAGGGACCAGTATTTTATTCTGTGTTTATGTAGTATTTAGAATAAAAATACAGATTGCTGGAACAGTGTACACTCTGCCCTGTTGTCCTCTGGGGATTACTCACATGGGTAAAGTTCGGCTTGTGCTTGGGTGTGGATTCTTCAAAGCCTTAAAGCTGACGTTAAACAGGTATTGATAGGTCAGGAAACATCAGAGTTAACATTACGTGTACAACTCTGGCTCTAATCTCCAGCCATTCAGTCATTAATCATATGTGGACACATGATTCCTTGATTAATGTAACAGTAAAAGTAGGCCTGTAACTACACACGTAACAGTCCATGAAAGCCAGTGGTTCATAAAATATGTAAAAAGTATAAGCTTATCATGTCTTTACTAAACAGAGAAGAATTATCTTTTTTTTTAATACACAGGCGAGATGAACCTACAGTTTTGCTAGCCTCCTCATCAGCTTATCATCCGTGCTGTTCTCAGCTGGGTGCCAGTAAAAACCTTGTCAAATATAGGAAGAGATAAATGCAGCGTTTCTATTCACATGTTAATACAGGTATTTCACAAGGTATGCAAATTAAGCCCAGAGATCTTTCAAATTAAAGTCCTAGACACAAACCTGAAGAAGAAATCAATTCTGACCACTAAAAGGGTTTTAAACAGTACATACTGTAGAACTCTTATAAGGCAAAACTCCACTGCAAGAGATTTCTTTAAAAAGGTGAGAAGAAGGTATCTATCTGTTGAACTTACCAAAGTCACACAACTTCAGAACATCATTGTGGCTTATTAAGAGATTCTCTGGCTTGATATCTGGAGTATCAGAGAGAGAGAGGAAAAAAATGCTGATAACTTCTCTTTTTAATTTTGAACTTTGTCAACAAATATTATTTCATTATAACATATTTAGAGATATTCATGCAATCGTAAATGAAGCATTACAAGAGCAACTGCTGAAACAGCTTCCAGCAATTCAGTTTGTGAACATGCAGAATTAATTTTCTGCCTTTTGAAGTCTTTTGAAGTGTTTCCCAACAAAATATGGGAAGATAAAAGGTGCTTACAGATATTCGTGGGCACCAAACCAATATACAGAATATTGCATATTGCAAAATAATACAAAGAACTGACATTTAATTACCCAGTCAACAACAAAATGTTAAGCGTGTTGTGCTCGACATTTTCAGTTATGATGATCTTCTTGATCACCTCTTGTCATTTGTTTAGAAAAAATGTGTTGTCTAGTTTTAAGCCTGTTCTTTTATTCCTACATGGATATTGTGGTATCCATATAAGGTATATTTTTCAAACTATATTTTAAAAAATATTTTCAGACTCTTGCTTATGTTTGATCAGTCTCAAATATAGACAGCATACTGTAGGAAAACTTTAATTTATTGGAAACATTCATTAGAAATGTTACTCTTGCAAAGCCACAAAGCAAAATACAATTTTATAAAATCAGGATAAAATACATAAAAGTAGATGAAGTCACACATCAAGATACATACTCTAAGTGCTTGAAGCTTAGGGGAGAAAGTAAATATACAGAGCTGAACTCATGGGAAGTGGGAGGAACTGCCTTAAGAAGTAAAACACAGGGGACCAAGCTTTAAGTTCTGGGTTATTTTTCTCCTAATATTCTATTATCAGATTCAAAAGTGAAATGACTGAGCACCATGAAATGTTTAAAAAAATCCTTTTCCTTTCGCAACGTCTGTACTGCAGTTTCACTTCACCGTGCATATGATACAATCTTTATACCATACCCCAAAGACAGTGGACAGCAAACTCTATATGTAGATGAATTTAGTTTTAAAACAATCTGAAGTCATGCAGCAGACTTAAGACCCAGCCAAATTTACAGAACTTTTTTTCTGTTGATATAAAGCAATGGCCTATATTTATGTTAAATGCAAATTACTTCAAGTTGTAACATCTTTCCCTTTAGAAAGCAAATTCCTACACGGGGCTTATTTCATGTGGAGAACTACACACTTACCTCTATGAACAATATCATTCTTATGGCACCAATGAATTGCTTTAATTAGCTGGTAGATATAGCTTTTCACTTTTTCTGGTGGAACTCCATTTGGCATTTCTTCTAGCAATTCAAGCATATTCTAAATGTTTAAAAGACACATTATTTAGAAGAGTTATATTGTAGTTGCTAGAAGATAACACGCTTTCAGCATTCTGAAGCGACCTACTTCGGCCACTGAGCCTGGCTATGCAAAATCAGTAGTTTAACATTCAAGGGGTGTATTTTAATCATAAGCATACTACTAGCTGTTTTAATTCTGGAGAAAGCACTTGTGAAGACAATAATCCTTAAAGGTGAACCACAAATATACCACAAGCCCTTAAAAGACTGTCATCAAACCACTTATCTTAAAACTTCTAAAAAGTCAGTTAGTTACAAAAAGTTGCTTAAACAGAAACACCAGGTCAGTGTGGCTATATGAAAAGTTTAGTAGAGCACAGCATTTAGTAAATATCCGACTAGTTTAACACATTGTTCTTCATTATTAAGCTAGTTCTGCTGCTTTGGCATAGCAGGGCCAAGATTATTCACAAACCATGTCTGTATGTGAATGGGCATAGTTAAAGCAACACAAGCCTGTCTGTGCAAATGAAGTAACAGATATAAAAATGCCTCACAGGGGCATAAATAGTAACCTACGGAGTATCCTATAGCTATATATCAGCTATATTGCTCTTTGCATTACAGTAACTATGGCCATATTAACTGGTTTATGGCTATATCTAGGGAAAAAAATAAACTGATTGTTTATACTAGTAAATTTCCTCTTTGAAAAAGGACACTTAGATTCCCATTATGTTAGCAAATGTCTCCAATTTTGCACAATTAGAAGTACAATGGAGTTTGTACTCTGAATCCTGAATGAATAATGGGCAGCAGCAGCCCACTTGAAGAGAGAAAACCCTTATTTACTGAATACTGAAATAGAAATACGTATTTTGGCTATATTGCCTCACACAACTCATTTAATGATGGATTTGAGCATTTGTAGATTTTTCATTTAAAATAAATTTACCTTGTCTTTGACAAACATTTTCTTTAGTTGTATAATAAAACTTTTGAGGTTTCTTTTATAAGATATTTTGAGGAACACAAATATAAGACAAAACAAATTGAGACTTTGATAATATTTGAAAACATTTCTAAGTTTTGCAATCTGTGAATAAATACTGGAACTTATGTGCTTGAGTGTAAGTTTCCTTAGAAACAGACTTCAGATCTGAGAAAAGGAATTTTCTGTTAAGGAACCATATTGATTTTAGTTAGACTCTTGTCCACACAGAAGCCTGTGGATCTGGATAGGCAAGTCAAGAAGTTAGTATTACAAATACAAACCAAACTAGTCGCATCAAAACAGCGAGACATAATCCTATATGAAGACATTAACTAAGGGGATGATGAATAAAGGAGATTAGACTAAATGCGAATCTAAATAATCTGGATTTGAATATTGCACAGCTAAGATTCCCTAGGACACAAGGTGCTCATCACCAGTTAAAACAGAAATTAGCCTACTATACCACATTTTATTTAATTCCTTCTACCCTTCTCTCATCCAAAAATACAGAAATCATCCAAAGAAACTACTGTGGAAACTATTTGACATATCTGAAAATGAGAAACGCTCATGGACTGCAAAGTTTAACTGAAAATAAAGGTGACCATTAATATAGAAATTACACTAGGCACAGACTATACACGATGCCTACCTTTATCATTATAGTCTTTTATTCTGATCCAAGTTAACGTTAGATATTGCAGCTTGGTGTTTTTACCAACATTAACAATTTTTGACATATACTTCTTATCAGATCAATTAAATGTCTTTTACTTATGTTGCTCTTCCAACCCACTACTATGGAGTGCTTAGCTAAGTCAACTATAATAGAAAATTAAATGTATGTTCTAAGTTGGTGTGTGATCAAAGACATTCCACGTGTCTGGAACAGTTACAAGGAATATGGGCGGAACAAGTCAAGCTTTAGATGTTAGATCTAAGTAAGATCCATCACATTAGAAGCTGCTGATCTGCTGGTGAAAAACAAAATTGATTTCTGCCAAACTCTGGGCCAATATAGGTCACCTCACATTATGCAATAAAGTTATACTACATAATAAATTGTAAACTGAGGTAAAGGAGACACAGTATTTAGGGTGACGAATCTTTACACGAGAGAAAATTGACTGAAGAGGCCTAGCACTCAGCTAGACTGCAACATCACACTGGCAGGATATTAAATGAAAATTTCAATCAAGGGAACAATATCTCATGAAAGCTACAGAGATACATATATTTAAGGTTGTGTTTATTTTTACTGTATATATCTGAATACCACCTAATTATTTTCATGAAGAAATGCTAAATGGTTAGAATTCAGAGGGAAGGTCTACCTTCACCATGAAGGCTGCAAAAATAACGAAAGACCAATCTGTTCTAGGTTGTTTCTCCCTGGAAACAGACCAGGATGCTTGGCAGTAGTAGGCCAATCTAAAGAAATTTTGGAATCATTTCAAATGAGGTCAGGATTGGAAATAATGACAGTGATCTTTGCCAAATCTCTCTAAGCAACTATTGGTAGTGGCTTTGTTACAGAAATCTACAAACAAATCCTATTTTTAACAGGGAAGAATGGAGAAAGTTGAAACAGATTCCAAGGTCGAAAGTCTATGATCTTGTTTTGAAAGACTATGTCAAGATTCATTACACAACATAACACAGGACAGGTAATCAGCATTACAATTAAACTGGACTACAGAGTTTGGATGGAAATTTTTCTTCAAATGATATATATTCCAGTCTACACAATTTGAACATGTTTGTGTTCATATATGGAAGAACTTTTTTTTTTTAAATACGAACACATGAAGTAACAACAATTGTAAAGCTGTCAGTGTTGCTTTCTCACAATAAATGTCTAATTACAACAATTCAGATTGTATTAAACTTTCTGCTGTTCCTCTTTATAGATTAGAATAGCTTAATTTTTAAAAGTGAAAGTGATTTTAAAGACTTTTCCAGTAAGCTGATGATTTAACTGTGACAAGCATAGGACAAACTCAACTCACTTTTTCCACATATTCAAAAACTAAGTATAATTTTCCTCTTCTTCTGAAGGCTTCCTTCAGCTCCACTATGTTCTCCTGTTTCAAAGTGCGAAGCATTTTAAGCTCTCGCAAAGTGGTTTCTTTGACTTCTTCATTTTCTAGAGTGCAAAGTAAAAGTGACAGAGTAGAACTTATTAGAAAACAAAACAAAATGCCCAAGTAACAAGCGTTATAAATCTTTATTTTGAACCCCTGATTAAATTCTCCATTTCTAGATATTACAGAAAAAAATGCTTATTTTTCAGTGTGGACTCTCTCTGCAGCCTGGATGCTTCTGCACTGGAAGAGAGGTAACTGGTGACTGTACTATCATTATGCAATCCTTACAGATTTCCCGTGACTATCATATAGGTTTTCAGTGGCAAAAAAAAGTCATAAGAAGCAAATTATTTGCATTTCTATCTTTTCCATTATGAAGAGCACTAATATGCTTCAAAAATATGCATATACGTGCATCCTCCACCTGACAAATACATGTCACGCGCATGAAGCACTGGCAAGGTCAACAGGTCCTCAGCAGAAACACTGGATTGCAAAGCTCATGTTTGAACAATGTCAAAGAAGGCTATTTGATTCCAAAATAATTTTATTCTCCAAAAGCCAGGACAAATTTTAAGACTGAAGCACAGATCTGTAAGTCCTCTAAGTTTCCCAACAAGGCTTTCAATGGAAATTCAGCAATGCAGGCCAGTGTAGCAGCCACAGAGGGCAGTAGAGCAAGTACTAATTCAATGAAGCCTTGAATCTGATTCTGAGGAGTCAAGAAACTTAACTGTTGTTCTGACAATTTAGTTGTCTGAAAGTTGTTCAAGAAAGGAGGAGTGTTTTACTAAAGCTTCATACACTGCTTATCATCAATGGGCCCTGAACTGATTGCGTTCTAAAGGTTACTACCAATGAAATGTCAAGTAAACCAGATTATATTAGGTTTTATTTTTCATTTAGTAAAATGAAATCCATTAATTCACTAAGTTTGCCCATGCACATGTAGAAGCAGAGTTCTTAATCTCTTAGAACCATTATCCACAACAGAGGGCTATTAAATTGGATATGATTCCATAAATTCAAAGCTAAATCACATTTGCAGGTCATGTACCACAAAGACAGCCAGAGACAGAGGAAAAAAGGAAACAAGGAAGAGAAGTTGTTTTACCAAGCAAGCAAAAGGCAAAAACAGGTTTGCAGGGGAGAGAGTGTAACACAAGTCATGCAAGCGCATATAATCATCATCAGAAGAGACAAAAAAAAAAAATTGAAGTGTAGCAGGAGGGAAGAGGAGAACAAAATACTATCATCACAAATGCTTTGATTAAAAAATATATAATTTAGAGTAATCTAAATCATTTCATTTTAAAACTGAGTGCTCAGTGTTGGCTTGCATCAGCCTGATTACATAATTTCATCTATAACCAGACACTCTTTCCAGCACATTTAGCATGCATATGTCAAACAACAGCAAAAATTCAGCGAAACAAACATGCCAATAGAAACAATTACAGTATATTCGGATTTCTAATGAACCACCATATTAATGAGACAGATGTGAAATGGGCTGAATCAAATCCATCAAAAGAACTTCTGTCATATTTCCAGAAACTTGTAAACAACTATCTACAACTCTGAAAAGCAGTCATCAGTCATGCAAACTGATATTACGTAATACTCTTGGAAAGCCAGACATAACAGTAATGTTGCATTTTTTGTTTCCGTTTTTCAGTTAGACCAGCTAATATAATAATCCTATTTAGGGCCTAATACTGAGAGTCATTGCCTAGGATCTGTACTGAATAACTGTATCAAGTTCCAAAAAGCAATTCTGAAGTACTCTCATGACCTGGTCAAGATGGTCACCACAATTAAATTATCTCCTACATTCTTTTACAGGGATTTAAAACTGATTTCTGAATAGCAGAGCTAAAAGATTAATCAAATATACTCTTGGAAGTGTCTGGCAAAATCAACTGCAAAGCAAAGAGTTTGCATTGCATAAAACAACAGACACAAATCTGACTTTGCTGTGCATAACTGACTGAAAATTACAGTCCTTGTAACCAACCACACCTCCACGGCCACCAGCTATCCTATAACAATAACAAAACAAGAGTTTGCTGAAGTAAAGCGGCTGCTGTTTCTTTAAAGCACATCATTAGCTTTCAGCTAAAGCCTTGGTATATGGCAAATCATCTGCATCGCCTCAGACTGGGATGACTTGTCTTATTACTTCATACTTGGCTTCTCCTTCTGTTTGTGCTAGTCCATTAGGGATCAGGGCTAGTTTCTGATGTACGCAAGGTAGACAGTTGCTCTCGTGATTCACTGCCAGTTTTGCCTTTGATAGGTTACTTGGATTCACTGTCCCCCAACAAGCGCAGGTCAGAGAGCCAGTCTTGTCTTGTACAGATATTTGGTTTTATTACTGCTGGGTGAGGAACAGGTGTGTGCAGCACTGGCAGTAATTTCCATGTGTCCTGCTTTCTGCCACCCACTTTGCCAGCAACAGTAAGCCTTGCAGGAGTCGGCTCTTCCCCCGTCTCAGCAAACTCAGCAACACTGAGGAGTACACAGAGGCTGCTGTGAGGGGGCAAAGAGCAAGTTTCCTGTGGCGAGTGGAGCCTGCTGAAGGGAGGGCAGAGCTCTGCCTCACCACCCAGCTCTCTCAAATCCTCCACCAATCCCTGAGAGCTCCCCGATTCCTCTTCATACCACTGAACTTCTTGGTGACTTCTCTCAGTCTCCTCCATTTACCCCTTCAAGTCCCCCTAACATTTAGATTCCCTCCCACAGATGCAGAGTGATAAAGCCCAAAGACTCTTCAAGTCAGTACCACAAGAGAAGTTTTTGCCATTTCCTGATCCCATCCAGTCTCCAAGTGGTAGATCTTACTACAGTGTATGGCACCACAATCTCAGCTGTATCAAGACAGATACATCAAGAAAGAAAGGTAGTTATCTAGTTGGAGTGTATAATGCAGTCCCTAGGCAGGTATAAAGGATCAAGTACCTTGAATATTCACAGAGCCAATAAATCATTATCATTTTCAAATCATGTCTTGATGTATGAGACTTCTTATTTTAACTGGAGAGACATTAACAACGTAGTTATTGACATGAAAGGTTAAGCAACAGCAAAGGTTACCTTCGCTGTCTTTGAATTTCTTGATAGCCACAATTTCATGTGTCTCCTGTAAAACAAAAGCAAAGGGAAATGAGCAAGATATGTTGTGTGTCTTCTCTTTGTTCTTTTTCCCTCCTGAGCATCAGACAAAGAAAAAAAAGCATCCAGAGAAATTTCACAACGCAAACCAAAATTAATTAAAAATCTGGTAGATACCTCAGTGATCAGGCCAAATGCAATACAAAACCACATGTAGCAGATACATCACAATTAGAAACCCCAGTATAAAAAAACAAAGTTAAATGCCAAAAATTCAGATTTAAATACCTTGTACCAGATAACAATTAAATTTTCAGAAGAGTTGTTCCTGTGACTCTTGTTGCTTAGTTATTCTGAAAGTCAAACAACCCTTTATGTGACCAAAGTATGAGTGTGGGTGCTTATCTTTGTGAGCTGAAATGAAAATACTGTACTAGCACATGGCTAAGGCTTACAATGAGACCTGTAATTTCGGTTGCCAAAAGGTTTTGGGTTTCAAAGTTCAAATATCTACACAGAACACGATATTAGGAAAGCAAATTCTCTGTGCCTGCTTAAAAAAAAGGTTCCCATCTTAAGGGAAGCCTATCCCAAACCAAAATCACTAATTGCATTTGAAAGTCTTAATCTGTGCTTACTATATGGTCATAGGTGACAACGTCTTAATGCCTGCCTGCCTTTGCATTCCTCTAGTATTCTCTATTCTCACCAAACCTGATCATCATAGGTCACACTTTTCTCTTAATTTAAGACATTTGTCTTATTGTGTGAGCAGGAAAGCACTCAGCACATGGCCAAACTATAGTTAACATGACATGACTAGTGCAAGTCTGTTCATACTATGATGCAGCACCTGAATTTTAGTAACAGCATGGCGAAGAAGCTTTAAGGTCACAGACTAAGGACATGTGAGCAGACAGGCAGTAGGCTTCCTGGGTTACTTGACAAGCTAGATCTAGTTTACACACCTTTTGCAAACATCACAGTTTTCAAAAAAATAACAACATCCCACTATTAATAGCATACAAAGGCTGGATTGGAGAACAGCTATAAACAAGTGAAGGCCTTCTGGAATACCTCAAGACATGTGCATAACCAAGTACTGAATAACACAAACATCTACTCCATTTTTCACTTCAAATCATCATAAAACATGAACCTGGAAAACACCTGATCCCATTTAAAATAAAAGCACACGGAAAGACTACTGTAGATAGTGAATAATGCCTTTTAAGGCCTTTAAATGAAAATCAGTACTACTATGAATAAAAATAAATAAAAATGAGTTTGAAAACAAACATAAGAATATATGTGTGTGTGTATAATTTGCATGTTTAAAAAAACCATCCTTCAATCATAACTCATAACATCTATCAGAAAAACTGGGAAGCATTATGTTGTGTATTGATTTAAGTGACCAAACTGTATCTACCTCATATTGAAGAAGCTTAGTTCAGCAGAAGCAGCACATGCTACTAAGTCTTAGAGAGGATTTGCATTGCTTTTCTGCTACTGAAACCTACCCTTCATATACACTGGTCTAATCTGAAGGCTGAGAGACTTCAAAGGTCCAAGTACTACCCTTTGCTCAACCAATTTACAGAAGAGCAAAGAAAAGGATGCCAGAACCGAGGACATAATATGTATTTCAGGTTCAGAGTGATTCTGAAAGGCTCGTATGCAGCTTTTATGTCACTTACAGTTCCTAAATATTTTTGTTTCAGGAAGCTTATAAACTGAATGGTCTAAACTAAACTGATCAGACTATTTTACCAATTATATTGTTACTACTAAGTTACAGTATTGTTATATTTATTATGTCTAACTATAGTAATAGTTACCAGCACTATGAAGGAACACTGCTAAGAGGGTGAGTGCATTTAGCTTATTTGACTTTTAGTATCTGCTGTTAGGTGCTTTGGCTAATTAAGCCTCCGAAAGGTTTCTCAGAAAAGGAACACCACAACTGCCCTCAAAAGCCTCTGCTGACTGCAACATGCCTATGTTTAGACAGCGTGCATACACCACTTTGCGGATGAGCCAAATTAATCCATTACCATTACATTCCTATTTCACATGAAGGAAAAGAAAAATTTGTAGATGTTTTGACAACCATCAGAAGGCTGTATTTTTATTCTTGAAGTAGTGGTGAAGTACACTGAAAGCAATGTAGGAGTTAAAAGCTGTTGCCCCACACAGACAGCAATTCTGCACCATTCAAGAAATCTAGTCCATGTGGCCTCTCTGCCATATGCTGCTGTCCCTGATGTGTATAGTGAATGTGGTTATTCTGGAAATTAAGTTTTAAAAGCTCTTGGGTCACAGTCTTGCAAAGACTTATGTAAGATATGCTATCAAACATCCTGTAGGGTTTTGACTATTCACAGTACTTAAAGCACAAGTGGCTCTACAAAGAACAGGAACATGAAGACTTTAGCAACACACATATGGAAGAAAAAGTTATCCAAACAGTTCAAAATACTGTAACATTTAAGAAATTTTCATTTGGAAAGCTTTATCACAACACCAAAATGAGACTTGACGATAGGTGCTTTAAGGAGTTGTACTAGTAACATTTTGTTCCTGCTTAGGGAGGGACATTCTTGTCCAGTTTTTCTTGAAGGACTTCATCCTATCTAAATGGCATTCTCTAGGAATCAGCTACTTGTGAAGCAGTCAAGCCAAAGCTAAAATGGATACAAGGATGCTGAAGATTACTGTGCATAGATTTTTAAATACAATGCATCTGCTTGTCACAAAGTCTGTAACTTCCCTATAATGTGGAACATCTTCAAAATGCTAGGGTTTGGGAGTGCTCCAGCAGGCAGAAGAGAAAATTGAAGCTAAGCGCATGTTTCCCATTTCTTGGTCGAGTGCTCTAAACCAACTAAATAGTTTATATGAGGTGACATAAAAATGGTAGCTCCTCATCGATCACGTTTTAAACTAGTTTCCAAAGGAAGAATCCATTGCAAATGCCCTGTTTGTCTATCTCTCCGTTTGCCATCACCACTAGCAATTTTGAACGAGACGTCCAGTTTCAACCAAATTTTACAGAGAAATACAAGCTTTAAAAAGAGAAAATTTCAAAAAATGTTCTCAAATTTGTCAGCTGTATACAGAATATCTTTTCTTGGGGTAAGAAAGCAGTAAGAACTCAATCTCCTACACATTGTATGATGTTGCAGACAAGCAGCATATGTAGCCTGTGCAACTAACACGCATAGCTTTTGATCAGCCGTTGTACATAATTGTCATTTACACAAACTAAGACAGAATGAGATTGGAAAACATGGAATAAATTTTGTATATGGACCAATTCAGCAGGCATACAGTAAGGGTGGTAAGAGTATGCTTCCTGGATCAGGAGACAGATGCTAAAGCTGTCAGATGATGCAGGCCCAATCTGAAGTTTCAAAGAAGGACTGACATGCACTAGGTACAAAGCAAACAGACACCACATCGCTAAGCCCTGAGAAGGTGGACAGAATGCAGGATATGAAGAAAAGCAGCTTTGAGCAATGAGGGGGTTCAACAGTGAAAATTCACATTCCTGTGGGAATCTGAAAGGTTCTTTACAGATCATTTTAGACTTCGTTACTTAAACCTTTACATAAAGGTCCTTTTGGAGATCAGAACTCTGCTCCTCAAAACCAGGCCAAATTGCAATTCTCCAAAATAGAATTGTCATTCTCTAAAATACTTTTTTTTACATTTCAAAAGGCTTTTTTTCCAAGACTCTAGTCTGAAACAGAACAGTACTGAAAACAATGTTCAGTCTAATTGTGGAAACCCCCCTCAGACAATAGCTCAGTATCCAACTCCTAGCATGGAAAATTCTCATATCCAATTAATGTATTGTCTAAGTGGATAAGCTGTTACCAGTTTAATCAATGTTTGAGACTTCAATGAATGTTAAGGAAAGAAAAAACTCAGGTAATCCTAAATATTTTGTGCTCTTTATGAAGCACAGGATATCCTTTCTGATCTTAAGTAAGTAGTACTTACTACTACTAGCTTATATAATGAAGTATGAAAACTAGAGTTCACTTAGCTGTAGTTTTGCTTCACTCAGCTACATTTATTACTAAGCATCTCATTATCTTGCTCTACTAAATAATTCTGCCCTCAATATTTCACTTTACATTTTGAGGCAACGGCAAATTTGCAAATGCACAAGTCAAATCTCTCAGCATTAGTACTACCTCTGCTTATTAAGCATGTATATTATAAACATTCTGTGTTATAAATCTACAGGAAAAGCATTGTTTTACAGTTAAGTATGCAACAACAGATGAATGTTACTGAAAACACTTTGTGTAAAAGTTAAGGACATACAAACTGATTATTCAGACTTCATGACTATGTGTCTAAAATGGGGCAAAATGTCTCATCTCCACGTACAGATCTGCTAATACCATTTAATAAGGGGAAGACAAAAATTTTTTCATTCATGTCTGTTCCATTTGCTTTAATATAGAGGAGGAAGGAGATACTTGTTCACAGAAAATAGATATCTCCAGTACTGGAGACGGGAATGACTGCATGCCAGGGCTCAATCCTTTCCTTTACATCAAAATATGCATGGGAATTGCTTCTGGAGAAAATATGGGATTTATTGTCTATTCACTTAGCCACAGATGAGAGGTGAGTATGCTTATGGGAGCAGAGCAGTTCTCAGAGATCTTCTGCTAGCCACCCAGAGATTTCTCTCCCAAGTTTCCTCACAAGATTGCAGCACCTGGTATTTCCTCTCATCAGTATCAAACTAGAAGAGTTTCCTTATTCAAAAGCATTTCATTTCATTTAAAGGATAGAGGTCCCCTATTTTTCCGTTGTCTCTACGTATTATATATGACATGACAGTGCTTTTCCAAAACAGCACAGGAATGTATCTCTGTTGTTTTCTAGAAAAATCCTTGATGTTAATGATGAGAGTATGCAAGGAGAAAGGCGCTCCTCAGCATAACTCATCTTAGAACTGTAACCATTCTCCTCTGGAAAGAGGAACATATCCTACCAAACTATATGCTGTTCTTGAAAAGACATGATAAAAAAATCTCTTCAAATGTCTCTCCCGATTTTTTTTCAAAGATTTCTGTTAGGACTTTGTTTTCATTTTTCTTTTGCATAGCAAGGAAAATTTGACGCAAAGCATAGGTACACAAAAAGATTCTTGAAAAATAGGTAAGATTATGTCCTTCAGAAAGTTACATTGTTCAGCTATAATTTTACTGCCTCACCTTATATGATTACAAGAACTTCTCAAGCATGGGTTTCTTTTAAGCAACCAGAAGAATAAGTGTTTATAAAAATCAACAAACATGAGTAGAGATAGTGACAGTCAATACCGAGCGTGTGCCATGGAGAAGCAGCATGTTGCTGCCTTTCCTCAGGCGGTGCTGCTCCAACAATATCTGGTACATCACATCAGGGTTTTATGCTGACATATCAATTGGCATATTAAGATATGATATTGCATGTTCTGTGACCGGCTCATGTTTTCTGTCTGTATGAGACTATAAGGCCCCAAAGATAAATGCGTGCTTAACTTCTGCTAGAAAAAGTTAAATCAAATGCATTCTCTACTCATAGATAATATTTACGTTTTATAAAAATAATTTAGAAGCAAGCAAGAAACTGTGAGTTGATCCTCACCAGTCCATAATTACATTCACATAATTTAGTTTGCCGCAACAAAGACACACACTAAAATATCAACAAAATTCAGCCAAACATATCCGATGGCTAATGTCTTTTCTGAACAAAGTAGTACACTTGTACTTCACCTTGCATAAGCATTATTATGTTCTTCAACATTTAAGTGTTTAGAATAGATCTTTCAATAATCTTGATTCTAGCAAAAATCACAGAATATTAAGCAATCACCAGCGAGGCAACGGAAGCCCACAAAATCCTTACAAGATAGTAAAGCATTTATTTTTAATGAGTTGCTTAAAATGAAACTTCTAAAAAAACAGCAAATTCATTTCTCAAAGTTATTCTCAAAACAAGAACACAAAATATTAACATTTTAGTCAGTATCAATCAATGTATCATAAATGCAACGTATGTCATAACTAAAGTCTTTAAACTTAGGCCAAGCTACCTCACAATGCAAGTTCCGAGAGGTAACAGGCATCATTACCTGCATGTAAATCAGGCCCTTAAGACATCACCCAGACACTGTCCTGATTCCATCTGCATTCTGCCTTAAAACATTGCTACATTTGGACAGTGCTATCAGATCAGAACACAGCTTCCCGTCTTCTCAACATTTCTAATATTATGGTGCTGGCAATTTTGCAACATTACTTTCAAAATCTAGTGGAGCATCTAGTGGAGCATATTGCTTACACAAAAGAAATGTGCAAGATGATGGATTCAATTTCTTTTCTCAAACAGTTTGGCATTGGGAAGTATAAGTCATAGCACTGTGTATTCTTGTACACCTAAAATCCTTTTGGTGAATTTCCCTCAAGAGGTGTTCTGCTGTTTTAATCTTTTATTTCTACCTTGAGAAAATTGTAACTCTCCTATTTTTCAGTTTAAAAAACCACACTTGGTTTATCTATGAAATACCACTCTCAGCATAGGAGAACTTTCAGGAAATTACTTCCTAATCCAAAAGTCCTACTTATTTTTAGGAAGAGACAGAGCCTCTGGTAAATAATGACAGAACAGTATGTCTGAGTTATCACAATGCCTTTATTTACTGGAAAATTGATTAGAATTTTTCCAACACATACTTGTTACAGTTTACTTTAGAATGAATCACCACAAATCAATTCTATTTCTCTTGAAAGTAGAATGTTATTTACTAACCAGCTAAGTGCAGGAGAAAACTCTTAACGGAACAAAGATTTATATACTTCACATGCCCATTTTAAAGAAGACGGCCACACTGTCTCCTAGTTAAGGAAGAACAAAAGGAAGACTACAGGAAGCTTAAACCACTCTGGACCCACTAGGAAGATTTCCAAGGAGGAGTAGCTATAAAAGTTCAGCTATTCTACTGGTGGAAGAATCATAAGAAAAGGCTGAAACCTGTAGCTACCAGTTTGTCAAGAAACAACCAGTGAGCACGTGCAATGATGGAAAGCGACTTTTTTTAAAAAAATGCAAGCAGATTAAAACAGTTTCTATTATTTCTTTATCCATGTCTTTCATAAACACTTGCAATAACTGTGTTGTCTGTTCAGATGTTATGAGTAAATGCTTGCATTACCAATTTTACTTATCTGGTTTAAATCCAGTGTAATTCAAGGGAATCATAAACAGCAAGCATTTCTCACCCAACCGTCGGACAAATCTGTAAGCCAAATGAGCGGCCCATCTGTATCCACCGGCTTACAGATTGGGGTCCTCCCTTTGAACTGCCCCAGCTCCCAGTGGCAGGCTTGAGAGAGCCCAAAGGGTCCCTTTTCCACTGGTAGCAGAGGCTCTCCAGATTGCAGTAAGCTCACAGGTTTGCAGGATGGTTGGGGCTGGAGGGCATCTCTCAACCAATCTTGAATGTCTCCATCCCTGGAGATATTCTGAATAGCCTTTGAGATATTCAAAATCCACCAGGACAAGATTTGGAGCAACCTGCTGTAGCTGACTCTGCATTGAGCAGTTATTAGGAGGCACACCTGAATCCTGAGAGGAGTGCATTACAATGTATGCATTTTATATTCTTTAAAAACGTGAAATTTACCGATTTATGTTTTTCCCCCCACCTCCACTTTGCACAGAAGTTACAAAGACTAATCTTAGCCTTGCAGGCTAGTCCCTCCCACTTTCCTTTCAGATTAGCAGAGGTGCACAGAGTGATTCAGAGAAGGACTAAGGTTAAGGTGCTCTCAGTCACCTCTGCACAAATGGAGGAAGCGACTTCCCCAGACTCCCAACGAAGCACAGGGAGGCTCATCTCTCTGGACTGAAGTTAGCTCTGTGCAAATTCTCCCTGCCTCCTCTTTTACATTATGCTGAATGCTGGCTTTTCATAAACACGGAGAATTAGCAGTTTCTTTAACCCAAGGTTATAACATTAGCATTTAAGCAGTCCCACAACCCTAAAATACTACCCTGAAAAGAATACTTGAAGGAAGTGAACCCGCTCAGTATTTTCTACTAACTACCAGGCTGATGATAGTGGTTAGCTTTGAAACTTTCATTGTTCCAAATGGGTTTTTCATATTTATTCACAATTTTCTCCAAGCAAGAAAGTAAATAAGTATTCCCAAAGAATTGGTAAAATAGTGTAATGAAAAGGATCTTGAATAAAAAGCAGCTTTTAAATATTATAAATGCAGCTATTCTGGCTTTTCATGGTAAACTAGTATTATTGTAGTAATTTTTTTTATAATCTGGCCCTCATTTCATCCTATTGTAGCACTTATCTATATCATTTTACAATTTGACAGTATTGTTTAATCCCAACCCTAGATGTAAAACAGAACCCAAATTCAGTAAATGGCTATAAAATTTTTCTGATATTGAAATGTCAGTAATAGTAATTTCACTTTCAGACTCCAATCCTCTTCCAGTTCTATTTGGTTTTTTTTTGTCTGTTATGACTGGAAATTGTGAAAATTTGGGGAATAAAAAGAAAGCTATTTATAAATAGCATAATACTGCATTGGGCAGATACCAGCATTATTTATTTACTTCTTATAGCATAATCTTGACACTTGGAATACAAATGGTAAGAAAAGTGGAAAAAGCAGGAAGACAACCTGTACTACCTTTATGGCTTCCTTTAAGATACTGCTGACTCCATAAATACAGAGGTCAGCAGGATGTTTGTAATTACAGTGTATTTCTTAATTCTTTGTTATTTCTAATGTAATGCTCATTTCCCTGGGCTCCTTGTAACTGAAGAGTAGGTAGAACTTATTGGAAAATATTTCTTTGCTTTGTTTGTTTGTTTGAAACATGCATCAGTGTCAGAGTCTTCAGTGTTATTATTCCAGCTTTGAGCATCAAAATAATTTCAGCGTGATTGGCTACTTCTGAAGTTCATCACAGTTCAAGCTTTAATTTTGAAATCTCTACTTCTGCAATTGATACAAATTATTTTTTATCTGGTACTTTCACATTTTATTTTTTTTTTCTTTTTTTTCCTATCAACAGTCTGACAGGCATTTTCTTTAATCTGTAAAACCAGCCCTACTACGAACCAAAGGCAGACCTGTCAAGAAGGTTTCAGAGGCTGAAACTCTTCAGGTGGAATGCAGTTTCAGATTAAGACATCTAAATTCAGAAACCTGCATGTGAGTTGTATGTTCAAGCTTCTACTACAACAAGCAGAGCTGGAGAGCTCTAAGTTGACCAGTCACTGAAGACATGATTCAGTAGCCTAAACAAGAGCATCTAGCAGCATTTAAGATTCCCTAGTGATCTGTAACACTTGCATGGTATTGGCAGAAATGACAGAGGATTTTTAGAGATGTATACCTCCTAAAGGAGAAGGCAGAGGTAAGGCATAGCATCCCAGGTATCGCCAATAGCAGTAGGACCTTATGCTTAGGCAACTGAAGCGCACCTTTCACCCCCAAAGCAGCATGAATTGAACTTCCCTCTATTCCTTGACTAGATTTCCATTGACTACAGTGGGAGTTTAGACACTTGCACAGGTACATACATACATACCTAAATTTCTATCTTAATCATGTTATCTTTCCAGGTCTATCAGCACATGAAAAGAAAATCAAATCAAAGCACATATTCAGCTTAAGCATGTACGGGAAATGCATGGAAATCACATTTGGATTTTCCAATCGTGGGTAAAATAAGTTGGAGTGGGGTGGTTTTTTTGTTACTTTTAAATTAAAAATTGTCCCTTCTCTTTTTATCAAGTACCTCCCGCAGTCTCCACAACCTTTCAAAGACAATCAAGAGCTGTCCTGCTGCAAGGACTCTGTAACTTTGGATGCTGCCTGTCTGGTCCCATTAAACTGTATGGGCTGAGTTCTCTTCAGTAATTCCCAACTCAATCCTCAGTCACTGCTGGTAATTAATCTTCTTCCTCAGCTCTTTCACTAAGCATAGAGACCTGAGAGACTTCGCTGGTGAAGACCAAGGCAAAGAAGGCACTAAGCATCTAGACTTCATCTGCGTCTGCTGTCATTAATCTGCCTGCCCCACTCAGCAATGGGCCCACACTTTCCTTGTTCAGCGTTTCAACTACCAAAGTAGCAGTAGAAGCCCTTCTTGCTGCCTTTGCAAGTCTCAACTCCGTCTGAGCTCTGGCTTTCCCTACTCCACCCAGGTCCACCCAAGCAATGTTTCTAGATTCCTCCTTTGCAGCATAACTGTGCTTCTACCTCCTGTATACTGCTTTTTTGCATTGGAGCTCCATCATGAACTCCTTGCTTTCCTAAGCCCTGAGGTGGGTCCTTCTTGCACTTGAAGAATGTTGTTCTTAAAGGACTGCCAGCTTTCCCTTGCCTTTTAGAGCTGCCTCCTATGAGCTCCTCACCTACCACTTTCTTGAATATTCTCTGTTCAAGGTCTGCACACTGTTGCTTTTCTCTCTCAATCCACTCACAGTCTTGAACTCCACTATCTCATGGCCATTGTAGCCAATTATTATAATAATCGGGCTGGCCCTTCCAGCACCTGTATCAAGGAATTCTCCCCAACATCCCTCATAAATCTCTGGGACCACTTACATCCCACCATGTTGCCCTTCCAGCAGATGCCGGAGAAGTTAATGTCTGCCATGAAAACCAGGGTCTGTGATTCAGAAACTGCATCAGCTGTTTAAAGGTGGCTTTGCCCACTTCTTCACCCTGATCAGGTGGTCTACAACAAAGTCCCAATACAATGCTACAGTTTCTAGTCTCACCTCTTAATTCTGAACCACAGGCTCTCAAACACACTGTCATCCATCCCAGAAAAGTCCTCCATATATCTGAGACACTCCTTCACACAAAGGGAAATGTCACCCCTCTTTTGTCTTTCGACTCCATCTTTCCTGAAGTGCTTGTATCCATCCATCATTAAGCTCCAGTATTAATTCTATTTTAACAATTTCTAAATACTAAGTAAATTTTTGTTTTAGAGTGCAGGCCAGAATAGGATTTCCCAAGCTTAGTTTGCTCAGATTACCATTATCTTAGAAAGAAAACTTATCTATTTTGGTGCTGAAGAAAAAAAAATTAAAAATAGCAGCAGTTACTGTCATTTCCATGTGCAGACTTACACAGGAGGTTTGTCCTAATTTTAACTTTCCCTCTCACATGGAAATAGCAGCTACAACTCTGTATTCTGGAGTGGCCTTTAAACCACCAGAGGTGGTAATCTTCTATTTAGATATCAAACAGCCATTCCAGATCTGGCCTGGAGCAGAAGCAAGAGCCATCGTTGAGGTTATTTTTGGTTTTAATAAGTTAATTTGAAAGAGAGTATATGTTAGTAATTATAAGCTTTCTGTTTCTGGAAGGAAGCCCAAACTACAGTGTTCTTGTCTAGAATCCCAAAGATGAGTAGTTTTATGTTCAGTATTTCCAATTTTAAAAAAAAAAAAAAATGTTTTATGGGGCAAAAAAAACCCCAACAGTTTTCAGTTTTTTGGGCACACAAAATAGCGTAACACTATCTTGTCCAGGCAATTTAATAGGTAAAAGGTATTACTGAGTGTAACCAACACCTTTGGTAATCTAGTCTCAGCTTGTTGATAGGTTTGGCTGTGGAGCATTTCATAGATGCCTACAGTAACCCTAAGAATGATCTGCCATTCCATGTCCGCTCTGTCATGGTATCTATTTTCTCCTCAAGTAGCTCTAAGGCTCACAAATGTCCCTTTCATATCTTTCAGATATTTAATGATATTATTTTAGTGTTTTTCTCTAGGGAAGGGATGACAAATTGAACAGGAAATGCCACCTGTATTTTCTAGCCTCTGTTCTTTGGCTACTTCTTCCATTAGACAACAGTATTATAGAGAGAATTTTCCCCCCCCCTAAGGATTTTGTGGCATTTACAAACAGACATCTTTTTGCTCTCTAGTTTTTTTTCCTCAATCAAGAGATATTTCTGCTGACATTATGCTCTTATCAAAGCAAATTTCTAGGGCAATCTTACAACAGGGAGAGCTCTATATGTGCAAGTTGTTACTATTTTCTTGTCCTCAATTTTTTAATTGTTTTAGCATTATAATAGAACAAGATCATCTTTCCTGATGTTTTATTGACCAGTTCTCCTCACTTTTGATTCTTTCCCTACCAGCCTGATGGATGCTCTACAGAGTGCTTAGTCAGTGCTCCTTCCTACTTCCCATTTCAATTTAGCTATTTTTTAAAAAAAGTTTTTTCCAGTCTGTATATTGATACAGATTTCAGTGAACACCTTCATTTCTTCTCAGTGTTTCTACATTCAGGTTTGCAGAGACACAAAGGCTTTTCTTCTCGAGGATTATCCAGACAGTGCATTCTTTGGACAATAAGAGAAAAATTCTTGTCTCTTAAGAAAACTGCCATTTTGCTCTGCCAAGCATTTAAAACTGCATTCCTTTTAGAGATCTTCTCTTTACAGAATACCATTAAGGATTAAAATTCAATCCAAACTGCTTAAAAAAAGACAGCAGGCAAGATTCATACCTCAAGCACATAGAGATTTTACTGATCACTGTTGCAGAGGTCAGAGGAACAAGAGGTTTACCTCTACACAAGTTGCATGGTAATTTAGTTAACTTGAGCAGTAGAACGTACATGAGGAAATAAAGGAATCTGCACCCAAGGAAGACTTCTGTTACTACTATTAGATGAAAAAGAAACAGCAGCTAAGTCTTCATAAAAATAGCATTTCTACAGATGAAATTTCAGTTTTGGAGCTCAATTGAGAAAGAGAGTTTGTGGATTTATTTCAGGCAGTTTCTGTAGCATCCAAAACCTCATGACTAGATCAGTATATTTTCTTTCATATCTCAAAAAGGAGAAAAAAGTCTAAACATCACACAAGTTCCAGGAAGATTAAAAAAAAGCTATTCTAGCAAAAATCCTATCTACAGACAGGACTATCTAACACATCCCACTTTTAGATCTTGCACACAGACATGTGCTTTTGAGCCAGGAAAAAGATATCATGCAGAATTTAGGTTCTCTGTGAAAGTTTGCCCAAATGTGACAAATGAATAGTTTTTGGAAAAAGGGGAAGGAAAACAGTGTCTTGGATCTTACCAAGTTCATTGTCCCAAACACTGGAAACAATATGTGGGGAAAGGAGTTTAAATGCAGAATGGAGAGCTAACAGCCAGGGAACACATAGGCTAAAGAGATTAGAAAAAGAAGGCAGACAAACACAGGTTAAAAACAGATTGGAAGAGAGAACTGGGATAAGGCACCTGGACTCAGAAGTTAGTATTAAAACCAGCATAACAAATAAGCAAATGAATCTGTGAACATCTTAAATTTTAGTGGAATCCAATTTTACTGCAGGCAGAGGAATGGTGAGAATTCAGAAATAGCTGCAAACCCACTAAAACCACAGATGAGTCTCATTCCACAGCATTCTGGTATGCACGGGTGATGAAGGCAACAGGTTACTAGCTACACCATCTCAAATACTAGAAGCTGACAGCTGTGTGACAACTGCGTGGGTATCCATATGGTGTTATATGATGAATTTTGTATTTGAGAAGTCTAGAAAATTACATACGAAAAAGTAAGTTTATCACAGTGTATATAAGCAAGGCAGTATTTGACGGGAAAAGGTAGCATTCTTTTATTAGATCTACTGGTGTACGCAAAAGAAACTGAAGCCCTTCTGCAGGTCTAAAATAGAAACAGCAATCTCCAAAGCTAAATTTAAACTGAGAACAAGTATATTCTGTGTTTAAGAAGACTCAATAAATCTATAGAAAACCTCAAGTATTTCCCAAGGTAGAGTCCATCTCATTTAGGTTTAGCCAGCTAAGAGTTACATATCCACTGTGCGTTGTCAAGGCTTTCCCCACAGCTAGTAAAAGCAGGGGAGGGAGGGAAGATTCAGCCAGAAGGTTACTGATTTTAACCATTTCCAGATGGTATGAATTGCTTTTGGATGTTGGGCTCTCTCAATTTACATAAAGTAGCAAGATCAGTTATGTAAGACCTATGCACTGAAACAGTGGGTGAGATTAATTCCACTCAAGTTACTTGACTTTGCAGCCCTTCAGTCTGCATGTTTTATTTTTTCACTCATGTACAAACTTTTATGCATGAGCGTGTTTAAGGTACATTTCAGAAATAGTGACCAACACTAGTAACTTCAGAGATACTACCTTCTCTGTATCAGTTGTCTTTGAGTTCCATTGCTACATTAATATCATCACAGTCCATTGGATTGTGTTGTAATACACACGCCAGAAACACAAATAAAGTATTCCCAACTGTGCCTCTGAAGTAAGAACATCTCCGTTGCCAACATAACTGTGCAGCGTCAATTCCCACATCCCACAAAGCAACCTGGCATAGCTAACAGCAAGACCAGAATTTCTGAAGCTCATCCTTCTTCTTTCACCTGCACATTAGAGAATAAAGTACATGTTCTCTGGTGAGTATCTTCATGAAGCTCTAAGTAGCTCTGCTATAAGCTTTATATTTCCTTTTCCTGGTATAGTTGAAGGTACTACCTGATTTCAATGAAGCTTTAAACAACTTGCAAAGAAGGCCCCATTAGAAGTAGCTCCTTTCCTTACATTAAGCTTGCAGAAGAACATTTCAGATAAGATCCTTCAGTAAGAGCACAAAGATTTACATGAGAGGTTGTCATAAGAAAAATATGGATTTAGAATGTATGTTATACATTGATCTCCTAGAGCTATATTTCTCTCAGTTCCAAGGCACTATAAAGATTCATTTAAACAAAAAAAGTGGAAGAAAAAGGAACAATTGGAAAAGCTTTAGCATTCTTTGTGGAGTAAAGATTTCAAATATTTTACTTAGTAAAATTTCTCATTAATAATTAATAACAGTACTGTTACTTCAGATTTGATCAGAAGGATACAAAATATTTAAGATTACTGCAAAAATCCAAAAGTTAGAACTGTACAAGTAAGCTTAGAGCTTCATTGCAGTACTTGGTCTAAACTAGATGCAGATATGAAAAACAAAGCTTCTTCAGAGGAAGGTTGCCTTCTGTCCTTTGTAAACTGATATAGTAGCAAGACTTCTGCTGGTACAGAGCATAAACAATAGCTCTAACAACAGTTTGTTGACTAGCATTTGTGTTTTAATGTACTAAATCTGACTTGGTTTCATTATAACAGGATTCTGGATGTGATTTTTTTTAAAAAAAAACACCACCAACATTTCAATAGAAGATTATATAGCCAAAGCTCTGGGTGTGACGAGTAACATAGAAGAACATTAACAAATGAATCATCTATTACTCTAAACACAGTTAAAATCCTCATTGAAAAAAAAAAAAAGAATCAGTCTCCCCACACAGGCTTCATTCAGTTAGTACAGTGTGAATAGTCAACTATTGTCCCCTCTTCAAAAAAGAAGAGGTGGCCTTGAAGAATGTTAATGTTTTACCTACCCTAATCTAAAAATCAAGAGGAAAAACACCAAACAAATCCACGGACAACAGATCCCTGGACCTAATTATTCTTTTACTTTTGTCTTTCCACAGATTTATTCTTTGCAAGAATAAGCCATGCCCTCATAATTTATTTCCTAGCCAAATATTTTCAGAAAAGGCATGTTCTCCCATTGAAAAAATCTGGGACTTACTGTTTACTGTAGAAATAGAGCTATCAAAATTAAATAGACTGTTCATTTTCACTTTTTTTTTTTCTTTTTAATAGCTCAGAAGCAGTAAAAGGTTGCCTTTCTTCACACAACCACGTTTAGGGAAAAAGCACAAGAGACTTTAGCAATGAGGATAAATTTTTCAGAAAGTTCCTGAAACATGATCTTCAGATAAAGAGACAAGTGAAAGCTGAGAAAATATAATCACAAGACTTCAGTTGTGAAGTTTTTTTATTCATATTTTGATTAAAGTCTTGTATGCTCCTGCTGAATACTTTGATAAAACAACAGAATCATTGCCATTCATATTTCATATTGAGGCACAAGTGTTCAGTGCTCCTCGTATTCATAATATAAAAAGAACCAGCATAACAGTGTGCTAACTAGCACATATAAAAACCTGCTAAGAGGCAACAGAAGGAATGGGCTCATATCAGAAAACTGATAAAGTTTCTAAAACTGACCAGAAGAGACCATTTGCTGTAACGCATTAACTAAACAAATGTGTGTATACCCTTCTGCATGGCTCTGTACATGTACGCATGTGAAATTGGAAGGATGTTGGTCAATCAACAGAAGCTGATCTTCAGTAATATAAATTAAAAACTATCCATTTCATGGAGAACTATAGTGAACAGAAAGTGAGAAATACTATAGACAGGCTGATCTCCCTTGATTTGCTTCTCTGATGCTGACATCTTCTGAGATCTCTATTTTATGTGACCTGGGGAACCTGGATGAAGGCGGGCACTACATCCCAGAATTTCTAAACAGAAATACCACCCTGTCCCTCATCCTTTTTTTTTTTTTTTTTAAAAAAAAAAGAAAAACAACCTGCTAGAGTCCATGGAATAGATGTTGTTTGGCCTCTCTTAAGCTTTCTTAAAGGTCATGAGTGAATTTCCTGTTGATTCTCTTTTGCTCCCCAAATAGTTTCGATTCCTTAGCACTACAGCAACATTTACAGCAGTGGAAGCATGAAAGACTTGCAAAACCAGAGCAGGTTCAGAACTCAGGCTGCAATTCCACCAGATACTATCTTATATATGTTTCTTAACACCATTCTTTACTAGCTGATGCTCTGAGGGGGGGAAAAAAAAAAAAAAAGCTACACACCACTCGGATGAATTTTTCACACAGTCACAGGAAAATTGATCCTGTAGAAGCAGCATCTAGTCAGCTTTGCTCTGCAGATGGCATTGCCTGTAACATATTTCTGTGTATCAACATGGCATTACTCCATCTCTGTTGGAAATGTTAATTGATTTCAAGAAGAGAGCTTGCCTCCTGGTCAAGATGTGCATTGTCAAAAGAAGAAGTAGGTGTAACCAGCCAAACAAGTTTTTTTGGTCCTATAGAATTTCATCTTTCCACACCTCAGTGCATGATTACACTTACATGTCACCTGCCTCTGTTATACCTGAAAACCTCACAATTTAAAAAAAGTCTCTCAACAGCCCAAAGGAAAATTGATAATGAAGGTAACCTTGTTCAGCCAAGGTTAAGTCTAAGAAAACTACTTCACAATTAATTTTCAGCACACTGGAATCTGTGGTAGTCTTCTGTTATTAGAACTGTATGTAAAAATGTGTTTTAGACACACCATTTGGGAAGAAGTTCTTCTCAATAATATAAAGACTGTTTGTGGACTGAAAGTTTAAGAGATACAACAGCACCCAAACTAAGCTTTCTCTCTCAAAGCATTTTATGGTCAACTGATACTTAATTGTTCAATAAGGCAGCACAATGCTTTACTAAGAACTGAAAACAGAATAACAACAAACTTTTCAGAGAACATATGAATTTGTGCACCTTTTTTCTGCTGCAGAAGTATGTAACAGATCAGGGTAAGTATGAATAGGATATTGGGGAAGGCACTGAGAAGGATACGCACACAAGCGTGCACAAGCACAAGAAGAAACTGCACGACAAGGTTTCAGGAATAATTTTTATTGATAACAGAGAAGGCTGTTCCCAGGATGGTGCTCCAATAGTAAAATTGAGGAAAATATTATGCCAAGCCCAGAACGTTGCAGTACAGCTGACTCACCAGCAGACCCTGAATCCCAACAACAGGAAGATACCGACAAGGTTGCAGCTTATAACATACACCATCCTTTCTCCTGTTAGCCCATCAAGGAAACAAAATTATAGACATACATTTCAAACACAAATTCCAAACAAGAAAAAACAGATAACAGACTAATGGAAGCTGAAGTAAGCAAGATTGAGGCTAAGGATCATCCCATAACAACGGACAACTACTAAACATAAAATATATACAAAAGATGTAAGAACTAGTTTGTCACCACCACCAAGAGGAACTCCAGAGATGTAGCAAGGACCTGACAGCTACCTGCCCTTGTCCTCCGATCCTGCACATTGGAGATACTGCCCAAATCAGATACTGCCTATGTGGGCATACACACACCTTTATACTTCTAAGAGTGTGGGTATGAGAGTACAAGTGAATGAAATCATGAAAGAAGGGGTGTTAATGAGTACAATAATTCCACTTCAAGATCCTGCCAATATTCAACTTCCCATTCTGTAAGATTTACACTGAATTTTGTTATACTAATCTTTCTGTGCTGCAGTACTCTACAGAAATTAGTATTCACATGGAGGAAGAAATAGAAGATGCTTTATCAAAGTTTTTAAGGCACAAGCAACTACAAACTGGAGAACAATGCTGCTATCTATTTCGAACAGAGTTACCTGTGCTGTTGCGAAACAAATCCTCACTTTCCTACACATCTGGAAAAACGAAAACAGAATTCCATAAAGTGGGTGATTTTTCATAACGTGCAAAGGTAAGCCATCGTGTTGTAAGGTGTTAGGATTTAAAAGGGACTTGCATGAAGATTGGTTTAATTTAGCAATCTAAGCTAAAATAATTCGGGGATAACATAATAACAATGCAGATACTTTATAAATCCAGAGGGTGTTTTGGTTTTCCTATTAAACTAGAAGCAGCTTAAATAGAACGGGAGAAGCTACCATGCAATTGGACTATTCTTTATCAAAAGCAAGTAGCAGACTCATCGAGCTTTATTGTCCAGGTACAGCTAAACACAGCAAACCAGAAGTATGTGTTCTGGAGAGTTTCAGAATTGTAATATATGTATAAGGGATACATATCAAAGAATGCTTCCAGTTCTGTGCGAACCTGCAACAATTGCTATCAGCTGAAGAACCACCGAGCACTATGCAGTCTTAACAAAACGGCCTCTGTTCTAGAGCTCAGTCTGCCCTCCCACTGTATCCAAAATTTCTTCATCACCATACTCTGATGCAAGGCTTGTCTAGTCCATTAGGCTTTTAGCTGAGATCAGACACCGCATATGGTAAGTGCAATTATTAAGTTCTTTGCATGAAATTTTACACATTTGTACACATTTCAAACAGCTGTAACGTTATAAGTGGAAACTACTTTCCTTTTTTCCCCCATTTATTGTTATGCAGGCTTTGAGTAAGAAGTAAATACAGCTATACTTGAAAAGAAATAACATATTCCAGGAATTTTTATTCAAAAAGAATAGAAAGTTTTCTATATTTTTAGGAGGGCATTCCACCAATTAGGAGTTACACAGAACTGAGTAATAAAGGAAAATTAAAGTACTTTAACCAGGACATTCAGAAGGACAATTTATTTATTTAAAAACCACACTGTAATCCTTACTGATGAAAAAATACGTGTGCCAAGAAGAGCCTATAACTTCCAGATTAAGTGAAATGCTGGGAAAGTTTTCACTATTATTGTTAATATTTTACCTACACTGTCACATGTTCCTTTTCCAGGACTCCTGTCTTAAAAAAAGGCTTTAAATTCACAAAAACAATTAAGAAAATAAGTTAATGTAATTGGTACATTCAAGACACTTTAGTCTAGTAACATTTTAGATCAACTTAGCTTCTACAAATAATTTTGAAAGCCAACTAGATGATCCAGATCCATTTTTACCATGGTACATTTAATAAACTACAGTGGTGATCCTCTCAAAAACTGAAGTGTGCTCTATTTTACTGGCCTTTATCTAAATACATGGAGCATCCAGAGATCAGTGATTAACCTAGTGCTCTTAGAGCTGCTCACACGTCCTACAAAAGTTTACAAAGTCCACAAGAATCCCTTGCAGGAAAACAATTAGCCTAAAATTTAGAAAAACAATTTTCTTTGCATCAATTATGCTACACAGTAATTTGCAATCTGATGACAAGACTAGACTGTAATCCAATATTCAAGCAAGTGCATGCTACTACAGATGTAGTCCTATAATTAGCCATATGTTGTTCCTTCTCCCATATATTAATTTGCATTAGCTATAAATTCCCTAGCCTGCACCACTACTTTCCTAATGATCCAAGACCCTACATCAAGTCTCAAATCCTCATCAATTTCAATTTCTTCTGCTGTTGCTTCTAAGAAATACTGTAGTCAGGTTCTTAAACTTTAATTTTCAGCATAACATTTTCACTTTTTGCAAGAAATAATAATTTGTATGGATAGTCTTGCTTTGTGTGCTCATCACATCTGCACTTAAGATTTCACTTACAAGTGCATTAGAATGAACAGCACTACAAGCTGTTTGCAATTAAGAGCCATTAGGGGCAGCCACAGAACACACTGCTGCAGGTCTGAATATGATTCCCATATTAATACAAGTATAACTATACATAATCCATTTGCAGATGGAAGTATGCATCAATTACTAAGGAGCATGTTTATTTATTGGCAATATTCCAAGGAAAAGTGTTATTTGCGGCATAAGCAGTAACCTTTCGCTTAGCCAAACCAGTACCCATAGCAGGAATTCATGCAGTGTATTCTGTAAAAGACTATCAGAAAGGCATGTGGTTTCTTTAAGAAACAAAGCAAAGCAAAAAGTGCAACAGATGCCTGGTTAATCTAGAGCCATTAGTGTGACAAACTGGAAGAAGCTGCATGACTAAAAGAAAAACAAATTACCTATCTTTGACTTAATTTAAACCAAAACCCATCAGTAATACATTTCACCTATCATTCCCAAGGCAAGATGAACCACTCTTGTTATTTTTAACTCGGGCTTCTATGCCTCCTTCAGTTACCTGCACTACTGGAGTATAAGGGTGATCACCTGTGTCTCTCCCTTCCCCCTTCTTGTGTTGAAGATCTGCAGCATCAGGTCTTTCTGCATCCCAGATTTGTGCTGCATGAAATTCCATTACCCAATGTTACCATCGCCAAGCCAACTTAAGCCATTCTAATTTGTGGCACTGAAAGTAACACCCTCCCACTGTACCACTTTAAATTCAACATACCTGAAAAAAAAAAAAAAATCTTAGTAACCCCTTCCACACCAAGTTCATTTCTCCCCCCTGAAAGCACACTCATCTTTCCCCTGCACCTTCCATTTCTAATTTAGCCTTTGGAGAGAAAGGAGGGAGGGAACACCAGTTTTGAATACTGAATATTGCCCACATCTGAACAGGGTTCATAACATGACCAGTACAAAGAAGGAGGTAAGGGAATGGAATATCATACAAGGGACCTTTCATAGAGCAGTCTGGATTGTCACAAAAGACTCAAAGGGAAACAACACAACTGCAGACATCAGAGCAGCACTGTTCCATTGATATGGCTACAGACAGACTGACCAATGTGAATAATGAAAATCATTAAATTTAATGCATTTATTTTAATGCCTGCTTTGTACAACCTGGCCAGGTCCTCTTAAAGAAATCATTGCATGTGACTGAAAAAGATATCAAGAGTTCATATAAAAAAAAAATAGAAATCCTTGAAATACAGTATACCTTAGCCATCTATAGCAGAATTAACAAACAGAAGACAACATAACACAACAAACGCAATGAAAAGGAGACATGGGACTACCTTACTTTATCTTCTTGTCCTATATAGCCTTAAAAGTGTGAAAAACAAATGTTTACTTCAGTTAATCCCAGGACTCAGACTTCTAGGAAACTGGGACAACACCAAACAGAGAGATCTAACTTTTTCCACAGGAGTAGGTGAGTCATTTTAGAGTTGGATAGCTTCCTCAAAATTAGTGTTTTAATGGTTTTTATTAAGAGATATCTTATGAAAGAACTCTTTAAAAAAGAAATTGCAGAAAGATGAGACTTGGGAATAAGACTTTAAGAAATAAAAGGCAGCAATCGTGATACAGAGAATATTATAGCCCACCTTGGGGGTGAGACGGGAGGAGAGACCAAACAGCCAGCTGTCTTCTCAACCTGTGGGATCTCAGCAACTTAATTTCTACTCTCCATTCTGCACACCTATCTGATGTTTGGAGCAATAGCAGTACATAGATGAATCTTCCACTTAGTTTAATATAAATCAGGACTTCATTGACATCAATGACATTTAAAACATATTAATATAATGCTAATCTGATTGTTTCCCTCTGCCACAGGGAACTGAGAGGACTATGGAAGAAGCTCAGGTTCAGGTATAGACAAATGCCAAAATGCATCAATGAAAAAATGAAAGCTTTAGAAACTTTCAAAACCACATTAGCACCTACCCTGCACAGCAAGAAGTTATAGGTGTTCATTGTATGTAATTTATATACACGTATAGAAAAGCGATAACTGAAGTGCATTAGCACTAATCAAGCTCGCCTCTCACTGCTGCACTCAAGGGAATGCCATGGAGACAGAGTATGGAAGCCCATGAAAGAAATACTGTATACTTAATATTTCAAACCAGAATTCTGTAAGGAATTCAAAAGGTTATTCATTGCCTAATGGCGATGTTGAAACAAATGGTTATTAAAGAGTTAATAGGATTTTCAGCACTACATCTTGCCTAATAGCTCTGTTTTTCTCACATAATACTCAAGATGGATTCTCAACTCTGCCTACTGCAAGCATTTACTACTTGCACACTCACTTCAAAAGCTCAATACAGGTCTCATGTTCACTATGTATTTCACACAAGTTTTGGCACAAAACACATCAGTGAGTTGGTGCTTTAGTTGGTGCAATAATCCTCCATAGGTAAGCTGCTGAAAGAAAATGGTATGCTCCACAGAGATTTGCCCTTGGCCATGATTAAAACCAAAAATCTTGCCACAGAGCCAAAACACATTTGATTAGTAGTAAAAGCAGCATTGCTAATTTTCAATTACATACCGAAATCAAAGAAAAAGATCAGCAAAAAATTTGAGGGTGTAACCAGAGGCAGCAACGAGAGCGCCATAGTAACAATGCAAGAATACATGGCATCTTAGACATAAATCAGTAGGATTTGGCACTGTACTTTTTACCTGGTTTCAGGTGAAGGATAGTTATATGTAAACTGATTTTATACAAAAAAATGCATAAGGACAGAATACTTTACACAGTATACAGAAATATCAGTTAATACTTTTAACAGTATGCACAGCCAAGTAGAAGACTTAAAGGACAGATGGCTTTAGGCACAGGATAACGTAATAAAAAAAATACACTGCTGGCATAATCTGTGCTAGAATATTCTGGCAGTGACTTCCCAGTAGCACTGTACCAATTAGAGACTGTGAATACTGTGGGGAGTATCACAACATGCCTGCCCTGTTTTTAGTCCCTTGTTTACCTCTAACAAAGCCACTTTTAAGATATTGAGCTAGATGAACTCATCTGACTGAAAATGACCATCCTTGTGTATGTCACAGTAGTAGATTGGGAAAAGTCTATGCATTACTCAGCTTTCAGCTTTACTCTGAAATGATAAAACTGAGTGCTCAAAATGCTCCTAACATGACTCAAATTTCGCTGGAAGGTTCTAATTTTGAAAGTCAATCATATATGAAGAAATACAAATATTTAAAACATGCTTTGCCTGAATTGAATCACTTGCCACATAATGCTAAATGCTCTGCATTATTATCTTCTATTGCTTACCACTGCACTCTGTTTTCCATAACTCTTAACAGCAGTACTTTCACATTTACCTTCAGACCAATCATTAAAAAGCTGAGTAGCAATATTGTACCTAGTATCTATCTTTGTCAAAACCAGACTGAAACACCTCTCCTTAACTCCCTACTCACAGTTGCTTTGAGGTCTGTTAATCGGCTGTTTCTCAAATTCACACTGCTTTAAAAATTATACAGAAACATTGATTAGAATCTCATGCAGTTCTCAGTCATATAAGAAGATTATCACATATATGGCTTCCCTCATCAGCGACATATGATCAAAGTAAGAAATTTGGTTTGTCTGACAAGACTTACTTCCCACAAATATATATCTATCCTTTTGTTCTTGATTAGTGATAAACTTTTCCATTGCTAAGCCTTGGAGTGATGTGAACTTAAGTGTCTTCTGCTGTTTAGATAATCTTTCCAAATATTGGTACAGTCTTTTAGAATTATCACAGTTAAATACAAACACCAAGAACCAGAAGCTTCTGAATAAGCACAGCTAGTATTCTGGGCTTCAAATACCAGACAGTGCTAGTTTCTGCTCTAGCTGAGTAGTCAAAATCTGAAATCAGCTCATGCTACCTCCATCATATGAAAGATTATAACGTTGAGGGGAAAAAATTGCAGACAACAAATCTGTGCTCATTTTGGGAACCCAGATTTTTCATTTACTTATAATTTCATTTCTCAGTCATCCAAACAGTAACTACTGTCAAATCAGTAAAATCCAAAGTAAAAGAAAAAAAGTTGTATCCATTTCAGTACAGAAGATAATACCAGAAAAAAAGTTAAAGATAAACTGCAATGAAGACTATATTCTTTGGTCCAAGCACTTGGCTTAACACATAGTGGAGAACTAAGGAACCCTGAAAGCCAGATCCAAAGGAAGAATATCAGAAAATACAACACACTGAAGATAACCACAACTTTTACAAACAAGTACACTTACCTTTTAACTTCGACACTAAAGAGAAACTCATTAACATAAAAAGAAGGGTTAGCAGATTTCCAGTGAGAAGAGCTACATTAATAACATCAGCAGATGTACAAGTTGGAGAAGGAATTCTAATATCTACCAGGCAAATTCAGAACTCCATTTTTATGATAACATCAGAGACGCACCAAATTTTCTGAGTATGAAGCTCCCTCATTCCCCGTGAAAGCAGAATGACCAGGTCCCAGGTACCTGTACACAAAACGCAAACATCACGGGAAACAAACAGGAAGAACTAGGAGTCACTGTACAGTTACAGAAATATGCGTTACCTGAACTACCTGTCATCCTAGATGATGAAATCACTCATTAGGTTTACAGAAAATGTGATGGGATAGCCTGCATGACCAGAGCACTGCCATGAACAGACAACAGGGTATTGTGAGGAAGATGAGCTAAGAAGTCAAGGAGATTCTTGCAAAGGAAAGGGAGGCTTGAATGCATGGACATTTGCTTTGAAATAGGTAAGTGTCTTTGTTTAGCCCACACCTGGGGCTAAACAATAAGCAGTTGTTCTATCACCCAATGTCCCTTCCCCAACTGAGAAAGGGAATTGGGAAAAGGAGGGAGACTCGTGGGTTAAAATTTTAAACAGATTTAATAAAATAAGAAAACCAATATCAATGGTAATACAAAACACACAAAATTATACTTAGCCCACAGAGTGCTGTCAAGTCACTACAGGGATATCAATTGTTGAGAAGAATGAGAAAAATGGAAGGGAGAAGAGAGCAGAGCAAAGAGCCCCACCCCTCCCCAGCAGCTCTCTCATTTCTAGTGAACCTGACATTAATGTTATACAATACACCTGTGGGCCAGCCTGGGTCAGCTGCCCTGGCTTTCACTGCTAATGGCCTTGATCACCATACCACGGCTGGCCACAAACTGAAACAAAATGTAACAGAAAAGTGATTCTATAAATTTTATCCCCACAAAACCAGGACAGGAAGAAACAAATCAAAGGTTTTTGCATGAGTGTTAGAAGACAGAACAACACAGGTGACATTAGGGTGGACATCTGCTTCAAAGCACCTGATCAAGAGAGCAAGATAGATAAAGCCTTCTTCAGAGAAGCCTTACAATAAAGTCAAGTTTTCACAGAGGACTTAGAGCACTGCAGCATCTGTTAAAAGAGTAATACACCATGATGAAGACAATCAGGAGATTTTTGGAAGATGCAGAAGGCAATTTCTTGACACAGCCAACCAATGAACCAATAGGAATGTGAAGGCTGATGATAACCTAAGAGACAGTGACAATGTGTAGCGCCCTGACCAGAAGACCATTGTACACCAAGAAGTTAGTGATTCACATAAGAGTTCACCTGAGAAAGCCCAGGCCTGTGCTGTGCTGCACAAATCCCTTGGATGCAGGACAAAGTCATCTCGGGAGCTGCAGGCAGCTCCTGCTCAGCACCTGCGCTTACATCACTTGCATGGCCTTGCCTTTAATCTAAAAGTACAGCAAGAAGTTCTCACATCAACATCCATTCTGTTTGACAGTATAAATGATTAATAGAGTTTTCTTGTAAGAAAATCCTATAATAGCTTGAATAATGAAAATGGGGTAACCCCTTCTTACAGACATGGTCTGCACAGTATGCTGCACCCTGATCAGAGGCCCATTTGATGCTGCACGACTCAAGGTTCCCAGCATCTAAAGGCATGTAAGATCACCTATGTCATTTTTAGTCTATTAAAGCTAGCACTATAAAGAAATAGCACTTTAAATGACAATTTACAGAGTCTGAGTACCTTTCTTACTGGGATTACAACAGACCAGCATCTCCTGATGCAAAACACCATGATATAGTGGAATTTAAGACCCTGAAAGAACTAAGCAAGATGGGACAGCAGAATTACAGCCCTGGACCTTCACAAGAACAGATTTCACCTTGTTGAAGGATCTGCTCAGAGAAAGCCCTAGAGGGTAAAGGGGTCTAGAAGGGCTGGCTGTCACGGGTGACTTCCTCAAAAAGCACAGGAATGGCCCACTCCAACAGGCAGTAAGCTGAGAAAAGTTTCTCAGGTTGGTCAGCATTGGTAAATGAGGAATTCCTGACTGAGCTCAAACACAAACAAGTGGTGTGAAGAGTGCAGAAGTGGAGATGGGCTACCTGGAGGAACAGAAGAACATTGGTTTCAAAGGGAAAACTAAGGAAACTGTGACCCTGCTGGTCAGTAGGGCATCGAGTAATAAAAGGCATGGAAAAGGCTGAGGTAATCAAATGAAATCTAATGATTCTGTTATATATGCATATCCATTATATTTTCTACTGAGTAAACTATACCTTTCTTTAAGAGGTCAGTAAATATTTCTTTCAGATATTCTGAGACACACACAAAACTTATCTGAAGACAATGCAAGAGTATTACTGAAGGCTCAAACAGGACAAAATTAAATACTAGGCTAAGAGGAAATTGCCTGGAAGTATTAAACCTATTAAAAAGGTTATTCTTCATTATTCTTCAATGCACTGAAGTAGCCAAATGATTCTGTAAACTAAGGTTTCTTTTTGTTTGTTTTTAATAAGGAAATTCAGTGGTGTTTATCTTAAAGAAAAAGGTCTAAAAATGTCTCATACAATAAAGAACAACCAAAACCAGACATAGTTTTAAAATAAAAGAACGGGAAAAAACATCTTATTAGGCAGGAGATGTTGTACATACAAGAACAACTGGCATTAAATTTCTAAATCATTAAACTGCATCCCCTTAGACTCCAAGGACTCTAATAACACAGAGCACATAGCAAAAGAAAGGATAAGTCTAGGAGGTTTACATAAATTTCTTTTGTGCTTTTAGAGAATTTGCACCATCACACACCTTCCAGCACACCTAGCTAGCCTAAAAACCCCTCATAATTTATACGTACAAATATATGTATACAGGTATCTTCCTTTTTGCATATTTTCAGTGTTTTTTCCTGCAAGTTTCTGCCCGCTCCCCACACCAGCAGGTCTAAAAGTGGAAAACCATCAGCTACAACACTTTGTTATTTATATAATGATCAGCTTTAGGTGTCTAGGTGTTTCATGCTCATTTCTTAAGATGCAGTCTATTCCTTATTTAATGGATAATAATGAAATCCTGCTCTGAAGAAACGAAATTACTTTTTTTTTTTTTAGACTTGCATCCGAGTCCTTCTCAAACACTCAACTGAACACTGATAAAACCCTGGCCTAGATAAAGTAAACCACTATGCATGCTCTGCAGATGGGAACTAAAGCAGAAATTAGAATCACTGCTTTCAAACTAGACACACAGCATTAGCAGAACAGCTATGGTTTGACTGCCTGCTAGTATGAATCCTTTCTCCTCTCCAGCCTAGCCCAGTGGCGAGCTCTGACTCATTCTAATGAATGACCCTCTGTTCAATGTCATCATCTTGTCTACTTAGACACAGTCTCCACTTATCTCAGTCATCCAAGGATGTATTCACCTCATTTCTACAAACTCCTCCTACTTGCAGCTACAATTCTCAACAATCTCCCCTATATACACAGCTTATTATCTCACAGTGTATCAATACATTCCCTTTTCACACAGACTTTCAGCTTAATTTTTTCCTCTACGCTTCTTTCTTCAGTGTGCCTGTCTTTGGACACCTACGGCTTTCCTACAGCACTTTCCTATCATTTTGTTGATTTTTAAGTCACAATATTGTCCTATTAGCTTTGCATCTGATGTCAGAGTCCTCCTAATACTTGTTCCTAAGTTCCTATTAGCAAAGGATAACTCTGCATGAAGCTGCAAGCCCACATAGCAAAGTAAAGGGAATAGTGGTTTTATTTAAAGGACAAATATTTGACAAGGCTTAAACATAAGCAAAGATTCTTTTCCTCAGCCATGATCTCTGACACCGCTGAACAGTTCAGGTGGTTTTTCTTTTCAGAAAAGATAGTCAAGATCCAGTAAATAAGCCAAGACAGCCTATTTTAATAGTTTGTGAAAATAAAATGTATTTCCAGTATTCTCAAACACAATGTACTCCAGTGTATTTCCTTATGAAAAGTCATTAAAAGAAAAAAAAAAAAAAAAAAAAGGAAAAAGCTTTCCAGAACATCAGAGCTGCTTTATCTCAACATTATTTGTATTAGCTTCACATTAGAAAAAAACCCAGATAAACAAGTAATCTTTATGCACAAAGAAAAATAAGCAATAAAGGATTTGTGAAAAAAACATGCTGTATAATAATGTAAACACAGTCATTCTAGAGGAGCTACTTTAGCTTTCCTGATAATGTTCCCTTAGCAAAGAAAAAACACATCTAATAATGACAAGGTTATTTGTTCCTTATGCCATTCTCTCCAATTTAAATCCATATACACATGCCAATGAAATGCACTGGGGCAAAAAGCTACATATTTGTCGAAGCACTAGTGGATTATATGTCAGAAAATTGTTGCAATTAGGGACCAGCTCCTCATTTCACACAAAACTTACCCTCTCACCAATACAATGGAAATACATTGACTTACAATAGTTGAGAATTTGATCCTGGCATGTTGCTACTATTTATAAAGATGAAAATAAATACTCCTGCATTAAAATACTTACACATAATTGCCAGCTTTGCACAAAAAGAAAAACAGTACATACTGAGGGAACATGACCAAGGATGGCCTGGTATATACCATACATAGATTAAAAATGCTGCAACAGTCTCGAGTTTTTTATGCTGTTTCTGGACTTCTTATGTGATGCTGAATAGACTTACTATGTAATGCACTCCAAGTTCAACTGTGCTACCTGCAGACAGATCATGTGGAAGAACTTCTTTCTTTCTTCATCCATACTAAAAAAAGGATGCCCATCAGCAGCCAAACAGTAAAAAACCCCACATCTCCTTGCATTTCTAGGAAATTCTGTTAAGGCTTCATGGAAGTGAATTAAATCTTTGTTTTCCTGTACAAGTAGGAAAGTTGTACTAAAAAACAGTTCCAGATCAAGGAGAACAGCTACACATACCATCCTGCAACATGTTTTTTTTTTTCTTCCTTTGTTTACAAGTAACTTTTCTTAATGCACAATCTTTGTTATCATAGTTTGGTAGAAGTTCCCATTTTGAGCTAATTAGTGACTGGTTTTAGGCCTCATCTAAAACCCACCCATTTAGTTTATCACGTCTTTGAAGGTAGCAGGAATTAGAACCTTTTCCCCTTTTCTTCCTCCCTTTCCCTTCCCATTAGGAGGGTGTCCCTCTACAACTTCAGTTGTATCATGTTCATTCCAGTCAATGATCAATATTAGAGCCTTAAAATTTCTTTCTATAATTTGGATCTTTTCTGTCTGGATCTGGAGCAAACAGGCAGCATCTTTTCACATCCTCAAGCTCCAATTCATACTGTCCCTCCAGCTCTCTTCCTTTATAGCCACTTCTCCTCCATATTTAAAGGAATAAGCCAAGTTAAAAAATAATTAAATCCATCAAAAAAGTAGAAACTAGAAAATAATTCTATTTATGATGATGCCTATAATTAAACATGAACTTAACTCTTGTGGCAATTATTAAATGTTTTCTTAACAAACCTTGCATATCTAGGCAACAAGCAGGACATGTCTGCGCTGAATCTGTGCAGTGCTTTGCAAAAGAGGTGGGGACAGGTCTCTGTCAATATATTTTACCAAGGTGTAAAAGGAATAAGTTATGACGACAAACAGCCAGAGGCAGGACGGGAAAAAAGATGTATGTCAAGTTTAACTTTTAGATAGTTACTCTTTTTTAGTAAAACAGATAGCCCCTAAAGTCATCTGTTCTTAGAGGTTGGGTGCAGCTGGTTTTAAGTGAGTGAGAATCATAAATCAGTAAGCTTAAAATAGCAACATACCTCACCTTTTTTTTCATGTCTCCAAATACTGGAAACCCTAGGTCTTGGTAAACCCACTTGCTAGAAGCTTTAATAAATACGTTTGCTTTAGAACTTCAATACAGTTGTTTCCATTAAGCTTGAAGATGCAGAAAAAAAAATGGTGTGACTACCCAAAAATTTAGATCCTCACAAGCCACTCAGCGTCCTTACACAGGCTGTAGGAAGAAGCACTTCCCTCTGCTAAAGCAAAGCCTTTCCTTTCTAGTCATCTGGTACACTGTAAGGTATTCTTATAGGAACTTGGACAACAGATTACCCTGCCATTATACTATACTTTTAGAGTGCTGAACTCTTCCAGATGAGGACACGACTAGAGACACGCAGAGCTTAAATTTCACTTAGCAACGCAGGAAATCCTAGAAACTTCTTGAGTCTCGGTGAGGTTACCTTCCATAAAGAAGAGAGTTGCCTAGTATAAACCGCATTGTCACTGCGCAGGTGCTCTCAGACTATTCACCCTGAATTATTATCCCGTAACTATCCAAAAATATCCAATTTACTAAAGTCATTCTGTTGAACGATAGCCTCCCCCAAGCCAGACAAGGCTTCAGCTTGAGATAGGATCTTTCCAAGTTCTATTTTTTTTTTTTCCTTTTTTAACTTTAAGGCAGTATAATAGTGTAAGCCACTCCAAATATAACTATATGTCCCGTGTAAAAGTCTCTATGTGTTAAAACCCACTGCAGGAACACAGGTCCTCTGCACAGCATTAACTTTTTTCTAGAAAAAGGTATGAACTACATACAAAAACTTTTACATATTCTTGAATTACTACAAATTATTCTATGATTCTGAAATGTTTTGCTTCAGAGAAGTAGAAATTATTTGGTTATATGACTACACTGCAGTTCCAAAGACAGCAAAGTAGTTCATGTTAGAGTTCCCTGTTGATGAGCAGCAAGTTCAGATATATCCAACTACACAGTAGTTAAAATAGTGTAAAGAGGTTGCCAGACGACTTTTTTGTCTGAAACAGGTTTTTTTTTCTTTCCTTTTTTAGTTCTTCCTCTCCCAAATTTAAATCAACAAGCATAAAAGTCAGTGCTTTCTTACTGCAGTTTGATTCTCCAACAGCTGTAGAAATTCCACATGGATCCCACTCCCTCTGCCTGCCCCAAGACAGGTAAGTGCTTATACAGCAGTATTTGGCAATTAATTTGACATTCTAATTGAGACTGCTTGAGCGTAACCTGCATTCCAAAACAACTTTTTTCTTTTTTAAAAACTTTCTTAGTTGAGGTTAATGAAACATTAGTAATACTTCATATATTTCAGACAAATATTAAACACCAAAAAATGGAGGTTTGGTACTAGATGTAGTCATTTCCTCTGACAGTATTGCAATTAAAAAACTGAATAACTGACTACAAGGAAAAGCCCACTCCAGCTGCCATACCTCATACATAGTAACATCTCAGTTCTCATCAAAAGTCATTGTTTCACTCAAATACAAATATTTATCTGACTTAAAGCAATTTACTTGCCTTGTGTCTGCATTTAAGTACAACACCATAGGCTCCTGAAACAAAGAAGAAAAGAGATAAACCATCTCAAAACAGGAAAAAAAGCAGCAAGATAAAACAGTCTTCAGTCATCTCCTGGCTATAGAAATAATATTGTTACCAGTATTATTATCCAGAACTTGCACATACAGGTACTGTACTAAATTTCTGAGCACTGAAACAATTTTATAAAAATTGCTTGAAAGTAAATGGATTTTAAAATGCTGAAATTATTTTTAAATACACTTGCAGAGAAGTTTGATAACTTACATCTCCCCACTATCACTACAGAGGAATTACTATAGTAAACTTTAAAAATACCAAACACCTCCTTCCCAAAACACAGAACTGTCCCATTTCTCTTTTTTCTTTCATCTTCCAAACTTCTCCTTCCATCTGAGAATGGCATTAGAAGGAGCTGTAGAGAATAAACTGATGTTTCTTAAGATTTGCATGCAAGCAGTATTTTCTAAATGAAAACTTATTTCCATCAACAGAACTAAGTCAAATCTATATAAAATTCTAATTCATTTTTTATTAAGATACTACTTACCTTCACCTACAACCCCAAGGATCTCAAATTTATTCATCACATTACCAATGTTAGGAATCTTCATCAAGACAAATTCCTCTTACGGTGAGAGCCACAAAACATGGCACAATGGGAATCGTCCAAAGATTTTGCAAAAGGCAATTGTGAAAAGGCTCTTGGGGAAAAAAAAAAATCCACTTTGATCAACCAGACTTCTTACACCCTTTCTTAATTTCTAAGCAGTCAGTAGCTTCCTAGGAGAAAGAAGAGAAAAATAATGTAATTAGTACTTTGTTTTATTCCAGTAAGAGAGAACAGTGGTATATATACATCATACCAATTTTGTCTAACAATTGTAACAGACAATTAATTTACATCTACATTTTATGATCAAGAGAGCTTAGCAGCATGTATAATGGACAGAACCTATTGAGAACATATATCTGACAGAACAGCTGGCCTTATAATCTCATACTTAGGATGTCTATTACAATAATAACTAACTAATATAAAGTTTTCTACAGGACAGAAGCAAACAAAAAAGGTGATAGGAACTACCTCAATGAGCAAAAATACACCTATAACTACTTATGTTCTCAGTTTGGTGTATGTTGACAGCTAGGTATAAAAACAAATTGTGTTTACTCAATTTATTATCTGTCTACTGTAACGAAGGATAAGGTGAAAAGAACTCTAGAAAATAGAAAATAGTCTTCTGCTACTATTTTCTGTGATTGTTTAAGAAAATAAAGGAAATTATTTGCTAGACTGACTAGCAATCAGATTTAGAGAATTATTTCCATTATCAGCTTATTTAATGGAAGTGTAATAAACAAGAAAAGTTTCAAAGGTTTTTTTTCCATGTTTTCCAAACATTGAAGTAACCTGTCAAATCAAGCAACTATAACAAAGCAAAAAGAACAAAGTTTTTTGTGTCTGTCTGTTTTAGGCTCAACACATCTCTCCTATAATCTTAGAAATCTGATAAACTAAACACACCAAAGTTTGGTTTTGCTCATTCAGACTGCATATTTTCCCCCCAATATTAAAGGCATACATCCCCACATTCAAAAATGGGAAAGAGGCTAAAATAGTGCCACCGTGAATCAGAAATATGTCATTTCCACAGTTGAGTGCTCCAAGAACAGGAATACTCATGAGGAACACGATGGCAGGATAGAAGTTAATTCAGTTAATTAACTTGTATGTAATGGGTGAGTGTGACCCCATTATTTATCTTCATCTCACACAAACAGGAATTCTCATTGCTATTTCACCATAAGCTAGGGGTGCCGGCCAAAAGCCCTGTGGACTATGTCACGTATAACAAAAAGGACGACTCGGGGTTGGAGGGAAATCACAGCGACACTAGCCTCAGCAAGACATGGGGAGATAATTTGGAGGGTTTTGTTAATTTAGAAGCAACTTCAGAGTTAACCAACCACAGTATTTTGGAAACAAACTTTGAAAATAAAGCAGCGACTTCCAAATTAAAGGGATGGTTAGGGGCTTTGTTTGGTTTTGTTCTTAAAAAAAAGTTACTCACTCTTTAATAGATTATTTCAGTGATTTAATTTACTGTTTTAATTAATCAATTTTTTCTTCACTTGAGAATTGTATAAAATACCCTTTCCTTTCCCTTCCACACACTCTCCTCCTGTCTCATTTGGCATCTCTTTCTCACAAAAGCCTTTGAACTGTTTGCCCAGGCTTTCTGGTTACAGTAACAAACTGAGAAAGGGGCTCCTGGAAAAGCAGGAGCATCTGCTCAGTTGCACCCATCAGCATGAGAACAGAGCCCATACTGAGCTGCTTCGGCTTCCTATTGAAACAGGCTGGTGCCAGGCACACGGGCACAGCTAGCTGTCCCCACGCTGCAGCCGAGTGACAGAAACACCACTACAGAGACCTTGAGAGAACCATTAATGCCATAATATAAGCAAGACACAAGTGAACAGGTCAGCCACATTCAGAACAGCAAAAATACTTGTCCGAAAGAAACAGAGAAGATATATTCTGTTTTCTATTAGCGCTATTCAGTAACATCATTACATCCGCTACTTCAGTTCCCAGCATTATTCATTGATAAGTCTTTCCAGAAATTAGTTTGTGATAACATTCATTACTTATCTGCTAATGTTATTACCATACAGTGTCATTCTGCCTTAGACCACACAATACTTTTTGGATCTATGACAACACAGTGAAAAAGCTCATGAAATAATGTATCAACAACTCAACAAGAACGTTAGATGTGGTTTCCTCTTTCCTTCATTCATAATTTCTAAATTTCTCATAAACTACTTAAAACTATACAGGCCTGCAGCTTGCGGTCCGCTATTTTTATTTTTCTATTTTTAAGACTTCTGCAAGTGTATTCAGTACATATCCTTTGGGGGGTGGGCAGGAAGAAAGGTTAGATTTGCAGGCAGTTGACCTTCCTTTCTGAAATTCCGTACTACATCCTCTCCCCACTGATCATGTAGTTTCCCTTTTCACTTAATTAAAAATAAGAGCCACAGAAAGCTGATCCACTTGTTACACTGGTGCTGCTGGACGCAAGGCACCTACAGCAGCATTCACATGTAATTCCCTAAAGGTAAAAGCCTGTCAACTCACTTATCGATGTTCATTCACCATCAGTGATACACTTCAACTGGCCCAAAGAAACACACAAGCCAGCTCCTCCAATTCCCCCCCAAAGTGCATCATGACTGACAGCTAAGGTAATACAGATGCACATACAAGGGGACTCCCAAAAGAAAACTGCCCCTGAGTGACCCACCTCTTCTGTGCTAGCTCCAGAGTCACCTGCATGCACAACTCTGCTGAGAGCACTTCATGAGAACCTAATCTTGAAATGAAAAGGAGAGCTAATGAAAAGATGACAAGTGGCATGCAGCAGTAGTATGGATTCATACCCAAACACTTTTTGCCCCAGCTCTTTTGCCACATTTCCTCAAGCAGGGCAGTAATTCAAACTGTTTCTCCCCTGCAACATTAGCGAACTCAGACTAGCTAGACGCATCTCATGCCTAGACAAGACGTATACACTTGTTTGAGATCTTTGCTTTCAAAAGCTCCTGAAAGATTGAAAAGAAACTACTGAAAATACTTGCTTAGTGGCAGCACCCACTGAACTTTCTGAAATGTTTCCGCTCTTCGGAAGGCACTGGCCTTGTTAAGACTTTTTTAAATCATTGATTCTTGCAGGAAATCTGGTAACATGAACTTAAACTGTATGAATGAGACAGATTCTTCTGAATGGCAGAGTGAGTAACTGTAATAAAAAAATAAAGAAAAAATAAAATCTAGAAGTTTTAAGCAAAAAAAGTAATTTCAAGAAAGTTATCCATAGCAAGAATTACATTATTTTGTAACTTAGTGAAGATAGGCTGGATTCTTTCAAGCTGAACACTGGAAATAGCAAGGAAAACCTTATGAATAGCAACCACAATTTTGTTCTTTTCACTGAGCACCATATAGGTCTGTTTTAATAAGTTGCCTGCTGGCTAGAATGATAACCCTTGCAGAAGAGGAAACAAGGCCATTCTTTACCTCTCAAAGGTTCTCAGTAGGGAAATAGCACTCATTCTCCTAACATCCCTTTCTGAGGCAGCCAGATTCACACATATCAACAACTTATGAATTAAACCAACAGATCTCTAAGATGGTCTCAATGTTACCATGGCATTCCACAAAACACAGAGTCAGTTCAGCAAGATGAAACATCATGAAATGAACAAGAACAAATTAGTTTCACTTAATCCAGAACTATAACAGTGTGAGATTTTAATACAAACATCGTTGTTTTGCAACTGCATGTAAGGCTTACATGTAAAAACCAAAAACCATATAAACATTCTAGGAGTGAACATGCAGACTATTACAGCATTATGGTACCTAAATTTGCATTTCAATTAAAACAATGGGGAAAAACCCTAGCTCTTCCGCAATTCCTTTTCCCTTCATGACCATTAAGAATTCTAGAGCATCACCCAAAAGCATCCAACTTAACCACCCACTCCAAGGCTTCAATCCTAAATAAAAATGCTATTCATTATTTCAGAATTATCAATAGCTGGGGACAGGGGGTGGGAAGGGCAGGAAGTACTTCTTACATAGTAGAGACGTTTAGTGAGAATTATAAAAAACTTGAGGTAGATATTTGTCTTCACAAAATCTGGAGAAACAGAACTGTTCGGGAAATACAGTTAGATTTGTGTATCAGTATATTGTATATCAAGTATACAGTTCATTTAATACATCAAGAGTGCAATTTGCACCCTGCTGAAGTCAGTTAGAAACTTCTAATTGACTTCAAAGTCATCCGTTAGCTTTTAAACAAGCTTCTTGCCAGTAGGTAATACACTCCTCTTACTCTCCTAAAACAAGAAGTAAACTTAAACTTTTTATTTATTTATTATTTGTACTCACTGAAAAGATAAAATTAAGAATTTCTAGAGGCTGGGTACATTTTCATCTGCTCACTAACAAAACAGTGGGTCAGTAAATAGACGTAAAAACTTATACCATGTAAGTACGTCTTTGATGGTTACTCATTAATCCAAACCCTGGCACGTCTTGCTCGTACAAGGTACACACATGAAAGGAAGCATTAACTGCCTCTATTAGTCATGATGTATCACTACTACAGCACCTCTTCCTTCTCCTCCCCTTTATATCCGTAGTTCCATTTCTTGAGATTTTCCAGGAAATCCCTAATTAAAGTTACAAGCACCTGATTCACAGCAGAATATACAAGTGATGGAGTTAAGAAAATAGCTGGAGAAATTTTTCAGGATTTATTTATCCAGAAAAATGTGCCAGGAGTATTATGAGGAATTACAGATTAGGAAGAACCAATTCAATATTTGAATGGCTGTGAGGAGGCAGCTAGTAGTAACATTACGACTTTAAGAATGGAGAGGAAAAAAAAAAAGGACACAATCATATTGCTACTGAAGTTTTGCCAGTCTCACTCCTGCATTTGGAAAAATCTACCCCTTGTTTTCCCATGTTATGGAGTGACAGTAGACATTCTAACAGAACAAGGTTCTGGAGGAAGAGCCATCAACATTTCATAATATGAAGAAACCCACAATGTGGGAGTTGAAAAAATAAAAAGCTGAAGAGGAGATAAAAAGCAAAAAGAACTTGCAATTATGCAAGCCATTTTTCAGACTCTAAGCTTCAATCTATCCTCCTCTGCTCATAAAAAAGAAAATTAGGAATGAAAAGGACAGCTGGTGAAAAGAAATACAAAATTTAGAAAACTGTCAAATTTGAAAAAATTATGTAACAGCAAAACACCAAGGTTGCTTGCAGAAGCTCACAGGTTTTAAACTTCAGCTCCAGCAAGCTTTTACTGACATTGTTAATATCAACATTGGAACTTGACTTCACTGTTGTTGGTTTTTGGAGGAGTTTTTTTGCCTTTTTTTTTTTTTTTTTTTTTTAAATAACTGAAAACTGAAAGCTCATCTGGATGAGTTATACATCAAGGGAACTCATCATCACATAACTGGCCTAAAACGCAGCATGCCTCCATGTTATGAACAGATTCAAAAAATTTCAGCTCATCCTGGATATATGAACTAAATTCACTTCTCAGAGTTAAAACACAGGATTTATGAGCTTCTCTAACAGCTGTGGCCAACTCAAAAGAGTGGGTGCCTAGGTAGGATGCTTCTAAGACAGTAGTGACAAATAAGCAGACTGATTATCAAGGCGTTGAGCACAAAAGCAGCTCCTGTGACTCATAACAGGAGGACAGGAAAGACAATTTTGCTTCCATTTTAGTCTTCTCCTCCAATAAGAACCTTAACAAATACGTCTGTTGTGGGTGTGACAGCTTCTTACGCAGTTTATGCTGGTCCTTATGTATGGTGGGCAGTCTTCGCCCTACCTGTAGCAGCTCTGCAGAAAAACAACCAGAGTTCAGAGGATAACACTCTCAACAGCAATTTATTAAATCCAAAGCCTTCGCAGTTTCATCTGGCACAAAGAGCTTGACACCTGCATTCACTTCTACCAAATGGAAATGCCCAACATTTGTAGTTAAAGTAAAAGCACACTTCTGCTGAGATACCATTAGGCAAAGGGGGGCAAGGAAAAAAAAAATATATTTTTTTTTTTTAAGATAAAAGAAGGACTTATTTCATAATAGAATATCTTCCTGTGGAAGAAGCTAATATTTCTTTATCTGACACAGTATCTGTAGTGGTCTCCTTAGAAGCTGGTTCTTTCATTTTAATCTTCCCTTCTCTCTTCTCAGAATACCAGTCTCCAGTAATATCCTATATTCATGTGTCATATTGCTTACTGTTTAGTCCCATATTATCTTTGACAATTTGCCAGGGACTTTAAATCCCCAGGCTATAAAATAATATTACAGGCATAGCTTTTTCATCTTTAATAATTACCAAAAAAAGCTACTATTTTCAAAGAGTTACACATGAGGACTCACTTTGTGACTCAATTCCCACGTTTGTGTTTGAAGATTCATGCTTAGAAGAAGGAGGGGGGGGCGGGGGGGGGGAAGTGTTGAGCATGTCTTCCTCCTTTGCCACAAAAAAGAAAAAGCACATTCAGAAAAAGTTTTGAGCAGAGGGAGTTCCTGTCCAAGAAAAGTACAATATATTATCTTTAAGGGAACACGCTAGAAGCACTGAGCGGCCAGTCAGTTGAAGGACTGCTCTGAAGTTTGAGCTCAGCAGGGTATTTGTGGAAAGAAAGGGCCTCTTGAGTTCTTCCATCATGCTCTCTGGTCCCTCTAGTCTCTGGCAGCCTACTGTCAAAAACCACACTGCTAGGTTCCTCTCCACAATGGCTGCAACCACTGACTCCGCACCAGCAATCCTCTACCACCGTGCTGTCAGCAGACAGAACAAAAGATGCAGAGACCTGGCCACTTAGGAAAAAGTCCTCTGATGCATTCCTAACTGGATCAGCCACCAAATCTTTCATATATGCACACACAAAGCATACTGGTGATTTAAAAAGACCATCTCCTAACAAAAAAAGACCAAAATTCTTTTAATCTGACAAACTTTCTCCCTCCTACCAACCCAGTTCCGTCTTCATTGTTCTAAAAATAAGTCCCATTCATATTCTAAGAGTCAGATGTTCCTCTCTGCACTGGCTCTGGCCAGGATGGAGCTTTCTCACAAGAGAACAGAAAAGTAAAGGTGAATATAAAGTATTTATAAATAGCAAATGAATGCTGATAATAAATTCTGTGGGCATTCTAATGCAGATCAAAATAACCACAATGACTACTCTTCCTTGTAATCTTCAAACATATCATTAAATACAGATTACTGGTTCACTATCTGAAGTAAAAAGAAAAAACCCCAAGAAATCACTTTTTCCTTTAAAAGGACATACCAAAGATATGGAACAAATATAAAAATATGAGGGGGGGAGCCCCCCATAATTTAATACTAAATTAATAAGAAAATACAATACATGCAAATGAATATAATTACATTCTAATTACACTATAAAAATTATTTATCATTTCTTCTCGATGTGTTTTCCAGGCAAATAGTCAGAGGCATTTTATTTAAATAATCCGTCTTTTACAAAATTAACCTTGCAAAGAATGCCATCAAAAGTTTTCAATAAAGGATAAAAAGAAGCCACTCAATTACTAACTGTCCTAACACCCAAAGACAGGTCATTTCAAGAATAAATTCAGATTAGTATGCAAGCATATGTGCAGGAAACATATTTAAAGAAACAACTCAAAGGCTTTTTCATTATTGGTTCTTCTTTCATAAAAGTCATTACAGGTGATTAAACCACATGGTGGGCAAATGGTGTACAGCAGGAGATTTTGGGGGGAGTGCTGGGGTTTTTTTTTGTTTTGTTTGGGTTTGCTTGCCCCCCCCACCCTCCTCTTTAACTAGAAAAAGACTAACTCCATCAACCTCAAAGCAGCTTGCTTCAAAAAAAACCCAAAGAAATGGAAACCTACAGAAACATCTCTTCATATGAAGTTTCATCTGAATTTGAAGATATTACTACTATTTCAATGTGTGAAAGTCTATTGCAAGACATTTGCTCCAATTTTACATATTTCAGAGATAACAGCAAGTACAATTAATACTGAAAATATTTTAATGTGCTTATTTTTACACTTTATATAATTTTTTTATTATTATGTCTACCATCAGAGTAACTGATCACTAACCATGTTTAAATAAAAGGTGAGGTTTGCCACACTTCCTAGTTGAAAAAATCTGTTAAACTTACACAGGTGAATAAATCAATTAAGTGAAACCCAAGTCAAGAAGACTAATCTCTAAAGTGGCTCACACTGCATTAAGACCTTATGACCATTATAATAAGCTGAAGTTCAATAAAAAAGATCCACATTCCAGGTTTAAAAAAAAAAGGGAAAAAACCCAATAATTCCTCGTTCAATTAACATAAGCTTCCTTGAAACAGAGGATGAAAGCTTTGAGTTTTCAGTGCCACAGAAGCAGCAGCAGCAATATATCAGGTACCAAGGGCAATTCTAGCAAGTACTCTGAACATTAAACTGAAAACCCTGAAATAAACTTTGTCTTCAGTGCAAATCCACTGGAGCGAAAGTACAGCAACAGAGAAATCAACTTGTGCTGTTACGACAGATACCCTCATGCTAAGCCACCAAGAACACCTTCAGGTAGGGGAACTTCAGACACCTGCATAAATTACTGCAAACATATTTGGAAGATCTATTAAGGTGACCAAGTCAATTTGTAAGATGCATAAATAGCTTTCCAGCGGAGAAAAAAAAAATACAGAAAGAAACCCACAAATTTAATTCAGTGATTTCATCTAAAAGCAGCAAAAATCAACTTGCAAATAGAGTCAGGCAAAAGCAACGAAGACCAGAATATCATCTTTTGCACAAGATCATATGCTTATCTCCACCACTAACTGCATCAGTGAATGGATACTAATGAAGAGTTCATCTGTATACAAGAAAAAACATGCTCGGAGCAACACTCATTCATATTCATTCATGTACCATTTGTTTTACCTAAACACAAAATTTAAGTTCTATTGAAATTATAGTGAAACTGGGTGGTGGTGAGGAAAACAGGCTGTTGTGATTTTTATCTGGCTTTTGAATATGTGTACTCAAAAAATCTCTTCAATGATCAGAAGATCCCCTTTCATTTTATACAGCATGAAATAAAACTGCTACAATTGGGATAGTTCAGAGCTTGGCAGCTTAAAATTTATAAAATCTAGTGGTTGTGGATTTAAAACAACCAGAGCATTAGCTAAGGCAGAAGTCCTTTTTCAGAACAAGTGAGCCACCATCATGCTTCAAATTGCAAAGCTGCAAGTGAACTTCAGGTTGGCAGACACGTACTTGTGTTAGTACGTTACTACGCAGGGGCAGTTCTGCTACGAGGAAACCGATAGAAGAACTATCTTTAATAAAGATGAAAGGAAACTGACAAACTAGTAACCTAATTATGAAGGCTGACAGTCTGCCGTCCTGTACATACTATCCAAGGATTGAGGTGGATCACAGCAAGGCTGAATGTGAACCCTGCAACCAGGCTTGGAGCACTGCAGAGACTTAGTCCCTTGAATAGACCGCTTGAGAAAAACTACTGAAATTCATGAAGTACTTCCCCCTATATACCCTTCCCCTTATGCTATGAATTTAAGCTACAGTGGAAAAATTATTTGCCTTTTCTAAACTTGGCATCTCTAATTCTGTGTTAGAAGAGATGAGATTCTGATTATTATTTTATTTCTCAAACTTAAAGGACTCCAAAACCCCTATTATGAAACCTAATTGCAAAGACTCGTAATCACTTATGATGTTCAGTTTTCCTCTCCTGTTATCTCAACTGTTAGATGCATTCTTGGATCTTGTCTTTAATTAGATGTTAAGCTCTTTGATAAAGAAACTTTTTTGCTATGTTGAAGGCCTCTGGGTGTTGTTATAAAATAAGTTATAAAGATGTAACATTTGAAACCATGCTATGGTAGTGGTTCTTTGCATGAACAGAATTGCTGTGGTAAAATATGAGTCTTGAGGTAAATGAAAGTCTCGCCAGATGACTCAGGAAAAAACTTCAAGAACATTAGGAGGCAATTTCATTCATCTCTGGAAACAGGATGTGGTAGTAATTTTTTTTTTTTAAATAATAAACGACGCCTCCCTAATGACTTTAAAAAATACAATCAAGTAATAGCTTCTTTTGCAATTTCAGCCTAGTGGTTTACATTTAATAGTTAAAAGAAAAGACATTTTAAATCTCACATAACATGACAACTATCCTCATAATTAAAAGTATGAATGTTCAGACAAACTTTCTTAACACAAATGCAGCCTGTATTTGTTCTATACCTTCATCCACCACCACCAATATACCAGCAAAACATACATATCCAACCAACTGTGCTCAACCAGTATTTTTGTCAAAAAGTTTAGTATTTAAAATAAAAGCCCAATGAAAGAATGCCATAGCCCTAGTCAACATTATTGTTCTGACAAAAGTGTCTCTAAACTAAATAGAAGAGTTTTCTACTGAAAGGCATGAGCTACCTCAAAAAAAAAAAAAAAAAGAAGAGAAAGACTAGTATTTACTAGTTAGTCACTATAATCTAAAGTTAAGAACCATCCAGATTAGAAGTTTATGTATCAATGGAAAAATATTTAAATCTAAATAGGAAGTGGCAGGTGTATGGTCTTTCTCCCATGCAGACTGCTGCACAAGTGCCAACAGAGCTTCTCTCCAGTATGCTGACGGCTTCTTGCATGGGAGATTCCCATGGCAGCGAAAGCCTGTCTGGATATGTAAGTGACCCAAAAGAGGACCTGAAAAACAGGTCTTGAGAAAAGGGAGATGCATCTAAACAGTAAACAATGTTGGCAGGCCTACCAAAGGTAAGGTAATAAAAAAAGCTCATAATCCCAACTTTCATCCTTCATGCGTTTCTCTGTCCTTTGAGTCTTCTAAGTTTAATTATAGAGGGGGAAGGGTGGGGGGAGGAAACGGGAAAAAAGAGGGAAGGCAATGCCCCTGGCAAAGGGAACGAAGGGTGAGTGAGGGAGGAAGAGAAGGAAAGCTATTCCAGGGAGTCACAGAAGACAGTGAAAAGCTGGCATACGGGGAAGTTCTTGAATGAAAGAAAAGAGGAAAACAAAAAATCTAAGGTGAAGATGCTTCAGGCATGAGCAATGAGTTCATTATGAGATTTGAGATTTATATTAGCTTACAAAAAAAAAATACAGACTTGCAGCACCCAAAAGTCAGTATTTGCATAACTGACTTTCCTGTTTCTAATATATCACTTCTTGTACAAATAGTCTTGTAACATTAAGGGAAATAGAAGTAATTTGGGAGATCTGAACACAAAAGTCTACTCCCAGCATATCATTATTATTTATTTCCTGTAAAAGGAAAGTAAAAAAACCTAAGAAAATAAGGGCTGGCAATAGTATAAGGCATACCATGTCTCAGAGGATTAAAAAGAACTTCCCGAAGTTCAATCATACCTAATGGTAGGGAGCTTCCAAGGTGAAAGACTCTTCAAATCAAAGAGATGAAACAGCTGTTTCTGGTTTGCAGTAAGCAAGCTGTACAAAACCATATACATATAATGACAGGCCTAAATATTGGTCATCAAGAATCTAGAACTGAATGGGCACATATCAAGACATTTCATCATCAATCACAGGCAGTAATCACAAAGCATCAGCACACGGACCCCGTGCCCAACCCTGCACGCACGGCCAAAGAAGCCGCTGCCCTATAGGTAGGGAGATAACATGTAAGATCACAGTTTTAACCGCACCATATTATTTCTTTCCACTAACATTCTCTTTGTGCCTTTCTAACAACAGAAGAGTAACCTCCACCTTCCTTTGTAACCCAGGTAGAATGGGGTATACGCTATTTACTCAGACAAAAAGTCCGAAATAATTCTTGTAATCTTCTTTGGATTACACCACTTTCTTTGCTGCCGAGACTGCATACCAAACCCATCTAAATGCAAGTTTAACACTTACACCTCTCGTGGTGCTAGATATACATTTCCTATTCCCATCTACTCATATCCCAAAAAACTCCAACCAAACCAAACCCAACCCACTAAACCACCAATTTACACAGCTGAATACCTACTGCTAGAGAGAGATTTTTGTGATGTACAGGAGACATCCCTCCTGTTCCCAATAAACAGAACTAAAAGACAATCAAGTAATGTTAAGAGTCTCCATCCTGAGCTGCAATTTCAAACATGGGTGTTAAATGCATTTCATAGCCTATTTGCATCCATTTTTCAACTGATCAAAATACTTAGTAGTTCAGAATAACACCATTTCTCTGCTTGCATGCTCAGGTTTTTTTAAAAAGCAAAATACTTTCAATTTGCACAACAGCGTTTTGCAACAAATCACAGCTAAAGTATTTTCTCCCACTGCAAGGTATTTACTAGACTGCAGTAATTCTCTTAGCATTTTTAAAACTTGAAACACACCTTCTGTTGAATGCTATGAGTCAGTTTTAATGACAGTGTTATGTTCTATTGCTCTGTAGCTTATGCAAGAGAATGAATTTGCATTAAGTACTCAACTTTAGAAGCCACCTTCTCTTCTCCATTGTTAATACTGAATAATGGTAAAAAATAGGCTATATTCCCTGCCTGCTTTCTTATTGTTTTAAAAGAATAAATCTAATTAGCTCCCTGTAATGTAAAACAGACATAAAACTTGTTATTGTTACCTTATGGGTATGTACTTTTTTTTTTGGCAGAAAGCCAGTATACAGAAAAAAAACATGAAGTGTAATGACAGTTTTCATATTTAGTAAAATTTCAAAATTTTAGTCAAGTGTTACCTGATTAGTGTTATTCTTCTCCCTTACCCTGCTCACAGGAGAAATTACAACAATACCTTCATATGACTTCATCTGGAAGAAAACTAACAGTTACCTTCACAAGGAGAAGGATAAAACAGTCCAACATTTTAATTCAAGAGAGAAAAAAAAAGAAGAGAGAGTAAAATTATCAACTAGTTTATGGATTAACTTTTGAAGACTGTCACTGCTGTCATTGAGAGGAGTATGCAATAGCTTTGCCTTTTTCAAGAAATTCAACAAGAAAAAGTTATAACGCGACATCTCTTGCCATCACAGGTCTTTTAGTCCAAACAATGGTCCAATCTAAATATGGTTTTCTTTCATTTGCTTCGTCCCCTCGTTTAAAATCCCCCCAACCCCCCACCTCCCTAGAACAGTACATTATACTTGTGTTGGGGTTGGTTTTTTTTTTGATTGAAAACATAATTACACTTTGCTCAGCTTGAAAAAATGACGGTTTGGCCAATTTGTTCCTAGGAATATGACTGGCAAGTTTTGTAACTGGTTCTCATGCAAACCAATGGCCAAACCCCCTTACAAATACACCAACAAGTAGCTATACAAAGTTATTTTTTTTTATCTCTACATATGTATACACACACAGAAATACGTATATGTGCACGCACATACTTCTAATGATGGGACAAATTCCTCCTTCCACTAAATTTATTTTTGTAAAACTTCAGCTAAATGATCACCTTTCTTTTCTTTATTGAAAATGAATGTGAATAGATTGGATTACCTTACCACTCTCTACTTTACAGAAATGAATCATACATAAGCCAAAAGCTTCCTCCAAATTAAACTTACTCTATTTTTAGCACTTTAAAACAGATTCCAAGTTGCTCAAGCAAGAAAAATACCATTTATTTCTTATTTTTAGTATAAGTTCACAAGTTGAAATCTACAAGAATGAAGAAAGAGTCTGATGGATATCTTCCTCCATGGTTGGAAGATCTGCTATAAAAGGCTAAGCCATTACAGTAATAAATGACACTTTTTCAGGGCAGAAAAAGCACCAAGAAAACCAGCTCCCACACACACCTGTGGACTGGAATACTGCTACAGCCAACTGCTTTCTGAAAGCTGTATGTACAAAACAGTTGTAAAATAAGGTAACACTTCAGAGTGAAGAAACTATACATTTACAAACCTGTAAAGATAGCAGCTTATGAATTAACAAAGGAACTGCACCTGCATGAGGGTATAACAGATATCACATCGCAATCTGCTAGAATCTGAGTAGCAGGTAAAGGTTTGCCCAGCATATTGGAGAACAATATTCACTTTAGTGAAGACAGCTGTAAGGAAAATATCAACTGTCTCCAGCATTAAAAGAGGCAATTTCTCAAAATATGAAGTCTGCCATTATTGCCCTGAGATGTGAAAGCAGATGATACTGCCATTTTTATTCATTTGCAATTAAAAACGGACTTTTCAGATGCAAAACCTAATACCATTCTCATCTTGTTTGGGGGTGTGAGGAGGAGGTATCAACCCTTTTCTTTCACTTATGTAAAAGCAAGCCTTCTCCTGTTTTTTTGTTCCCTTAGAAGAACTTCTCCTTATAGTACTTGAATCTGCTCCAATAACAAGCTCTCAATTCACTTCACAAATATATTCTAGCTCTTGAAGTTCAATTAATTGGGGGTAGGGAGGAGGAATCCATCAGCACATTTTCCAACTATTAGAGACTTGTTTCTTGGCAAGCTGAGAACTTGGCCAACTGAGAACGTAAATAATTTTGTACCCTTAGCTCCAGTGGTGGTGAAATGCAATGATCTTACTTCTAATTCAGCCGGCAAGCAGCAGCAGCTAAGTTAACACTAGAAATAGAACATGGAACGTGGTTAACTTCAGGCATTCTGAAAGACTCCCCGGCACACATTAACACATACATCCATCACACAAGAAAAAGGCTAGCAAAATATTTAATCCAAGATTCAGAGATATTCATACTGCAAACAAAAGAGAAAAGGGAAACCCCCTCCCCAGACACACTGTACCCAGGCAAGCTCTCCTCAAAGCTATTTGTAAACTTGCATCTACTTCTTCAGCAAACGTGCCAAAATGAATGTTTAGTAAAAATAAAAAGGAGAAATAGTATGTAACCCTGTCTCAAGCATCCAATTAAAGTGGCAAACTATTAAACTTTTCAAAGTTCAAGAATTTAAGAGACTAAACGTTTAGGCATAACACAACACTTATTTTAGTTGTAACAAAGGTACTGTCAAGTGCTCATAAGCAAATGTAATTCATACAAAAACCCAGACCTAATTTAGTTATGTCCCTTTAGCAGTTCTTTGCCCGATTTAAATTTAACCAGCTTAGTTTGTGTAAACTGGACACAGAATGTTCCAGTTTGAATTTGGCAAGAAAAACATGCTTTTAATATGTAAAGCCTAATTTATTTTCATTTCTAACCTAATTGGTTAAAAATAAGTTTTGTGATGGTAGATTTACACTAAACTAAAAATCAAGATTTCCCCCAATAACATTTATACAGTATTTAACAGTATTAAGAGTATTTTAAAGAAAATCTGCTATGAGAAGTCCAATCTGTCTAGCACTGAAAGTATTCTTTATAGTAAGATTATGTAAACTACTCTGGTTTGTAGGCTTTTCCTAAGCCACCACATACAAAGCATCAGCCAGTGGTGGTGTGTTCCAGTTCATTCACAGGCACAGAAATACAGCATTCACTATCTTCACTAACACGCTACCTACTGAGAAGAGTCAGCACCCCAGCCCACACCCCTCCCAAATATATGACCATGTTGATCTCAAAACATTTCTCCTCACTCAGAGCTTCAAGTATAAAGGAAAAAAAACCCACAAGGTTACTTCAGTTTTTCCTTTATCTCTAATCCAAGTCAGTTTTTGAGGTGATAAATATTTTTCATCCTCAAACAAATCCTCTCATAAAGAGTGTTACACCAACTGTGCACATAAATCAGGAAGAAACCACTAAGAGCTGAAGAGCAAAGTGCAGCCCTGTCACTAGAGGCTCTAACACCTTAAATTCCACACAGAAATGCAACCAAAACCTTGACAAGCCTTCAATTAACACCAACCAATTAACTTTCCCATAGCAACTCAAGACCACAGGAAATAAGAGCACAAGGCTCTAGTCCTCTCCACTGCCTCCTTCTCTAGACCCCCAGGGTCTCAGTCCCAACATCCTACTAGGGCTCCTGACCAAAAAGATTTGCTGCAGTAAGGAAAACCAGCTTCATAAACCTAGCTCAGGAGGAGCCATATAATCTCAATATTCCCCCAAGTAAGTTATTTTAAAAGTGAAATATAAACAAAGGTTTTGGGTGGTAGGAGTTGGGGGTGGGAGGAGAAGTGCTAGGAGGGTTGGTTAGTTTGTGGGTTTTTTTGTTTGGGGTTTCTTTTTTTATAGCAAAGCAGTACTGAGGCACTGTTCTAGAAAGGTAATCTCCATTCAGTCACTTTAATACAGTGTAATTCTTGTCAGATCATAGACATAAGCACTACCTCTACCCTACAGCCATGCTCCACACCTTAGTGTGGAGAGTATCCCCTTTCACCCTTGGCATGGACGACAGCAGGCAAAACGAAAGTGGTAGAGCTTTACAGCACCTTCAGAGATATTGTCCAATCTAATCTCATGTCATTATGGCGCAACAGATAACAACCCATCTCCAGTAAGACCGCCACGCACATTTTCCCCACAGCAAACCAGGAAAGTCTCTCTAGTTCTGTGCACGTGTAGATAAAAGAAAAGCCAGCTGTGAGACCACACCAGAGAAATGTCAGTCTGTCAAGGACATCTTCACTAGGAGTAAAATAAGAATCTATGCTCATAGTTGTAATAACAATACTGAGCTTCAACAGCTCACCTGATCTGAAAAGAGTAGAAAACTCAGATAAGAGTTTTTACAGCTGGAAGGAAGGAATCAACATTTGCTAAAGGCTCAGCTTCCAGAAAAGATACATCTACACTGAGCTTCTCTTTCAACAAGTAACTTAGATCAGCGTGCTTTTCAACATTCATCAGTTATTTGGCATCAGCGTGTAGACCAGCTACACTCCAACGTACTACCTTAATTACAAATGCTCGCCTTTATAACACATAATTGAATTCACTGGAAAGCACTTGGCAATTTACTAACCAGCTTCTAAACACCCATAATTGAAGCTGCAAGTATCAGCTTTCATACAATAAACTCTCGACACCACATAACTTGTCAGACAGTAGAAGCAAAGATGCAAGAAGCTCTACGTACATCGACCAAGTGTTAGTGGCCAGAAATGCACCATTTCTCATACATATACAGTATATATTTTTATATACACACATATATATTTATAAAAATATATACATACTATATACTATACATAGTTATAAGGAAAAATAATTGGAGAGAAAACATAAAGAAGCATTTTCTTTGAGAATGTCTGGATGGCATACCAATAACCACACCCAGCCTGTGAAAAAAAACTGGTTTCCAGAAGCGAGCAGCAGAGCTATGAAGAAGGAAGGGCACCAGATTAGAATCACAGGATTATTCTGGCTGGAAGAGACCAGAGGAGATGCCTGGTCTGCTCTTGCTCAAAGCAGGACAAAGGTATTCATTGAGGTTGCTCAGGACTTAGTCTATAATCCTTATTAGTATTGCAGAGCATTTCTAACAAGACAAGCCAGAACAACATGATGACAGAAGTGCTTTGACTGTATTATCTGAAGCAAAAAAATAATCCTGTGTCACATTTACAGCCAAATCGGTAATGACAAGAAAACAATCCACACAAAACCCAAATCACATCAACAAATTTAAGAGTGCAAGGATGAGCAGATAATTATTCAACAGTCTCAAGGAAGCTTCTGTACTGAACACTCCTCGTATTCACACATTTACATTTAACAAAAAGCTCACTCAGATGCCCAAAGTTTGTTGTTTTTTTTTGTTGTTCGTTTGTTTTTTTTTTTTTTTTTAATTGTTGGCACTATCTCCTGATATCACACCAACCGATTACAATATGCCTGTGTTAAGAAAACTGAAGTCTAAGAAACTACTGCTAAAATTCATTCCATCTCCCCCTCTTAAAAGCTTCTCTAAAGGCACCCAATTAATCTTGAAAAAATCTCTAAAGGAAAATCAAGTTTTTCTTCTCTGCAGTGAACTGAAATGGAATCTCATCTATTTTCTTTAGTGTCATTCTGGCCGATTAGCTTCTTTTTTGCACTCAGGTAAGACTTCAGTAGTCGACTGGGAACCCCTCCAAGCCTGCAAATCAAGATGCAGAAAGGAAAGGTGCTTGTCAATCCCTAAAATTACCATCTTAAAAAGCCCTGTGCTTACTTGGTTTCTCCTGTTTACATGAGTTCAGTACACAACACACACATTCCAGAAGGAGAAGCTGGGGCCCAGATGAGTTGAATAATCAAACAAGATCAAATGAGATTGTGGGGTGCTTTCTCAGGTGTTCCCTCATTGCTAGCAAGTTTTCCAGAGAACTCGCAACTCAATCCATCTGAATAAGCCACAACAGAAACGGTTGACTGGAAATCCTGCATCCAAGATTTAATAAAGCCTATACTTTCTCTAGGCCCAAGAAAAATAATCTGCTATTAGTATTTTCATGTTGTTCAATCCAAAAAAAGTAACTTTTTTTTAAGGTAATATTTTTGTCTACTTGAAAGAACTCTTAAGAACTGTGTTCTAAAATAACTTCATCAGCAGCCAGAACAATGACTGTAATGAGGGACTACAGTAAACTAAATTAAACAGGTACAGTAAGCAAAAAGCATTGACAAAGTTTCTTCTCAACAGAAGAGATTCTATTTTGCAAGACATATGGTATTTATTTTTAGACATCAGTCATACAATAATACTACAGATTTTATTTTTCTTGAAAATAGCAGAGTATTTTATGTTGAGGTGCTTTGTTGATATTAATTTTGTACAGCTTGACATTTATTTTTGCTGTTACAAAAGGTTTGGCTATTTTTCAATTCATTAACATACTGTACGTGGAAAGAGGGATTCAATATACATACAGGTATGCAGTGCACCTTTTAAAAAAAGAACAAATCTTCACAAAAAAAGGCAATACTGAATTCAAAAACAGAAGGGAAAAAAATGCCATATGCAAATACATGCCCTGTTTTTTGAGTATCTGTTATCTTTTCAATCAAATCTCCCAAAAAATCTCATTACACAGGAAACAGTAACATATAACTGGCTTTGGATTGTTGTAATGACTGTCAGGCCAGTACAGTGCATGCAAAAAGGCGTAAAATAATATCAGCAACAGATTCCATCTGGATTTCAATATATCCTTGTTGACTTCATCTAAGCAAAAAGCGTTCCAAGACCTTACAATTTTTAATATTCCAATTTTTTTATATGAGAAAACATATGAAGGAACATGTGCCCTACTGATTACTTCCCTCAGATTTCAGTTTATGCGGGTTTTGGTTCAAATCTACACATTACTCTTTCAGTCACTTCAAGGATATTTCAAAGTTTCTTTCTTAGAAATAGTATTAACTCTTAGTTAATGTAACAAATTCTTCAGCTGAGGTTGTTTAAGCATTGTCTAAGTAAATTTATATAATTGATTTTCATGTCTCCACCTTTGTTATTTCCTCTCCCTTTTCCTTAACATACTTTCCAATTAAAGTACTTCAGTGCTCTACTATATGAAAACTTCCATGTAGCATCAAAAATAACCCATAGGACTACATTATTTGTTCCTTTCAGGAAAAAAAAAAAAAAATCTCCACGTAAAAAGCCCTCATCCCGATCCAAAGAAGAAAATCTAACAAAAATTTATGAACCTTGCAGACACAGAAAACTGAGTTTGTTGGTTTGTAAAAGCAGTACTGGCAGGGGTCAGCCCGCTAAGAGAGAGATAACAGAAGCTGGCCAAGGCCTCACCAGTGAAAAAACAGTCCCTACCATGGTAAGCCTGGCATGTGTTTGAAAGAGTAAAACACCGTAATATTATTTTATGGTATTAAGCAGGGATTTGTTTTTCCTTAGGTAAGTGCCTGTACAGTACACTAGGCTGTTTTGTTTGAGTTTATAGGTCATAGAATTGAAAACCAAAACTGTTAAAAAAAAAAAGTATCCACAAATATTTGCGAAACATTAGTAAAACGTTTTAGCATACAATCAAATATTCAATTCTAGCTGCTACTGAGCCATATAAAATTGTCACCAAATCCAGGTCTCCATAGCTGATCACAAATCCCTGTTTCTACCACCTCTACCACTCAGGGCTTAAAGCGCAGTTTTCTAGTTTCAAGTTTTTGCACTAGTTTATTTTATTTGTTTCAAAATATGTACATATTTTTTTTTTAAATTATGGAAGAAATTCCCATACACTTATTAGGCTTTCTTTGAAACTAGACAGTATTTCCAAAAACGTTTGCAACAAACCTACTGTAATTTTTTTTTTAGTCCAGAGGATTTTACACAATGAAGATAGCAGATTTCCCCTCGCCCCCCACCCCCAAAGTTTTGCTCTCCTTTCAGGCCACCATCACAGCAGGCTCAAGGGGACACTCAGGAATAGCTTTGCCATCTGGATCTCACACATTGCCAGATTAATAACGCTCTTTCATATAACGACTCCAAGCAAAGAGACCAAAGCTTTTACAGAATCCTGCCACTGTTTTCTCTTGCCAGATGACAATCCCAGCCTCATGACAAAGACAATTCACCGATTAAGCTACCTAGAATACATGGATCCTCACACACCTCCTCTTAACTTAGGCTAGGTTAACATTTAATATTTCAACAAGAATAAATTCATTCAAGATTGTCTCTAACTCTGTAACAGAAGTGACTAAGTCTCCATTGTATCATTAACAGATTAGCAGCATGACAATTTTTTTAGTAGCATGACAATTGCAATGGTAAAAATCATACCTGTTCAAAAAAAATTGAATGTTTGTGTTCCAGTGCAACACTGATTAGCTTGAACAAAGATTGAGAAAGATTAAAGTACTTTTAAAAAAATCAGTAAATACACTTAGTTTTAACAGCTACAAGTGTGTTTGCCATGTCACATACTTAAATCTGGGTAGATCATTACCCTGTACTGTTTAATTCAATGCCTACAGGTACTAAATATAGATCATTAAGGTATAGTGACAAGGGAAATGGAGCAGGAAAAAGAAAGCATAACAACTGATCAGCATGCCCATAAATCTACACAAGAATACAGAATCACAGAATCAACCAGGTTGGAAGAGACCTTTGGGATCATCGAGTCCAACCATTGCCCTGGCACCACCCTGTCAACTAGACCATGGCACTAAGTGCCATGTCCAGTCTTTTCTTAAACACATCCAGAGATGGTGACTCCACCACCTCCCTGGGCAGCCCGTTCCAATGTCTAATAACCCTTTCTGTAAAGAAATTCTTCCTCATGTCCAACCTGAACCTCCCCTGGCGAAGCTTGAAGCTGTGTCCTCTTGTCCTATTGCTAGCTGCCCGGGAGAAGAGGCCGACTCCCACTTCACTACAACCTCCCTTCAGGGAGTTGTAAACTGCAATAAGGTCACCTCGGAGCCTCCTCTTCTCCAGGCTAAACAACCCCAGCTCCCTCAGCCGTTCCTCGTAGGTCAGACCCTCCAGACCCTTCACCAGCTTGGTCGCCCTCCTCTGGACTCGCTCCAACACCTCAACATCTTTCTTGAAGTGCGGGGCCCAGAACTGGACACAGTATTCAAGGTGCGGCCTCAGCAGTGCTGAGTACAGAGGGACGATCACTTCCCTAGACTGGCTGGCTACACTATTCCTAATAGAGGCCAGGATGCCATTGGCCTTCTTGGCCACCTGGGCACACTGCTGGCTCATGTTTAGCCGGCTGTCGATCAGCACCCCCAGGTCTCTTTCCGCCGGGCCGCTTTCTAACCACTCTTCCCCCAGCCTGTAGAGCTGCATGGGGTTGTGGTGGCCAAAGTGTAAGACCCAGCACTTGTTCTTGTTGAACCTCATGCCGTTGGTCTCGGCCCATCTATCTAACCTGTCCAGATCCCTCTGTAGGGCCTTCCTACCCTCCAGCAGATCGACACTGCCACCCAGCTTGGTGTCATCTGCAAATTTGCTGAGGGTGCACTCAATCCCTACGTCTAGATCTATAAAGATATTGAACAGCACCGGCCCCAGAACTGAGCCCTGGGGAACACCGCTAGTGACCGGCCGCCAGTTGGACTTTGCCCCATTCACCACCACCCTCTGGGCTTGGCCATCCAGCCAGTTGTTAACCCATTGAAGAGTCCACCCATCCAAGCCCCGGGCAGCCCGTTTGTCTAGGAGGATGCAATACATGTCTACAAGGTAACTATCATGAAGATGCAGTATCCATCCCTGCCTTCCTAGTGTAAGGTATAAGAATATTCTACTTTAAGTACTAGAATAATGTTAAGTTCAATATTTGAGACTCATAGGAGGATATAAATACACTGAAGCATTATGAATCATCCTGAGAAAATAGATACGTTTTCTTAAAAACCCTACAGCATTCAAAAAAGTGGAATTTTATTGTTTCTACATTTATGGCGAGTTATTTAAACATTTGAAAAACCTGTATTGGGAACCCCACCCATTCAGTTAAAAAAAAATAGTTACCCTAACAGAGGCAAGATATTATGGAAGAGCCAAATGTCCTGAAAAATCACCTAAGAAAAATTATCTTCTCCCTCCCACTAATTAACCATACCCTCTAATAAACAAAGCAAGCCAGCACAAATAAGCCAGTTACATGGCCAGGAATTTTCTGGAATTAGGTTCAACAAGCTCTAGTACATGACAAGTCAATAAATTTAATTATTTCCAAGTGGACTACATTGAAACTCCATAAAACAAATACTACCAAAAAAAACTGGACAGCATGGAAAAACTCATCTGTCATTCTTCCCTGGGTTCCCATCTTGATAGCTTAAGCAGGTTTTTCCAAGCATGTACAACACTCATGGCTGCAACTAATTTCAAGAAGAGTAAAAACAAAGTACTGAAGCACTAAGCAAAATGCTAAAAGCTAAGATATCTAAAATAAGATACTAAATACTAAAAAATATTTTAAACTTTGTGTCCACTCAAGTCTGGTCAAACGGGAGCACCCACCCTTCCAAGTGTTAACACAGAATCAGAGCATTGTACCAAGTGCTCATGCCATACAGTGATCAAGACACTCAGAGCCTATGAGAAAGCAAACAACTTTGCTTTCCCATCAGTGTTCAAACACTGTAAATACCATTTTCTTTACCATTTTGTTCACTCTGCACAATGTGCAATGCTTATTTAATAATCAGTTATTCAATATTTAATTTTTTAACTCCTATTCAGTGTGGGTATGCAATCATATGATTACTGAAAAGCAAATATAGTAAGGCCACAAATTAAGAAGCTACAGGCACCTTAATTCTTTCATTTCTTAACTGAATACTCTATTTTGCTACTCTAATAGTTTTAACAGTTTGCCTATGTGCACACATGCATACTTCTACGTAGGTTCTCCAGATGGATGCACAAACTTGAAGAGTAGATTAAGTCATTTTGCATGATGCTTATAGATAGTTCACAAGCTAGTCAGAGCCTCTGCCCCAGACGTATCATTGTCATTCAAGCAGTCATTGCTCCCACTGAAAAGTGAGCTTTCACAAGGAGCTTTTCTGTGGTGCCCAGCAGCAGGACCAGAGGCAATGGGCACAAACTGAAACACAGGAGGTGCCACATGAACATCAGGAAACACTTTTTCACTGAGGGTGACTGAGCCCTGGAACAGGTTGTCCAGGGAGGTTGTAGAGTCTCCATCCTCAGAGATATTCAAAAGGTGTCTGGGCAACTGACTCTAGGTGGCCCTGCTTGAGCAGAGGGTTTGGACCAGATCACCTCCAGAGTTCCCTTCCAACCTCAACCAGTCTGTGATTCTGTGAAGAAACAGCTCTAGAAAGGGATAAGAGACATACCTTGCCACCAGACTTCACAGCAGAGGGAGACTGAAGAGACAGCAGGCTCTAATTACTACTTTTTTCTCTCAGTTTTGTTCTCATCTATCCCATTCTTAATAATCTCTCTCTACATTGTCCTCAAATACATTCTTCTCCTGCCTCTCCCCACACACTCATCCTACACCTTAAGCCCTGTCTTCATATCAAGTTAGATCATTTTTCTGCTCTACTCAGGCTTTCCATCTTTGGATCCAGGTAACTACTAAATTCCAAGCAGCAATAAGCACATTCAAACAGGGTTTTTTTATATATATATTTTGTTTAAGTATATGAAACCTGGCCAGGTTTTTACCATTATTTGTGATAACTTGACCAAATGCATAACCATGAAAAGGTGACCCTTCCATTCCTTATTAAATACTGTAAAAGCACTGCAGTTGTTTAAAAGAAACCTTTTAATTTTTTCTTCTGAAGTAGTTTCTTTCTCAACAATTGACTGTTTTGGCTTGAATTAAATAAGAGTAAGAACCAAACCACATGCAAATCTAGAAAATAATCAGGCTGAGGCAGTCATCCAGTATAGGGAGAGTGGAGAGAAGAAAAAAAAATAGTCAGCCCAGACACAGCTGGCAAAAGCTATAAGCAATTTAAAAGCTGGGTCTTAAAGGGGAAGCTTTGGGAACCTTAATTATAGATAGTAATTCCAGACCTGTATAGTGAAAAAAAAAACAACCACCAAAAAAACTCCAAAAAACCTAGGAAGGCTAGATGTTTCAATTTCTTCTGTTTGTGCATTTGGTAAAGAAATATCAATTTTTTTTTAATAAGCTTAGAAACTCCTATATATATCAACATCTATTTTAAACTAATAGATCTCACATTTTATCTCCAAATCTGTATATATCACAGGAGATGAGTACTGTTACAGTACTCAATTAACAAATCTACAAATTTCAGGCTGACAACCATGATATTGATGAAGGCTTTGTTCCATTTAGAGCAGAGATCTGAGACAAAGAGAAAGGGATGGATTTGGTATGATGTATATAGTGTGGAACTGGTGGCAGACACTGCAAGATAAACAAAAGATTGCTTTAAACATATATGCTTTGATCTTTAAAATAAAATAAGTTCTTAAAATGAGCCTAAGGATTGCAAATCATAAAGAGAGCAGCCAGTGGTCTCAAAAAAACAAAGAACTAAAAAAACCCCACACCTTTGCACAAACGTTGACCCAGGATCTGGGTTTTTTGTTTGGGCTTTTTTTGTTGCTGTTTTTTAATTCCTTAAACCGTCTTCTGTTCTGCTGTAAGTCACCCAAGCATTTCTTTCCTGCGTAATACTGCTTCTTCAGAAGTTTCACTTAGTGAAATGAAGGAAAACAGAGGTTAAATCAAAAGAGCAGTTCCTACAAAACCATGGCTACACGAGACTACTACTAGATCTAATAAAGGGGAGAGACCTGCAATCAAGAACAGATGAGTTGCTGCTGGTGAAATAGGAAAGGCTGAAAAAGAACTGTAGCAAAACAAAAGCTCAATCCCATAGAAAAAAAAAAAGGAAAGATAATGGACTACAAAATGAAAAGCAATTACCCTAGGAAAGGGTTTCAAATCATACATAAGGGGTTGGGGAACCACACCCTCCTGAAGTACTGCAATTCATTAGATATTGCATGGGTATAATTTCTTTACCACAAAACTTAGATCAGCGAACTGATACAGACTTAAAATAGATGTGAATGTAATTTAAATTGAAGATTGCCAGTTGCTTACTCAGTAGGAAATTTTCAAGATTACCTGAAGGGAACAGAAGTTTCATTAGTAAAACTGGCATTTTCTACAATGCTAACTGGGATAAAACCCCTCAAACCCTAACCTTTTATATCCATTTTTATCACAGCTTCTTATTACTTGGGCTTTCTAAAATGTTTTACATTAATGTTTTTTTTCTGTCACAATGAGAAAAATAAAACTCTGCAGCTTGAGAAGAAACATATTAAGTGTTTAATACTGTTTTGTACTAAGTAGAGACTCGGCATACTCTCACCAGCGCCTTCAAAACTCATTTCTGGATGATGCTATTTTGTCATTTCACTGCCATGAAAAGCATTAACAAATTCTGCTTCCTGGATTAGTACTGCATATTAATACTGATAATTGGATTTATATATCTACCAAGAAAGTGTGATTCAATGTTCATTCACAATACTTCTTTTAAGGCTTAGCATCACTCACTGTATCTACATGGTCAGTAGGGACCCCATAATAGTATCATGACAGTAAATGAACAAGTTACAAAGAAATGCTTAATTGTGACATATTTTCCTAATAAAATTTAGAAATTCTACTTGTAATTATAAAACTTAAAGTTATCAGATTCAATTTTTTAATCTACCTTTGTGTTCCTGTGAAGAGGAAAATGTTACATAACCAATTAAAGAACGGTATTCAGGACCAGCATCCTCAGCAGTTAAATATTGTTTAAATATAGATCACGGAACCTGTTTTACAGCTTAGTTAAACCAAAACTAGAAATGGAAGCTTTGGAGAAAAACAAAAGACATTTGATCACATACACCAGTTAATTACTGGCAATACTGATTTCCATGAACCCAAATTTTGGCAAAATCCTGAGTTTTGTTTGTATATCAAATTGTACTGCAGTGGTATCTGTCAGTTCCTATCTCCTTGGGCCCCTACAATTTAGTAAGCAAATCAGCGTGCATCAGAGCACACAAGGAAAAGGGCACTAAGCCTGCATTCCACCCAGTTATTAGTTTTTGTAGAAGATCCTTCAGTATTCATATTTTTCTATACCGCTTTACCTTGGGGAAAAAAAGATTTCAGGGATCCCCAATAATCAGCTATCTTCTTCAAAAGAACTACAAATTGTCCCACTCTGTCATGATGTTCACCTTTAAAACTCATTTTATTAGAATAGTCAATCACCTAATTGATTTCAGTACCGTACATATTCATTTTACAGGCCAAACTATAAACTTCTCAGAGAAGACACTAAGATCTCATTAACTTGGATATCATTCATTGTAAGAAACCAAACCACTGTTAAAAAGCTTATGTCTCTAGCACAGGTGCTGAGCTTGTCTATACAGAGCAATTGACTTTATAATACAACAGTTCAATACAAATACTGTTGTGTACCACGTGTTTCACAAAAATCATACCCCCGCAGCAACTCTAGCAAAGCCTCACTTAAGTTCAATTTATTGCTTCTATGTATATTAAGCACTTTTGCTGTATTAAATCCACTTCTGTACGATCCAGTTCCATACATCTTTAACCCCTACTTCAGGGACTACACAGCAGAACATTGCAAGAATAAATGGACATCTAACAGATTCATAATGCAACGTAGCAATCAGATTACTAGGAGGTGCTTCTTTCTGTACCAACAGCAACAACTGATAAACAGAGTATTGTTTTAATCTATATTATCTCACTATAACAGTGATCATTGCAAACACACTGTGGTTTGCAGAGACAAACACAATGCCTTGCAAGTCAGCCTCGGTACCAAGAAGCAAATTGCAACAACAGCGTAAAAATTCTTGGACCAATTGCTGTAGCAATAGGAGGAGAGCATTAAAAAACTTTCAACTGAGCGTGAAGAATTTTTCTCATGTTACATTTATGCTACTTGGTTTGCATGCATTTAGGAGGTACAGTAGAAATGGCTGAGAAAATCAGCTCCTAAAAAAAGACTAGAAACCTCACAATTCCAGCAATGGCTGGAAAGTCCTATGATGAAAGACAAGTCGCTTGCAGAAGGCTACTGAGGTTACCTAGTCACTCAGCCATGCACCACCAGCACCTGCAAACTAAGGATACTCCATAAACTCAAATGCTAGCAAGCATTAGTTAGCCAATGTCACATTGGCAGAATAACAGTAGGGCTACTGTGCTCTGCCCCGTTCAGTTTTAACAACAGTAGAATGGTACCAGCAAGACAGGAAAATTCCTGACAGCTTCAGATTGACGAGGGTTCCCAAATTCCCCTTTTCTCCTAAGCTCATAAATTGAAAAAGGTATTTCTTCACTGTGCTCCACAACCTACCTGATCACCATGGTAATCTCACCAAAAATAACATTGCTTGTTCATGACTAGAATCTTTAGCAACTTACACCTCTAAGATGAAAAATCAGCATGAAGAGCATGCTGCCACGGAATAACCCATTCACTCTCATCATCGTGATCGTATAAAAAAAGATTGTGATGTTCCTCTTGTCATTTTGTTAATTGAGAAGCTTAATCCACAGGAACAGAAAATAAGCAGAGTTTACCAATGAATTAGAGAGGAACTGCTGAAGAGATAATTAACCAGCTGCAGGTTGAACATGTATTCCTGAGACTGAAAAGGATACGGTAGTGTCTTGTGATCAGATTACAAACTGCTGAGCAACATCGTTTAATGGCATAAGCAACATCTGTGAACCTCACTGATGGCTGAGAGAGAAAAAAAAATGCTCAAGACATTCTCCTCAGTCATTCAAAGCACTTTCAGAATACATGCAAAATTATCAGGGTTCATCTCAAGTTGAAGAACAAACTTTTATTCCTTCAAATTTTAAAATCAAATGAAGTATAGCAACCAGTTCAGTGACATATAGATGCAGATAACTTTTCAAGGTCATTTAGAGAGAGTTACGGGTTTTTGTGAAGTATTCATATGTTATTATCATAAATACGATTAAATGAATCTTGAAGTTTCACTTTTGAAAACACCTCTTCTTTGTAGAGATCCATAAACACAATAATGAGATTTTATTTATTTATTATTAAACAAAATTGCTCTAAGAATCAAAAAAAGTCAAAGTTTTGAATCAAAAACCTAAGAGGCAGTATGAATTGCAGCTACACAAGCCCTCAACTGGAGATGGTGGAACAGGAACTCCAGGAATGTTTGAGTCTTTGGGGTGGTTTTATGAGTCAACAGGCATTGCTACTCTCCATACCCTACACCAGGATGCCAAGGACTTTGGACAGGTGACCAGAGAGGGATCTTATCAATGTTTAAATGTCTAACAGGGGGGTGTAAAAAAGATGAAGCCAGATTCTTCTTGGAGGTGTCCCTGAAAGGACAAGCAGCAATGGACATGAACTGACACAAAGGAAGTTCTGTCTGAGCATAAGAAAACACCGTAACAGTGAGGAGGGCTGGACACTGGAGCAGGTTGCTCTGAGAGGTTACAGAGTCTCCATGCTGGATATACTCAAAACATGACTGGACGTAGTCCTTGGGCAACCTCCTCAAGGTGACCTGGCTTGAGAAGGGGATTTGGATTTCCAGAGGTGCCTTCCAGCCTCCACTATTCTGTGATTCTTCGACACTTTTGGAGTTACCTCAAACTACAGTGCATGATGTGTCTGAGGGTATTACATGACAACAGGCAGGCATTTCCCAAATCCAACGGGAGGAATGCAAAACTTCATGTTATCTCTTTCTTTTTCTATAGTGTCCTGGTCTGTGGCTAAATCCTATATTTTAATTTGCTATAATCCTCCTTAGCCTTGAGATATTCTTTTGCTCCTGCCCACACTTCAAGGAAGCTAGCAGTTTTCTAAACATTACATTATCTACGGTCCCTTCAGATGTGTCTAAATTAAGACAGTTCTTAAACTTGGTATCACTAATCTTGGCTGAGATGCCTATACTGCCAAAGGTAAATTGCCTGTTCTTTCAGTGCAAAGTGAAGTGTCTCCTGAATTTTCAGATGATGTCTTTATAGCTTCCTATTAAAAAAAAAAAAAGAAAAAGATATCTTTGCTTCTTTATTCTACATATCTTCCACATTAAATAAACCAATTTGCTATGTTGTGTAGTAGAGGGCAGTTGATACTGCTGTGCATACCACAACAGAAACAGTTACTTTGGTAAACAGAAAATCACAAATGCCTGTGAATTTCAGGGATGGATCAGCAATTGCAACTTTTGTTTTAAAATAGTTTTGATGATCCAGAGCCAAAATGCTAGTAAAACTAAGGCAATAGATTATTCACTTACAATCCCTATCAGAGGCCCCCAGGAATGGAATGATTTCACTGGGCTAACTTCCTATACTGGAAAAAGCAATAGGAGCTGTGCCATCTTCCTTCTGGACCATAAAATAAAACAGAGATATAAGATGAACTTAAACTTCCCTTGAACATGCTACACACAGCTTGAAATGATTCTTCAAGACATTCTGGGGTACCAGAGTTTGCCTCACCAGTGGATTATCCCCTCTTTGTGATTTTATTTGTATAGCAAATAACTTACTAGCTGCTTCAATTCTCTACTTCATATTACAAAGAGAAGACTGTCAAGTCTAAAAAGCCATGACAGAACACTGTGGAGTATAACTCAGAGAATACTATGTTATAATGCTATAAAACCTCAGACCTACAAGCAGGACATTGATCAAACCGTGAACTAAATATGTAAAAATGCATCACCATCTCAGGTTCTCCTTAGGATTTTAGTCTTTTAAATTTGCTGTGGAGATGCAGAACGATGGGGAAAAGTTTACTACTTAGAACACCACAGAGGAGAAAAGGTTTCAGTGAGAAGTTACTGAAAGGGACCAGACTATGTATTTTCATTCTCACAGGAACAACAGGTTTTTGCCTTTCCATTGCTTGCTTAACTCTAAGCGTACTTATGATTTCTCTGGAGTCTACCAGTGCTGACTAGGCAATAGTTGTTAGATTAGAAAGGATAGCCTCCTATAATCAAGGAAGGATAATTGGCTTCTATTCTCTCTCCTACTCGCCACACTGAGTAAGCTGGGAATCCAGAGAAAACTCTTCGCTTACAAGGTCCCGTCTCTCTAATATCCCTCTCCCATTTCACCATAAAGGGACAGACAGCCCGGCACTCGGCAAAAGACACAGCTCTAAGAAAACAGATCTGAAGTTTCATAACTCTGTTTTGAAACTGATGCCTGCACTATTTGCCTTTTACAACTAGACTGCCAAGGCACAATTCAAAGGCTACCAAATCACATCCATGTATCAAAGAACCGCTCAATGTCTCTTCCCCACAGTGGGGCACTAGGGGAAGAAAAAGCCTAAGTAAGCATGTCCATTCACAGACATCATATGCCTATTATAGCATTTAATACTACATCAAACAAAACAATATAAAGCAGGAGAGATACTATTTGTGGTCCTTTTCCCAGGCACATAGTATAACTGGCATTGAAACCACCACCTCTGACCTGCTTAAGGCTCTTTCATGACAATGATTTAATCCATTATAATAGATTAAAAAAATATCTTAGAGTTCCTGAAGTTTCCAGTGGCCTCAAATTCCTCCATCATCTTCATAATAAAATGTGATCCACTGATGACATCTTCTAAATGCTGACAGACAGGACAGCGATTGAGAAATTATTTTAGTGCACCCTGGTCCTGATACAACACAAAAATCATGCAAGAGCAAACAGAGGCACCAACAGAAACCTCCTCACGTGATCATCTGCCCACAATTTATTAATCTGTCCAAAATACATTGCTTTATTCCATGTTATAAATGCAGTTTATGCAGTTACACCTAATGCAAAAAAGCCTCATTCAAGAGCAAATCCACTTCAGTTAGTGAATTCCTTATCTAGAATTGTTTGAGGAATTTTTGTGAAGGCAGATACGCTACTTCACCATTAGAAAATGGAAAATGCCTTGCTATCACACTCAATCATTCAAGTATTTTGAAGATATGGGCACAAACACCCAGACCTTCCCACTTAAACCAGAACTGTCATAAAACCAGTAACTCACACAGTGAACAGCCAGGCATAAGACTCGCAGCTTAAGCAAAGGTTAAGATTGGTTCTTCCAAACATCTTAATGAAAAAATAAAATGCCTATTTACTGCCCACTTTCCAGTTAATGAGCAGGGAAGGATACCATTACATTTTCCTCTTCTATTTGCTTCTAGTACTGGTTCTTCCACCTTCCTTGAGAGTCACTTTCTGTTTTACACAAGTCAAAAGGTTTCCTCACAGTTACCAATTCATATTTTAAATGAAGAAAGTAAAAATCCTATTTGTAACACTAAAAAAGTACCCGCTAAATACAGAATCAGACTAGGGACCCAAGATCCAATCAATACATGTAGGTCACCAAATTTTCAGTATCTTTTAAAAATCCCTCCCCAGCCACTCCAATCCAGAAAGAATACAGGCAGCGTCTTCAAAAAGTGCTATGCATTTTTCATAAGCACAGCATCTGTGCCTTTAAAAGAAGGAGTGGAGGCTACTGAAACTTCTCTAGATATCTTTAGATGCTCCTACAGTTTATCTTTTTTTAAACCAAAAGTAGATCATTAACACTAGTAAGACCTGCAGACCACAATAGTATGAGTCTATATGAAGTATTATCATCTGCCTTAGTAAAGATCCAGTCTTCCAAGAACATTAACATAGATATACTTGTTTAACCACAGGTCTACCAAATCCAGCATCTGGTTTCTGACAACAGACAAAAGGGAATACAGAGTAGAGCATAAGAGCGCTACAAGCGTGTAAAGACAACCCTGAATGTTTACGCAAAGACTCTGCCCCATACAGACATCCCCTCCAAACATCTCATTGTCCTCATTGTGTTCAAGTCAGATAATCTCCTCCTCGGATCTAATTTCAGTACAGTCCTGTTTTGTGCACTTTGACAAAATAATACCTATTTGACAAAATAATACCTATTTAACAACACCACCCAAAAGCTAAAAAGGGCTTCATGCCATATTGACAATAAGACAGTTGTAACAAGAATAATTTAATACAAGAATAATTTACCAAATATGGATTAGCAAGCAAAGACTAGTTTAGCTCAAACTTGATGTTGTCATCCTCACACACAAATTACTGGATGGAGGTTATAAACTGGTTTGTAGCAGCCTAAGACAGTTGATTACAGTAGTTACTCCAGGACTTAAAACCTATTAGCCTTACCTTGTAGTAAAAAGAATTTAGCTGTAAGGAACCAAACTGCCTTTGCTAACCAAGAGTCACAATAGTCAAACCAAAAAGACTGAGTAATAATTCAGCCACATGTTCAAAATATTTTTTTCTAAAAATGTCACATTCATTATCAAAAGGCCACAAAGCACGTAGCTTGTTTGAGGAACCTAAATGGAGTTACACCCAAATGGCAACAAAAACGGTTAGGATCCCAGAGACACTAACAAAGGGCTATAGGATTCTTCACCTACAATAGCTCACATGAAGTGCTGAACAATTAAGAGCATTCCAGCTCTACAATGTCTTCAGATTGTTTTCACTGAATATTGAAAATAGTGCTAAGTGGCATCTGTCTGAAAGAACACAGGAACCTAGAAATTTCAAAAGTGTTTAAGTTATAGCTGTAGTCACAGTTTATCTGTGTTATAACCACATCTAGCCAGAAGTGATTATTCTCATTTTATCAGTCAGTGCCATGAAGTGTAGCAATTCAGCTGTACCAGTGAATTAGAACTTTTACTCCAAACGCGGAGCTGAACAGGGCAGAAGAAGGGAAAATAGCACACTTACTGCACACTTTTGTAGAATTGTGTTTCAAGTCAAAAAGAATTCCTTTTTTTCCTCTCAACTGTTCAAAAATTCAACAGATTTCAATATGGCGAAATTCTCATTCAAGTTTACTAACAGAAACAGAACATCCTTTATCTGCTTTTGCCTTCAAAGAATGCTTTTGCCCCTTTGTTTTTTGCAGATTTGTAATAATCAAACAATAGTAACTATCTTTTGACCTTTGTCCTTTGAAATACACTATTGTTATACTGATCTGACAGCTCTTAAGTGTAATATCCCATTTAAGTAAGGAACCCTGACCACTAACATCAAGTTAGTACACAGCAGCCGTCCTATTTGTTCTTCTTTGCCTCTCGATTTATTTTCTCAGTTTAAATGGAATTAGAATGGATATTGAATAGGGTGTGTTTTCAGTAGTTTTCAAGAAGTTTAGATCACTTGATTTCATTCATCTCTACACTTATTAAGAGTTGTAATAAATTGCTTTAATTTCAATTTTTAGAAACACAGTGTTTTACATTTAGAAAACATAAGCAAAACATATGAAAGTCTTCCTGAAGAGACACTTATTCTTCCTGGTTTAAAAGCAATTCTTTGTTTAACTGACACAAAACCATAGAACAATATGGAGTTATCACACTCAATATTTTCTGATCTCCTTCAATGTATTTCAATTAATTAGCACACAAACATGTGACGTTAACAACAGAATCCTATACTCACCACCAAATAAAATATCTATGCCTTGTAGAAACAGTTGATCCTAAACAATACACACATTTTCTTTACTATGTCTTGTATCTGCCATAAATATGCAGAGTGAACAAGTATTACACAGACCCAGCTGAGAAAAACAGTGATAAAGCACTAATATTGAAGACACTGTCACATAATATTATGCTATAAAGCAAACCCTATAGGCAGTAACAGTGAATTTTTATTCTCAGGCAAGTAATAGAAAGTAAGAGTTCATATGTGTATGAGTTCCAGTTATGAAATACAACTACCCGCATATTTTATAAAGAAGAGATACTCTAACTTAATTTGTTTTATTTTCTCATATACAATAGTACAACTGAACTGCAAAGCTAGAAATGTAGTGTATGTAATCATGACTTAATTACTACCAGGCCTTTAGTCTTCAAGAGAAAATCATCATCAATATCATAGTGGGGTTTTTGTGTCCTGATTAGAACAAAACTGTTAAATATATGACCAAAAAATGCATTATGCGGTTGAACAACTTGTACTAAATAATTGACTTTTTTCCTCCACTTGAATGAATTATATAAAGGATAGCTGAGATTTTGAGGTGCTCACAATAGCCCAAAACTAACCTCTTGCTTCTCACAGGAAACCATGTTAAGCAACTATGTTACTAAACAACACAGAGTCACAAAATTCTTTACCTTTTCAGAAGATGAGAGTATTGTAACCTAACCTCCAGATAAACAAACTTTCAAATGCTATATGGATTCAGGACTCCAATTTTATTTCATTATGGTGCTGGGGTTGTTATTCTCTTTTGCAAACCAGGAGAAGTTGGGTAATAAATCTCTTAATCTCTCTCTGCACAGAGAATTTGGATACAGAAGAGCCATGAGATCCAACTCCTAATGTTTGCTATATTTACTTATTAAACACCCACTGCAAATACAGTTGTTAGAGAAGAACTCCAAGTCCTGTGGTTAATATTCAATAAATATACATTACAATACCAAGGACAAAGTCTTACCAAAAAAATAAACCTTAGCCACATCCTACATGACCTGCTTATTCTCTAGAAAAAGGATTACTACCCACAAATTCCCTTCAGCAGCAATTCATCATAGTCTTAATAATTTCTAGAAGTTAAGGGTTAAGCTACCGGAAAGCACATAAAAATCCATAATGAACAAACCCAGAAAAATGTGGCAAGTAACACCTTCATTCTCACATTAAAATAATTGTTAATAGATAAAAACAATCCCCATGCACCTCCTAAACTTACTCTGTTCAATATCTGCCCTCCATGGCAGCAATCCTAAAATATAACCACGACACAAAAAAGGACAATTTCTACCACTGATCTTCATCATACCTTCTAGAGGTTCACTGGAAGACACATCAAGGTCCTAGAAAGAAGCAAATTTGTTCAAAGAAAACCACAGCATAAAATGGTAATCTTCATTAAAATGCATCACTAAGCAGTTAGCCATTCATAATTTCAGCGATATTTCCCAACATGAAACGACAGCCTGCAAGATTCCATGAAACTGCAACAGAGAACAAAAAAATACAAAACAATTTAAAACATACACTAATCACAAGCAAACCCGCTGAAGTACCATCCTAACGTTTCATCTCTTTAATACAAATGAACAAAACAGTGAAGGAACTTCTAGGGAGAAATTACAATTATCACTGAACAGAAGAGCTCAGCATACATCAGTATTCTATCTCAAAAGCAGTCTACAACCTAGGGAGTCTTTTTTCGTTTGGTTCCTATTCAGTAATCTCAAATGCTGAGCCAAGAACTCTACAATCTCTACAATTCAAAAGAAAATTAAGAAGTTCCAAACAACTTCCTATATACAGAGATAGGAGCAGTGACACTCTGAGGTCTGCTCAGAACACCCCACCTCAAGTCACTGACAAAGCTGCAAAATCTACCTAAAACGCTTTCTCAGTATAGCCACCAGCAAAACTCATTTCCACTTAAGTTCTACCTTCAGGTTTCTTAAGTAGAATAGATGAAAACTTTTGCTGTTCACATCCTCCAGCTCGGATTCAATTAAGTTGTGCCTCAACTGCCAGGAATACAATACAGGGATAGCTTATAGTATTACCATGTAATTAGAGAGTGGGAAATAACGTTTGTTATTTTACAAACGGGCTACTTGATGATTATACTCTTTAACTAGAAGAATCATTATGAATAAGCATCAAAGAAAACACTGACCACTTTTCTACCTTAAAATTGTATAAACAACAGCATACGAATAGCGGTGCATGAAAGAAAAACGTCACCACCCTGAACAGAGCTAAGCAACAAGGGTGAAAACCACACAGCAAGTTCAGATACTGCCCAGGACATTCACAGTTTCTACCAAAGGGCATAAGCATGCTATAGATTTCTGTTTTCTCAGATTCTGCTCCAATTTGTATTTCTCCAACTTGTTTCAAAAATCTCTTAAGACATACAAAACAAGACAATTAAATAGGTCCATTCACAGAACTCGAGATATTGTTTCAGGTCATGTGCAGCACAACTGCACGGATTTTTAAAACCATGTCTGTTTTTCTGCTCTTTCAAAATTTAATACATTTACTCCACTTAATATCTTTGAATAATTGTGTATAGTCATTTATACTATGGCACACAATGCTTTATTACCTAAACTCCTTGAAGGCACGGTGGCAATTTAAAAGCACGTATTTTATGCTTACTTGATGTCCCATAATTTTGGTAGAATTTTAAACAAAAAGCTCAGATTACTTCTTTGCAAAAACCGACTCTCAAAAGTGCTGACAGAAGAGGCACAGCTTTCAACATACAACAAATGCAGGTAAATAATTCTTAATTACCTGGCAATTTAACTAATCTGTTTCACGCTACCCAAGAACCAAGTCCTATTTTCACCTAATCCTCATGTTCTGTAAGGGAAGAGTCATAAGGACATATGTTTAATAGCGTTTAGATTTTAATTCAGGTATGATGTCTTCACAATATTTTAGAAGCACAGTAACTTGAACAAAAATAATTGTTAGCCAATGGCTGCATACTAGAACTCTTACTCATCTGGAATTTAGTCCAGTTGTTACCTTATATTCCTTATATATGTGACTTGTATTCCACTTTTTTTTAGCACTCCAATCACAGCTGTACCCTACATTGCTAGCACTGGCACATGCACAGTATTCTCTCACCCCACTACTGCCATCCTAACTCGAAATCAATCTGGAAACTTATTTTGCATGTTTCTCCTTCAAGAGGATTATATTTCTCTTAGGTACTGCAGTGCAATTGCTCAACACTTGCTTTCACCTTTTTTTAGATTAGTTTGAGCTATGTTTCTCCTCCTTCAATGATTTTTTTTTGCTATTAATTAAATGGCAGTATTATTTTACCCAGGTGGAATTATTAGATAGCATCTTAATGAGTTATAACAACTATAAAACTGACAAGCACAGCATACATTACTTATTATATATTGTTAAGGAACAATGTTCGAAAGAGAATGTCTACTTGTCTTCATTTAATCGGAGAAAATGGAAAAAGACTTATCAAACTGAAGAAGTTGGTAGAAAAAAAATAATATGGTATGCACATATTCCAGCAGAAGACTTCCTTGAAAATGATTGAAAAACACTTCCCTTCATATTGCATTATTCTATATACCTTTTTAGATAATTTCTCTTCAGTTCATGTATTTTGGAGGCATACTTAAAAGACAAAAATTTCAATACAATCTGTGGCCTTTGTACCAGCACTTTCAGTTTTCTAAAAACACAAATCAGCAGAAAATAAGCTGTTAGCATGGTATCATTTTCTCTGTTTCTTAAATATTCCACATCAAAGGCACAAAAGGTATAATCCTGGTATAAAAAAAAAATCCAGTATTTTCCTGATATCAATACATCACCATTGGCAGTCCCACATAAAGTATCATATATGACTAGAGATGTGGTCCATATGAGAATTGGTAGCATGCAATAACATTAGAAACACCAGCAAGACATCCCTAAGAACTACTTTTTCGCCAAGCTAGATTAAGTACAGTATGAAATTAGGCTTTTGTAATTTCAAATCTCATTTTGTAACAAATAATTTAACAGTTTGATTTATAATAAAACTGAAGAGCATTAACGGTACATTTTGTATGTGTTTGTACTCTTAGTACAATCTTAAAGCAAGCATCACAGGAAACTCTCTAGGCTACACACACTTAGGTGCCCAGCATTATTTGGTGTTCTACCACTAGCCCTACAGAACCTAAACATAAGAACATACTATGCTACAGTAATATACTTGTGCTTTTGCTTGCAAAATGTAACTAGACAAAAGTATTTTCATGTTATCACGTTAGAAACAATCTCGGCTTTTGATATTTTGCTTCTAGATTTAAACTCCAAGTTACTGCATACTAGAACGCCACTTCTGCTGTGGTATCATGAGAAAAACCTGTTCTATATAACTACCAGGCATTGGAAGACATTAAGCAGTTCACATCACATTCAAATTTATTTCTGGTTTTCAGCAGAGGAACTTCACCACCACGGTCTGCCATATGTAATGAATATGAAAGCCTACAATTTCTTTTAATCTGTCCCACAGTTTCTCAATAAAATAGTAAAGTCTATCAGACAAGGAAAAGGAAATTAGGGAAAATTCACCATCCATCTCACAAATGTAGTTGATTCTAGAGGTCCATTTTAATCCTCATCTATCATTGCACCTGAAATAAAACCCAATTATTTCAGCTTCACAGGTGGACTCAATTTTCATCTCAAGAGATATGAATGAGCCATGAAATGACAAAAAACACGCACAAATTAACATCGCACAAATATATATGCTACATACAGAGCTGTCAAATCCCACACTTTGAACATTAAACCAAATCCGCAGCTCCAGTTTAAACCTTTAGCGTGACGTATCCTCTCAAACATTAGCAGTGCAGCACAAAAGCTACTGTCCACTGAATAACACCATACTGGGGCAGTACAGCTTGCCCAGGCAGTGTTTTACCTCAAGCTAGAAGGCTCAAGGCTAGCGGGAGCCCTATCCACAGGGGCAACCCCTCACCAAAGCCTTACACGAGACCCTTCTCGATCACAGGGCCCAGCATGAGGCACATAGTCTTCCATCAGACCCAGCGCACAGGTTTCCCGTGTCAGGTCTCCACAGCAGATGAAAATTTGTAAATATGATCAAAAAGAGTCTCATTTTCACCCCTGCTGCCATTTCACTACTGCAACCTAGCTTCCACTATTTAATTCTCAGCATTGTATGCAAAACCAGCTTTAAGGATAGGAAAGATACCATATTTTCCTTTATAAGTATTAGCTACATTCAAAACAGGTGGAAGAAACTGCAAGCGGTCATTTATCCGTACAGCAACTTCCATAAGCACAAATTAGGATGGAGGTCCTATCATATAGCCCCTACCCTCAAGATTCGACAGTATAAAAACACACTCATTTTCATGCGTTACATGCCCTACACCATCACCCTTGTACATTTTATACTACAATTCATTCCCCAAATTCAGGGGTATGGATGTCTGTTGGATGGTAAAGGTGCATGGGGCTTGGCAGCTTGTGGATTTTGATGGGGACCGTTCTGTTGTAACTATTGCTGCACTTTACAAGGTAAAAAGAGATCAAAAATAAAACTAATGATGAAAATCAGGAAGTGAGCAGGAAGTTATATTAAACCCTAAGGAATGTATGAAAAATCCAGAAAATGGTTTGACAGTCACAAAGTGAAAGTTACAACCATTGTTGTTAAATTCTTTAAAAATCTGAGATACTAAAAAAGTGAGATATTAGTATTTAAAAAAAAGCCATTGATTTTAGAGTGGAAAAGTAAATTTACTAGAGTAAAACTGTTTACTCATATTTGCTATAATTGAACAATCTTTTTTCCCCTAGCACTGAAGCTTTATGTAGTCTCATTATTTAAAAGGACAGCATACTTCCTCTTTGTTAATTTCTTTGAAGAAGAGCAAGCTAACAAGCTTGATCTGCCATCCCATTTTCAGTGAAATAGCCAACAATAGCTCAAATGTTATTTTAAGTGAATATAACTGGAACAGTCAAACAAAAGGTCACCCATTTTACTGGTGTGGAAAAATACAGGATAGGCCTCCTAGCCTCCCAGGGCTGTTCGGTACTTTGTATGATCAAAGGCGAGCAGACTTTGGCCTCAATACAAATATCTTCCTATTTCCCCTCATCCATACATATTATTTGCAACACAATTTTAGTCACTGTCTTTTATGGTGACTTGTATAAACAAATCTGATTTATCCCACAAGGAAAAAAAAAAAGCAAACATCTAAACATAATTATCTAAACATAATTAAAACAATCTTAAGTTTCAAATACATTAATTATAAATATACAAGGATTTTTTCTGCAAGTTACATCACATAATTCGAGTCAGCAGTAGCAACTGAAAAACAACTAGGTTAACAGAAATAACGCCATGATTTTTTTCAAATATGCTGTTCACTCATAGAGCTTTAGGCAACTAAAATGTCAATGTGTATAGAATTTACTGAAACAGATTTAATGATCTCCAAATGACAGGAATAGCTATTTGGTTAGGAAAAGCAAAGTCAAGGTTCATCTTCTGAAAATATTGTTTTGTTACTATTACCGTGGGCATCCCACACTGTCACCTTCATATGGAAATCTGTTTTTATTTATAGCAGTAGTACAGTTTTTAAAGACAGTCAAGTAACCCATTTGTTGTGCTGAAGTTGCAGAATTCTTGAAATCCTAAACTGAACACAACATTTCATCCCTCCAAGTTTTTCAATAAATATTTCAGTGATTTTGATTCAGTTTGCTGTGCTACAGCACCTCTTTTCTCTCTAATCCCCCTCTGTTCTACATATGAGGTTCTATGTTTGAAGTTCCTCCTGGTAGGCTGCCACTCTTTTTCTTGCATCAAGTTCATATTTCTGTCACTGACTTTGTAGGATATGCACAACCTCTTACCCACGTACATCAGATGACGTTTCCTATTCCACCTACAATTCTCTCCTTTCTCCTTGCTCTTTATGATAGGTTTAAACTGAGCAGCTTTTCCTCCAATTCCTTTAAAGAGAGGAAATTCTTTAAAAACATAAGTTACACTTCTCCATAACCTACATCAGGCACTGTCAAACAGGTCTCCTACAATAACTCTGGGTCTGTCCACCCATGAAAGTACCCTTACTTCCCTCCTAGAATAACATCCCCAAATTATTGCCCCTGTGATATCCCTCCCATTATGCACAACGCAATAACCTATCAATCACATCAGCTTCATGCCTGTCAGTTTCCATACTACCTTTATTTTGCACACTAGCTTGGCAAAAGGCAGCAAATGCCATGACAGGTATCACTACAGGCTGACCACAGAGACACAGAACGGCATTCCCCCTGTTTCATGCCCAGTCTCTTCTCTAACTACCTGCCTGTTTCTGAAAGACCTGTATGCCTGCAACAGAGCCGGAGAACACTGTCCCTCTGCCAAAGCTGACTAGGAATCGAGCAAGTGGTTGAGAAGTTACTGGCAGGGTGGGAGGACGGGCTAGTGGACAGATGGATGGACAGATGGAACAATTGCATAAGCAACCTTCCCTCAAACCAAAATAAAACTCTGAAGTCCCACCTGTTCCACAAAGCATTTCATCAGCACTAGCCGCTCCTCACTTCAACGTTTTCTGTTTTATAAAAGGCTATACTGCATAAAGCAGTACCTTTAGTCTATAGAATTACCGGATCAACGTATTACTGACTGTACATCACGATGTACAGATACAGCGCTCCATAAATAACTGTCTTTAAACACAAGCTGTACCCAAACAAGATTTCACAGTTAAGTAGAAAAATAATGGTTGCATAAAAACATTATACTGGCATGTAATTTAAAACATCCTTCGGAATAATAATGTCAACAAAAAAAAAGAGAAAGAAAGCACAAGATTTTGGGATGGGGGTTTTCGTGTTGGGTTTTTTGTTGCTTTTTTTTTTTTTTAAAAAAACAAATACAAAAAGATGTAGAGAAGTAAAAATAAAGACTACTACCAATCAAAGGATCTGCAAAGGCGTCTTGCATTGCAACAGCCTAAGATTGTGTGAAGGAATAGAGAAGAAGCTGTGCTAGATGAACAGATGGATCAGGAAAGTGTGAAGAGGTCCATAAGGTAGACACAAGTTTTTAAAGCATGAAACTTCTGAAGCGAGCATAGACTCATTGTAGGTGTTTTCATATAAGGATTAGTTAAGGTGAGGGATTTGGGGGGTTTCTTTTGGGTTTTTTTAAAGCTTATAGAGGTAGGTAGATAACAGCATACTACATGCCCATCTGGAGTGGTGGATTTGGGGATACTGTAACTCCATCCTTGTCTGACAAGCAAAGCAAGGAAGACTGGAAACACTTTTGCAGAGGTTAAGCAAACAACCAGATGGCAACATTGTGGATGAGGCAGATTAAGAGCAGAAACAACAACAACAAAAAAAAAAAAAAAAAAGGGGTGGGGAGATCAGAGTCAAAAGGTGAAAAAACCCCTGCTTGCACCAAAGATCTTTGCTTCCTTTTAGCTGGAATTCTCTTTTCCAGTGCTCAAAAGAAGATAATGTGGCAGTGTCATTAAAATGAGTTGAGCATGGGGTGGGGAAACAAAAATGTGCCCTGGAAAGAGAAGAACAATTTAATTTTACACAATTTCTTCCTCATGACATTTTAGGAATAAATGTATTTTTAGGAAAATACTGCTTTTGAGCAGAAGGTCTAGCCAGACAACCTCCTGAGGTCCCTCTTCCATCCCTGATGTCAATTATCACTTCAAAATACCCTAAGCAATCCTATTAAAGACAGGAGCAGAAAGTTGGGGAGAAGGTAGTCTATATTTATTAATATTCGGGCTCACTTCAGTGAACATCCATCTTGCAATAAAAAAGGATATAATTTTTAAAAAGTGCATGTTCTGAGGTTCACAACTGAAAATTATTAACATCTATTTTCACTGCTATGACAATTGCCTACTCTTTGACTAATAAAGAGCTTTAACTTTTGGATGAGTAGTTCTATACATAAGCCACCCATAAGCAAATTAAACTTTCTTTGATCTCAAATGGTACATAACATAAAAAGCAAACTTGTTCTAAGTTATCGTAAATCTATGCTCATCCCCTATTTTTCATGCCCAAAGTATATTCTAACAACACAGAAAACATGAGCTGCCAGTATGTCTACCAACTATTTTGAACAACATGAATTTGAAATATCAGTTAAGACATGAGATTTAAAAGTTTCATATACTATATGAGGTGCTGTATGTTTTGACAGTTTTAAGATTTCTTCACCTCTGAAGGAGGTCACATAAAAACTAAAATCAGATGGGCCCCAATCCTACATACACTTCTGCATAAACAATACAACTGAAGTTGAACATACGTTTAACTTATTACACGTGCACAAATATTTGTAGAGAGGGCTTAAGTGACTCCAGGGAACAAACAAAACGCTGCCAAGTGTTCAAAATAAAAAACAGAAGAGGAAACTTTTCCTGCAATTTGTTTTCTGCTACTGTAAATTTTTTAGCGAAGACAGCACGTTAACAGGAATTTAGAACAAGCGTAATAGCTCTAACAAGAAGAGCTTTATCAAGAGTTGACTATGACATATCCCCACCTTCCATGCACCTCGGTTTTGCTATTACTATTTCAGATAACAGTCAAAAATGCAATCTATAAAAAACTCCACCATCTTGGAAGATACAGAACAATCAAACTACACTACATTTATTCACTCAAAACTGCTCTGATGAACCAGCAATTAACATGATATGCTGCAGCATACAAGATACTCTTACCAGACATACTGAGATTTGTCATAAGAGTCAGCATAGAGTAATATCCAAACCCTTCCAGCGAGCTTTTGAAGCTTATCCACCACAGGACTCACATCGGAACACAGTTTCCTCTTCATGATCATCTAGGAATGTTGTCCAGATGAAAAGGGAGAGGAGAGAAAAAGAGCAGTGCACATCACCAAGTGTCGCGAGTCTGCGACATTCAGGGCACGCTGGACCTTCTGCTCTACCAACACCAGCATAGCGCTGATGTATGCATAGGCAAACACAGGGAGTTTGAGATGTGAATTACACAAAAAATAAATATGACCTCCTTAAGATTAGGAAATCTAGCAACAAGTAGGAAGCTTATAAACACAAGTTTACTGTGCTCTCAAGTTTAATTCAAAAGTTTCTATGCTTAGATAGAATATAGATAAATATATAAGTACAAAGTCCCGCTTGCTGGTACAAAGCTTAAAAAAGTTACTAGCTGGCAGTTGTTTTGTGACCATGAAATCAGACTGTTCTGACAAGTTAAAATATCACCCAGTCTATCACATACAGGTCAAACAAAGATATACCTTCTCAAGGTCAGAAAGGGATGAGACTGTAAAGCACTGAACTGATGTACATTCAAGTAGCTATGCGGTTACTTCACATGTAAGTGGGACTTCACAACTGAGTAGCTGCTCACTTCATAAGCACTAAGCTCACTCAAAGTAAACCAAACATACTGAAGAACTCCCAAGTGATTCTATGCCAGTTACCCCAAATAATTATCAGTTCAGTAGGAACTTAAAAAAATCCTTTTCAAGATCACAACAACGACTTCCATGAGTTTGAAAATTAAAATTTGTTTCCCCATAAACACAAGGGCTTCACAATTAGTTGTTAGATGAGATCAACTAAAATATAGTTCTAAGGAAGTAAGCTAAATAAGAATTCTCCCCTGCAAATAAATCATTGTAAGTGTTAACCCCTTCTCTGAATGCACTAAGAAATGTAGAGTTCCTACAACACATGATGACTTTTAAACACTGACATCTAATTATGCAGCAGAGTGGAGGAAGGGGTAAAAAAAAAAAAGTTTTGTTTTCATATTCAAGCTCCAAGAATTATTACTTTTTTTAATACTTAATAGATGAATACATATTTGATTCTACTGAACCTTACAGCCACAGCCTCCCTTTCCTTCAGTTGAATGAAGGAGTGTGTTACCATTAACATCTGTACTTCTATAGTCATCTGTAAGAAAAGGTTACCAGAGACAGTGATACAATTCACCAAAATAATGGAGCTCTATGGGGCTGGCATAATGAGGATTCAGTTAAGAGCTGATTCACATTTTGTTTTCTTTCAGAGAATAAATTTGGGTTTTGGTTTGGGGGTTTTCCCACACCTCTTTTTTTTCCTTCAGACGAGAATTTCTCCTCAATGCAAGATTATCTTCTTTTTTCAAAATAAATGTCAGTGTTAAATTAAGTTATCCTGTTGTTAAAAATACACCAACAAAGACATTAACGGGCAATTCCAACACTAGAAGGTTCAACTAGCTTAGATCAGGAATACAAATTTGAAGCCAAACTGGAACACACTACCATCTCTTCTGAAGTAATGTTAGAAAAATAAATCTAACTGCACTAAAGCTAGAACTGAAAGCTGCTGGAGACCCAAACACTTCAGTATCACTGGTAAGTACTACAGAAAGTCCTCATAGATTAACTACAGCTATTTATTCCATACACATTCTCCTCATTTTAAGACACAGCAACAGATTATTTTGACTCCACAGCAATGAAACATAAATTAGGTATCAATCTTCATGCGAACAGAGAAGCAGAACACAACTCTAACTTGAGAGCCCATATGTTCATTCCTGAAAGTTATTTTGCCTAAAAAAACAGGCATGCAAGTTCTCTGAAGGCTAGCCTATTCCTATGAAATCCTCACCGTCACCTCAGAGAAGGGAGAAAAAAAAAAATATACAAAATATTTCTATAGCAACAGAGTTTAAGACATGCAGAACCTTTTAAATTTACTATGTTCTTTCATTGTGATTTCATCAAGATATTTAACATAATTATTTCTGCTATCCTAAAATATCATATTTAACACAGCGACAAAGAAATATATTATCACATCCTAAATAAAAAACCTTATTTTTAAAAGCTGAATACATTAGTATGGTGAACATTCAGAAGTTTAACATTTTTCTTTCATCCATATTTAATACTATGAAACTGCACAGACTTGGCAAGAGGACTGATGTTGTAACAGTGATTTCCTCAGTTTACGTATGTATTGTTTTAATGCTCATTTTAATTTATATAATGAAATTAATTCTTACTGCTTCTGATGCAGAAAGCTGATATTACCATTCACAAAAAAAATCTCCATGTAGGTACTAAAGTATTATAGTTAGAATACAGAATTTGCAACCAGGAAATAAACTCTATTACTCATTATATTACATACATTATTTAGTGACAGCAAGTCACTGATCATTCTCATGCCTTGATGTTCTGATGTAAAAATCTAGAGAAAAATCCAGAGTTGCTAGGTTTAGCTCATGGGTAGTGCTAAAATCCTTTAAAATTCTCAAATAGAAGTTATGACAAGCGTAAGCCATTCTTGTTCCTTTCACTTGAGGAGCACACAGTTCACAACAACTTCATTTATCCTCCATGTCAACAGGGTAGCTCCTTCTCATTACTGTTTCATGACCCGTGTTCATGCTTTGCTCAGAGTAAGCATATAAGCTCAAGAAAATTCTCATAAATAAGAATTCATATCTTATCCAGAGCTTAAATAATACCTAGGAAAACTGCTGGTTGGTTTTTCCTTTCCAGATTTCTACTGCTGAGCATTGTGTGTTTGAGAGAGAGAGAGAGAAAGCTAATGCTTATATGTGAACAGTTTTCAAGAGCATCCATATATAGTCAGTATTATAAATAGCTATTTTTATAACAGCACTGAACTGGCTTTTCGTTATAGATAGAGAGGGGGTGTTTTCTGCATACAGAAATTATTCTCTTATTCCACCTTGTACTTGCAGACCTAGCTCTCCTCCCACTCACATACTCCTGTTCCATACAACAACAGAAATAGCCACTGCTAGTGTCAAACCACACTGGCACTGTAGTTAACTATACCAGTGCTCCAGGAATAATTTCCAACAGACTAGCCCAAACCTCTCTACAAAAAGTAGTTCTCTCTATACTGACCATCCAATTTTTTACATTTTCCTGTAGCTATTTCACTAGTAAAAAAGGCTTACGAAACTGATACTCTCAAGGGTTTTGTTAGGAATATAGGGCTACAGTAAACATCTCAGTATTTGAATCTCAAAGTGTATTTTTTCCTCTTCATTACTAAACTAAACTGAAAGTATCTATGCGAACATTAAAATGGATCTGCAATTCCTTTGTTTCAACACTTCAAGTTTTGAAAACAAAGCCAGAGTAGATCAGCTACAACACTAACAGGTTACAACTCTCATTTTAAAGTCAGACAAAAGGAATCAGAACAAATTTCTAGTTTCAGCTTTCATAAAGTTTAAATATAAAACATAAAAAAAAATTATCAGAAAACAGCAATGGATTATATATCAGATTCATTAAAATCATCAACATTCAATTGAAGTTAAAAATCAGACGTAATGCAAGTATTTTTTACGTGTTTATATTTGAGTGATGATTACTGCTTTCAACTGCAGGTCTAAGCACTGGCTGAAATTAATTCAAAAGATCTAGCTGCAAAACATGGTATAGCACTTGCTCCTTGCAGCCCTTGATAGCTACAGCTTTAGATTTCTCCCCTTTCCTATAAACTATGGTCTTTCACCCATTGTAATATATCATCCAGTTTTTCCGCATGCCAGAAAAATCTAAGGTGCTAAAACATGGCGACAAAGATTTTGATACAAGTTTGATTTAAATCCCTAAATACTACAGTTTTAGGTAAATACTGACAACCAAGGCCATACTCCTGAGAGTTATTCAACGCAGAGGCTTCTTTAGGCAGAGCGCTGTCTCCTTGCAGAACATCTTGCCAGAAGTACAAAGGGGGAGATTTTCCTTCCTATTGCCAAATGAGCAAAATGAGCGAATCTTAAAACACCCACACAACTAGAGGTAGTATTTAAGTCTGTACAACAGAAAAAGCCAATACTTCTATTATTCAATCCACTTATTAAAATGGTGCTTTGTGTTTCTACTACAGGCAGGTATATTTTATAAAAAGCTTTCCTTTATTTTTTTTTTTTTTTTGAACTGCAGATCACCGCTGTTAAGTCAGCACACACACACAAAGACAAAAAAAAAATCTTAAAAGATCATGTTGTTTTAGGGAAACCCAACAGACTATGTGAAATGTTAGATTTGACAACCTTACACTGAGATCTAAGTGTCCTCATAGATAGTAAAATAAAGTTGGAATTGTAGATTGTACTAGCCAAGAAACCATTATCAACTGGCAATACACAACTTGATCACTCATTATACTGCAAGCTGGAGGTGCTCAACATCTCTCTGAAAAACAGCTGAGAGGCAAGAGGACAACAAAAGGAACTAACAGGACAATTTAGAACTTCTCTCCTGCAATACTGCAGAACCTGAAGGCCATTCTTGATCTGCATCTATCAGTATGCCAATAGATTTTCCGAGCCCTTCTCTTCTTTATAGTCTCTCACAGCCTATTTGAGACATTCCAAAGCTTTGCTAAATAATTATGTATTTGTAATAAATAAGAACTCTTCCAGATATGACTGTAGACTAACATATTACCATCTTGACAAAGCTACTGAGTAAAAGTCAGGTAATAGCTTCCCTCACCCAAGGCACAGCACACAGGAATTTGCATGATCACTACTAATTTCACTACGGCAGTTTCACGCTGTTGCTGTTTCAGACAGCTACCTGCCGCAGCAATGGTAGGCAGTACACGATGCAGATGGAAGGAGGATCCCCGAGAACGAGGCTGGAGTAGTTCAGCAACAGCACACAGAGCCCTCACATACACCAAAGAGAATGGAATAAGGAATAAGGAATAGAGCTTCTTGCTCTTCCAGCCCTGGAAGAGGCATTGCTGAAAACACACCAAACCCTGCTTGAAAAAAAAAAATCTTTTTCCCTTCCATACACTCAAGTCCAAGGCCAGCAACCGGGTTCTCCCTGCTCATGGACCAATATAGAAGATGAAACCTGAAGCAGAACCAAGGAATAGCCCAGCAACGGGAATCCCGGCATCCCTCTTCTTCCTAGCGGCTCAGACCGAGGAGCAGCCTTCTCTCCTGGGTGTTGTCCCCTCTGATGCTCTTCATCACCACCTACCTACCTGATAACAACTAGTGTATTTTTTTCACAACTGGCACAGAAAATGCACAAGCCCAGCAATAGTGCGATTGATTTAAAAATAAAAAAAGAAAAAAACACACACAAAAAAAAACAGAGAAATACTCCCTCCCCCAAATCATAATAATCTAAGGAGTATCTGTTTAGAAAAAGGCAGGAGCCCTTCCAGCCAGCCGGAAGAGGGTACCGGGGAGGAAGAGGGGAGAGCCAGACAAGGAACGCAGGCGGAATCCCACAGGCGGACGCCCCCCCCTCACCTCCCGGGGCACCTCGGTGAAACCACGACCAGCGGGGCCGAGGAGCGGCCGCGCCCGCGGGCTCTGCCCCCTCCCGACACCGCGCCGCCGCCAGACCCCGCTAGCCACCGGAGCCTCGCCCTCTCAGTCCCCCGCGGACCGGCCGCACCTGGGCTGCGGAGCGGGGCGCGGCGCGGCGCTGCCCGCCGGCAGGGACACCCACTGGCCCCGCGCCCGCCGCGGCAGCGCCAGGAAAGGGCTCCCGACGGGATGGGGGGCGGCGGCCGCCCAACGGCGGCAGGGGCGCAGGCGGCGGGGGTCGCGCGGCTGGCCGGCGGCGGGGGCGCAGGCGGCGGGGGTCGCGCGGCTGGCCGGCGGCGGGGGCGCAGGCGGCGGGGGTCGCGCGGCTGGCCGGCGGCGGGGGCGCAGGCGGCGGGGGTCGCGCGGCTGGCCGGCGGCGGGGGCGCAGGCGGCGGGGGTCGCGCGGCTGGCCGGCGGCGGGGGCGCAGGCGGCGGGGGTCGCGCGGCTGGCCGGCGGCGGGGGCGCAGGCGGCGGGGGTCGCGCGGCTGGCCGGCGGCGGGGGCGCAGGCGGCGGGGGTCGCGCGGCTGGCCGGCGGCGGGGGCGCAGGCGGCGGGGGTCGCGCGGCTGGCCGGCGGCGGGGGCGCAGGCGGCGGGGGTCGCGCGGCTGGCCGGCGGCGGGGGCGCAGGCGGCGGGGGTCGCGCGGCTGGCCGGCGGCGGGGGCGCAGGCGGCGGGGGTCGCGCGGCTGGCCGGCGGCGGGGGCGCAGGCGGCGGGGGTCGCGCGGCTGGCCGGCGGCGGGGGCGCAGGCGGCGGGGGTCGCGCGGCTGGCCGGCGGCGGGGGGGAAGGGACGGAGCCGAAGGAAGGGGGTGAGGCGTGGGGCTGCCCCGCCGCAGCAGCAGCACGAGCCCGGCGGCCGGGAGGTGACAGGTGAGGGCGGCGGAGGGCAAGGGGCGACCTCCCAGCACCGCGCGGCTGCCCTACCTCCGCTCCGGCGCTGCCGCTGCTCTCCTCACACCCGGCGGCGCGCACTCGCGCCGCCGCCCCCTCACTCCGCTCCCCCGCCCGCCGCGGTCCCTCCTTAGCGCGGCGCTCAACCGACCCCACTAGCCGCCCGGCCCCGCCCTCAAGCCCGCACTGACACCTCCTTCCACCAGTAGCATAGGAGAGAGCTGGCTTCAGGCCCCGCCCACACCCTCCTTGACCAATAGAAGCTATCTATGAGCCTTCCCCTCCGCCCCCCACTGGCACCGCCCCCAGCCTCGGTCCTGCCCGCCGCGGCGGCAGGCTCGGTTGGCTCGCAGATGCTGAGCAACGGGCGCGGGGCTGCGGGCGGCGCCGGGGCCGGGGCCCTGGGGGTCGTGTCGGGGGAGAGGCGGCGGCGGGCGGTAGCCGAGGGGAGGTCGGTCCGCAGGAGAGGCGACAGTAGTTACGAGTGACACCTCCGCTGCTGACAGCGCAGGCAGGTGGAGATGCGGGGGGTCAGCGTCCGGCGGCAGGGCAGGGCAGGGCAGGGCCGGGCCGTGAGGGACGCGGCCCTCCCTGGACAGGGAGCGGGGCAGGTGGCTTCTCGTTAGGGGGGAAATTCGCCTAACGGACGGGCTTTTTTTTTTTTGCTCTTTTTTTTTTTTTTTTTTTTTTGGCATGGGAACAGGTCCCCGCCCCCGGCACGCGGAGCCGTTAGTCACCCGTGTGCGGAACGGGGAGCAGGGAGGGGGGGAGAAGGGCTGTAGGAACTGGTGCTGCTTTTGCTGGGGGGATGGAGGGAAGGGCGGTGGGGATGTTAAAAATCGATACCTCCTTTTCCCTCAGATCAGCTCCTGAAACGGTGGAAATGTCTCCAGCACTCAAAGCATTTCTCCAGCCTTTACAAAACCGTAATCTCGGCTCGCAGATTCTGTTGCTGGCGCCTGTAAGGTTTGCACTTCCCAGCTTTGCTCACACAAATTAAAAATACAGTTAAAATCTGAAGCCACTTTAGCTGCCGCTTTCAGGCAAACGTCGAATATCAGATGCATCATGGCAAAATGCAGTTCTGCACGTTATGGGTGCGTGAACTCAGCTCCCATTTGCTTGGTGTGCTTCAGTGGTTATTTCGATTAGAAAAATGTTATGAAGCCCACTGGACATAATGTGCCGCAGGACATGGCGATGGTTGAGTATTGCTAATCTAACACTGACCAAAAGTATTTCTTTTTTAAGGATGTGAACCTTAAAAATATCTGTGCAGACAGATAACAGAACTTAAGGCATTGCAGTGCATAAAAATCAGGCTCCTCATTTTCATTTGTCATTCCACACAGACTGATTCATGAGCCTTGGGGCACTTAAGTGTTTTAGTTTGGATCAGGGATGCACTTTTGAAGGAAATGCTGTCATCATCTCTGCTTACAGTGCTTTGATTCACAGTGTGGAGTGGTGTTAGAGTGCATGAAGTAGATCCCTTTTGGATGAAGCTAAACTGGCTCCAGGAGTGCACCTAATGCATTCCAGCCACAAATGAGCACTCAGTGGGACTCAAACTGAACTAGTTGAACATTAAGAATCCCTGAAATGTGTATAGCTTGGAGATCAGGCCCTCAGCACCAACTGTTGCACTCTACAGGTCTTCTGTTAGGCCTTGGTGTTTGCCAGTGTAGCCAAAGACTTGGAGCTTTGTAGTTCAGAAGGAAGGTCCCAGAGGATTTCTAATGTGACATCTGAAAGACCTGATTCATGGTTCACAGCAGGCAGTCAAGCCGATCTTCTGAAACTTTGATGCTTAAAAGTCTGCCAAAACTCCTAGTTTGCATATGGATCTTCCCATATTGTGTCAGGATTACATCACGTCATCCATAGCTATAAGGATAACTTGAACTCAAGTTCAAGACGTGACACCGTTGCCTAAATGGTAGAAAATGTGCTACCAGTGTTGCTACTCCAGATGTTGTCAATGGCTTTTGTGGTCCTTATTATCCCCCTATGCCTGTAATGGATTCTAGGATAGAAGGCAGTGGTGCTACAAGTTAAAAATTAAGATAAATGACTGAGTAATGCTTTAGTGCTTAAAAATAACTAAATTAATTTCCAGTGACATATGCTAGCAATTAAAACAATTCTTTTTCTATCAGGGTATCTTGTCATTTTAATATGAGGCCAGATTGTAAGTGATGTAGTACATGTTGAATTTTTGTGAGAAGGCATAGACAGAACCACCGCTGTGGCAAAATCTGAGCAGAGAACTGTGGAATTTTCGTTATAACCTACACAAAATCAATTTCCTTTTCCTACATTGGTTCTCACAAGTAACCAGTTTCACACACTAACATGATGTAGTTACTCTTTTTACTGACATCTGCCTTCTTTTGGATGTTTCTGGTAATATGGTAAGTGATAGAAAAGATAGAACACTTTATAATAAACTTTAATCTTGAGCTGTGCTTCAATAAGGACAGCAGTCCATAATTTTACATGCCTGAAATGAAACATCATAGCTCACTTGTCTTCTGTGTTTCTTCAGTATTCATAATAATATTTTTCTCCCTCATCTTGTGGTTGTAACAGAAATGTTATAGTACAACAGATTTTTTTTTACTGCATCCAAAAGTTTAAGGCTAATTTCACTTGACTAAAAAGATGGAATTTTCTAATGTGAACCCTTGCAAATCAGGCATGGATGTGGACATCCCGGACCCTTTTTTTCGTACATGCACATCATGGTCTATAATAGAGATTTTTTGTTTTGAGAAGCTAGACTAGGCACCACCAAGTCACTAAAATAAAATACAGAAAAAAATATGATATACCAGGTGAAACAAGCATATATGACTCTGAATACAAATAAGCAGCAGGTCTCATTCATAACAAGATACCATTTTTAGACATTTTTCCCATAAAAAGGAGGGGAAACGCCCAAGTTTGGGCCACCTAAGTGTTTTTTTCCACGGTCTCCTAAGGCAGTTGTGGAATGATCCAGACCAGAGACAAACACTTAAAGGCAGCAGCCAGATTGTCTTGGCTTCCTTTTTTGGTCCCACAAACTAGCTGGCTCGGTGTCAGGCTGGCCCTCCAGCGCAGATCAGAGCAGTCTGATCTGTTCTGCTGGAAACGGCGTGAAGTGCCAAGTCCTACACGCGTCTTCTCTAGGAGTGCCTATGAGTCATGGCACCAGCTAGGCGTACAGGCAGCTACTGGTTTGATGGCTAACCAATGTAATACAGTCTCGGTAGGAAAGAGCCGCTTACTCACTGCATCCGTATCAAGACACTAAGAGCCAAGTAACAATAAATTTGATCTAAGAGTCAGTGGAAGTGGATGGCAAGAGGGTACTGAGTAAGCAGCATTATCCATACGGTTTAGGGAGGTATAAGTGTAAACACACGGAACAAGATACTACCACAGCATTTTAGAAGAGCCTTTAAGCAGGCGAAAATCAATGGGACTTTCGGCCAGCTAAAAAGTGCAGAAATTGGCACACGGATAGGAGCATTCATTTATTCTTTCTTGCAGTGACATTTCATTACGTACAGAAGAAACAAAACCCATGAAGAACTGAATAGATATTGTTTCTTTCCTAGGGTCTTGAGAGAAAACAATGCAACAAAAGGGAGTGATGCTGGGTTTATTATTATTCTTTACAAACTGGCTGTTGCTTTCCCAGGAACTCAGATGAGCAAGCAGTAATTTTAAAAGAATTTTACCATGAATTGCCTATACAGCATTGCATATTTAATATGTGCAATAAAGGCCAACAGTCACAATTCTCAGGTGGTAGAGTTTGCTATAACTGCGCTGACATCCTTTTACAAAGCTTTTCTTAAAACGTATATTTTAAAATGTGTAATTTGCAAGTATTGCTCTTGAATGGGATCGTTTCATTTTGAAGACTGGGCTCACGATCAAAGAGTTACGGCTTTATTCCTCCCTGGGCAATCATTTCCATGCAAAGGCTACAAACCCATTTTTTCTTCCTCCATTTGCTGGGTGCTTCAACCATCCTTCACCAAGATGGCAAGTGGTTCACTCCACAAGATTTGCCTGGTACAGGTGTTTGTAGGGATTCAATAGGGATGAGGGTTTTCTGCACATCCCCGCAGCAGAATTGCTAGCTGATCTGCCCAGCACTTCGGAGCCAAAGAGAGCCCTTCCAGGATAGGGGGAAGTAACAGAAGAAACAGTGCTTGGTCTGTAAGAAATAGTTTTACTGTCTTATTTAACAAGACTTGTTTAGGCTATGGAAAGTACCAGTGATCTAGTGCTTACCTACTCTCTGCCTCTTAGTTTAAAAATAGGTTTTCTGTGCTGCTTAGCCACCTGCTGTATTCTCCTCTTGTGCATTACCACTGCCCTTTCTTCTGGCTTTCCAAACATGTGTGGGTAGATTGCAAGATATACGTTCTGCTTTTACAGAGCCAGCACTCAGCCTAATTATAACCTGCAAGATCAGGATGTGACTGTTTTGACTTGCAGAAGCAAAGATGAATAATTGAGCTGTTGACATTTAATTTGTTTGGATATTCTGAACTTGGTCCACTTTTTTACTGTAATTTATTGTGTTTATGACAGTGCTGATACCTGATGAAAACGACTTATGTGTGCAAGCCATCATTCGCATTGTATTTTCCGATGAAGGAAATAATTGACTTTTAGCAAAGTAAAAACACTTTTGTTGTTCTTTTATTATTCTAAAGTCAGTGTGTTTTTATAACTTCTCCATGACAAGAAAATAGTACACAGAATAAAGTTAAATAATATTTCTTTCCAGACTACTGTAATTTAGACAATCTGACAATTCAAAGAACTATACATCTTTATTTCAATAATAATGGCCAGTTATAGTTAATGGATTTCATTCATCCTAATATGTCTTACTGTGTGCAATAGGCACCTTCAGTGTGCATGTAGGTAGCTTTGACCATGAGGTATTTCATCCTTGAGCATAATCCATAGTTTTATGTCCGCATTTGGTTGGAACAAGACAGGGGATAAGATGACATGATTGCAGGGTGGCTTTCTGTTGCAGTAGTCTGTGTCTTAAGCTCTGAGGGCAATTCCTGTATGTCTAGACCCATCAATGCTGCAGTCCTCAGCTCATCTCAGAATAAGGGTACTGACATACATCATTATAGTCTCACAGATCACATTGTCTTCCACCCCTTTTTTCCCCCATGGAGCTCTGGTGTCCCTAGCAATGATGTCAGAATGAAAACAGACTAGATAGCGTAGTTCACGTATTTTTCTGGTGATTATTTTCTTAAAATCGGTTTTGTTTTCAGAGCATTTGTAACTTTCCATAAACAGTTTCCCAAAGCATGCCCCTCTCATTATATTTAAATACTCTATTTTCCTTCTCTGCCTGCCTTCTCCCTCATACTCCTGTCTCTTTTGGTTGCATTTAAACTTTACTTATTTACTATTGTTTTCACCTATACCAGGAGTATCACCCACTTGGGGCTCTTTTGACCTATTTTTTAAGAGAATAGGTTTACATAGGGAGGAAGAATCACCTTTCTCCTCTAGAAGAATTAGAATTTAACTGTCTTACTAAGCCAAACCTAATGGAGAGCCCATGCCGCTACATTTAGCATATGTATACAGAATCCCAAAACTTTATGTATGAAACAGTAATATATGAAATATTGCATCTAGGCTGACATTGTCCCACTAAATGTATTCTTCAATTAAATCAAACACCTAACTTGGTTTTAATGTATTTTTAACAAGGGAAAAGATGTGTATGTTTTTTGTAGCCTAACATACAGAAGATTATGTTCTAAAATATGAATTTAAATATAGCAGAGAAACAGGGGTTGCACAACAATATCAACACAGTTGAGATGTTACAATTTCTATCTATTCTAACGTGTTATCATCACTATTGTACTTAAAGAGTCCTACTCTTGGATAGAATTCTTATTTAGATGGATCAGGTGTCATACAAACACAAAATAAGAAGATGATCCCTGCCCCAAAAACCTTATAATTCAAGAGGTAACAGGTGAGAGAGTATTGGGAAAGGATGAGGTAGTTCACACAGCATGACAGACACTTGGCTAGACTTATCTAAACCTGTAGCATTGTGGAAGAGATGAATATCAAATAGAGGTTTTTAAGGAAAATACTGAAGTGGCTTTGTTGATGTTTATAAGAAATCAGCAAGAGCACATGGGAACAGTATGGGAGATAAAGTGGATGTGCATACCTGGAATTTTAACAAGCAGATGATAACTATCACCCTGGTCAGGCTGGAAGCAAGAGCTTGAGAGATGATATGGCGGGGATAGATTGCAAATGGACTTGAAAATGAAGACCGCATACACTGATGCTGTAAAGATGGGGAGAACAAAGAAAGAATTGTGAGATAGTAAGATTTAGAACTTACCATCTCCCTGAATGATAATGAATTATTAAGGTAGTGCATGGCAAGGGTAAGGAAGCAGATGTTACAGCAATCAACGTGTGGCATGATGAAGATTCAGATGAGTTTTTTTGTATGCAGATGAATGCAAAAAGCCTTATACTAGAAATCTTAGAAGAAAGTCTTGTTAGGATTGAGGCATAATTTGGCTATGAGAAAAAAGATGGAGGTGGAAAGTGCAGATAAGTGGCAGGCTAGATATGATTTGTCATGGTGACTGAAAAGGAGATGCAACTGAAAGTGTTATTTTAAACATACTGTTCTTGGGGTCATGTCCCTGAAGAACAAATCTGAGCCAGATTTTTTCAGACTTTCCTTTGAATAAAAACAGGCAGATATGGAGTGAAGAGATGAATATTCAAAATAATAACTAAATCATCATAGGGTTAGATCATCATAAATGCTGGAGGTGGGTCTTGAAAGAATTCCAAATGGCATGAAGTGGTAATGGACAGACACACAGAGGGAAAACAAACAAAAAAAAGTGTCACGGAAACTTAAGGAGGACAAGGTTTCAATGAGGGATTATTATTTTTCAACTTTGGTTCAGTTCAAACCCAATGAGAGACATAGGTAAGAGCAGATTATGTTGTGTCTAAGGGGAGAAGGCTAGTTTACAGAGGTTCTGGGATGAAACTGGAGAAGAGGTATGTTTAATGAGCTTGGAGATGGGAAAAAGGAGCAGAGCAGTCTGTAGCTGGTGAGAAAAGGGGATCAGAAAAAGAAGGTTTTTGGTGGGAGTGTGAGAACTGAAGGAGGAGCAAACAACAGTTTGCTCAGGATGGAAGGACTGAGGCAAACAGGAGTTGGAAAAGAGAAATTCTTAATATGTGACATGGAAAAAGGAAAGGAGTTACAGAAAAGGAAGTGATGGAAAGCAGATGTCTTCATGTAGAAGACATTGGTGAGATCCCAATATGGAGAGCGAAGGAGATGCAGGAGCACGGTAAGAGGGAGGATGATTCAGGGTAGCAAAAAGCCTACTTGAGATGACAGATGTTCTCCAACTGGAGAATGGAGAATTACTTAACTAGGGAACTGGAAGAAGAATGGATAAAACAAACCTGTAGTTGGGAAAGACAGCTTGACTCAAAGCTAGCTGTTTTGGAGTAGGAGAAAGGCAGAAGAAAAGGGTGAAGAGTAAAGCAGGCAGAAAATGAACAACAATCCTTGAGATAGAAGGAAAAGGAAGGAAAAAATGTGGCAAAAGAGAGAGGAGACAAATACTGGTAAATACTGATGACCTGGAAGTTGTGGAAAGACTGAGTGACAAAGCATGAAGGAGAAGAAGACCTTAAGTATGAAACTGAAAGATACACAATCATTGTTTAAAAGGGAGCAACACAGCAACAGAGATCTGAGATTATGGCTGAGGAAAATCAATGCAAGACAGTAAGCTATGGTATAGGGTGAGCCGAAGGAGGAATGCTGACTGAACATGGAAGGGAGACATGGGACTCTTCAGCAAAGGGATTGGGTGGATCAGCAAAGACTTACATGGGATATGGCAAAAATAAAAGAATGCCTTGAGCTGACATAAAAGAACAAGGCTGAGAAGAACTGTTGCATGGTGAGCAGACAGCAAGAAAATGATAGGGGGAAGTGGAGAAGGGTCGTATTCAATGCTGCTGAAAATGTAGAAAGGGTATAAGGGATTTAGCCAGGGAGGAGCATAGGCAGGGAGAGAGCAGAAGCCCAGTGTGACTACCACAAAACAAAGCTGGGAAGAGAAATGCATGGAAGAGACAAACCTCTGAAAGAGAAGGAAGAGAAACAAAAGGATCCAGGACTTGGTGAGGCTGAAGGGAGTGACACATGAAGAAGTCATGGATGACAGGAGTTTTTGCAGAGACAAAGAGAGTGGGAGGAAAGAAGGGTGTGGGTGTGAAATTTGAAGCTGTGAAACAAGACAGGTAGAAGCAGCAAGAAAGGAAGATGTAGTGTAAGGCAAGACAAAATTTTCAAACATGGATGGTAAAAATAATGGTCCTAAATTCTGTTTATCTATCTCAGTAGAAAGTGGCTTTAAAGCATAGTCCTTCAAGACATTCTTCTCTTTTCTTTCCAGAGATCATCTGCAAATAGTTGCTCGGATGTGTGGGCTTTCCTCTGGGGAGGGCAGAGGGAAATGAATTACTGATTCCTACTCTCTCCTGTTCAATGTGTTCATTAGGCTGGTAGAAAGGTTGATAGAAACCATACTTAATAAAGTAGCAGGTGATTGATTTAGCTGAGAGAAGGCACAGATGTTAAAAGCGCCATTCCTAAATAAAATTAGATCTTTGTTTCATCACATTAGGCAAGTCTGGTTGGATGATATCCATACTAATGCTTAATATGGACTTGAGCTTGAATGCAACCTAAATGGCTGAGACCAAGTTTATTTCAGCAGTCTGCACTGGAGGGCTCTGCCGCTTGATAATGGTGTTGGTTTCTATCTTAGGGACTTTCCTGTTTCTCCAGCTGCTTCTGCAAATTAGCAGCATGCAAACTTCTTTCAGTGTGAGCTCTGCTTGGAAGTGGACACCTTTTTTTTTTCTGGACGTGGGCCTTGCCGCTTCTCTGTGCTTCTGTCAGCTGGAGTTTGGGTTTCTATAGAGAGCACTCCATAAAACCATGCCCAGAGATCAGAAGGGAGCTTCCCCACGTGAGCGTAGAACGCCCACGGGTTGAGTGAGTTCCTCCTAACGTTCCCAGCAGTCAGCCTTGGCTCCTGTGAAATTCAAAGCGTGTGTTTTTACATGCACTACAAAGCTTTGGGACAGGATCCGTCTCGCTCGAATACACTACTTGCTCCTTGTAATAACTCAGCAACTGGGGTTCTCCAGGTGAAGGGGTTCTGCTCTCTCCTATAATACTGGGGAAAGGCCTGTTGATCTCACATCTTGTGTGCTCAACAAGGTGCTCTCAACCAGCATTATTATTTCAGTCATTATGCTACAAAAAAGCCTGAAGCTACAAAGCCTGTTTCCAAGATAAGCTTTCTCCTTCCTGTTTTTGAAAAGGGATTTGGTTGTCAGGCTCGGGGAGCCGCGGCAGACTGCGGTTCTGGTTTGTTTTCTAGGAATGACTAAGAGAGGAGGAGCTTGTACAGTCTGACTAAATTCTGATGACTTTGTTAGCAACTGCATTTCTTTAACTGTACATGAGCTTGCTGAAAGCATGTTTTTAATCTTGTAAAACCCTCCTCAATTTCTGATGTTGCTTCTCACACACATCCTGTTATTTTCCCTTTTTAGCTTCAGTCCTTCCGTATTTGACATACAGGCATTTCAAGGAATATTTTAAAGTGGATTTTTTCAACTTAGTAAACATACTACTTTCAAATATTTTCATTGTTGGCTAACATCTGAAGATTTACTGTTTTAAGTAAAACCCCTCAGCCTGGGTTAAAACCAACATTTTGTTTTACTATATGAGCAGCCAAGCCATCTTAAAAGTTAAATACATTAAATCAGAAAAATGAAAAACTAATCTGGTAGACATTTTGCTTTCAAGTTATAGCAAGAAATGGAGAGAGAAGAGTCCAAATCTTGATCAGAATAATGCATACGTGGGATTAAGGACTTGATTGGAGGCTGCATCAGAAAGAAGGTCGTGATTTGGGTCCTCAGAAACAAAATTAAGTGCACGAAAGCTGTTTTTGGTTCAGAATGATGGTTTCCCCAGATTGGCTTCTCTGATGTGATTTCAACTGCAGCCAACCATGACAGCAAATAGTTTCTTGTGTTTGATGCCAACCAAGAAAAAAAAGCATAAGTAAAAATTTGGATGTGAGGACTGATACTCAGTGCTGCTGAAAATCTGAAGGCATAATGTTTCAGTTCTCCATTGCGGACCACTCCCTGGTGAAACTCATATTATCCTTTTCCCCCAAACTGTGTTGGAACTAGTTCTCCTGTACTGCAGTGACATCTACTGAAGGGAAGCGAAAAATGCCTTAGGAAAGCAGCACTGGCCTCTCTTAAACATAACGCAATCATCAAAGTTTGAATGTGTTTTTAAATACCGAGGGGTTTCATCTTTTTTCCTTTGAATACTTCAGAGCTATTATTATCTGCTTGTTACTCAGCACCCATCATCACAATGTTTCCAGACTTTAAACAGACATATACCTAACTAATGTGTTCTGCGACTTTTGTATGCACATATTTAAGTCCTGAAAGATTGTGCTTTAGTCTTAGTTCGTTCTCCATTTGAAAATTGAAGTGAAAGGATTTTTTCTCACTGAAAGAAGGGAGAGATTAGAATTTGGGGGGCTGGCAAATATACAAGGCATTCAGACAGAGTTGGCTGCGACCTGCGTGCCTCAGCGGGTGGGAAGAGGTAGAAAAGACAAGGAGAATTGTCACTCCTGCTATTAAAGTGAAATGCTTGTATTTGTATTACTTTTGTGATGTAGACCGTATTTGACAGTGTGGTTTCTTTATGCTCTTCTCTTGCCAGCAAGCAAGGGAAATGAAACTGATTATATATTTATATGGGAAATGAAATATATTTATATAGGAAATGAAACTGAGCCCTCGTTTTTATTGGCTAATGACCTGATTGTGTTACAACCAGGACTTTTGTAGGGGAAGGTCTGCTTTGTTTGCTGGTGAAGGTTTGTGGTCTGTAGTTGCCCCGCCTGGATCTTTCATCTCTTTCTTCCAGGGGACTGGATTGTGGGATCTAATCTTCCTGCCACTGGCAGCAGTGGTTGCAGGTCTCTGGATCAGGAAGAAAGTAGGATTCATGCCTGCACCTCCACCCTTCTGAAGCAGGTAGCATCTGTCCTTTTAGTTTCAAGACCCTCCTTCAAGGGATACCTCCAAGCAGAAGAAATTCCATCAGTGTATGCACATGCCAAACTACCAACGAACTAGGAAAAAGCATAATGGAGCTGAAAAATGTCGCTCAACTGAGATTACTGTTGTTTGAAAAAGACCTGAAAATACTAATGGGAAGGTTTTATGGTTCTGCTCTCTTCTGCATTTTTTTCTAGTCTCCCAGCATGCAACACTTACAGCCTATAATTAAAACAGCTTGCTGCTATTTGCATTTTCATGAAAGGAGCCTCTTCTAACATACCACTCTTAAATCTCCTATTTGGTATCAAGGGAAATTTAATTTCAAGGCTTTCTTCATTGCAGATCATTTAACCCTTAATGGCTTTTTAGCCTAAATCTATCTCTGCCTCTGTCTGAGCATGTGTATCTCTCTCCCCCTCTCTCTGTCTCTCTTCCTCATTATTTGTTCACCTTTAAGCCATTCCAAAGCTATTGGAAAGACATATTGCAAAGACAGAAGCCTGAATTTTGCTATTGTCCTCAACAAGGCTGGCATGAGTCCTACACTTTCCTTTAAAAAATATGTCTGTAGCTGAAAATCCAGTGAGGGAAAAATGGGCTTTGGGCTGCTTATTAGTTAAATAGTTCTGTGTGGCACTATCTGCACATGGGAGTCATATTTATGGATTTAGATGAACAGTGGAAGAATAGTGCTTGGCACAATAATCTTTAAAGTGCTGAATTCAAGGACATATATAAAATTAAAATATTGTGCATATGCTAAGTGCTAGGTACTTTGTGCAATACAACTGAGCAAGGCATCCCTTGGAAAAGTAATGGCTAGCAGGAAAGGGTGTCTAGCAAGTGGAATTTTCTGTTGATTCTCTCATTCCTCTTCCTATCTTTCCTTTTCCTGACAGAAACAGATGGAATTTTATTTTCTCACAATTACTATGAACTGAGACTAACAGCGCCTAAATTGGCAGTGAGGAGGTGGAAAGGTGTGGAAAAAAATAAAAACATGCAAACCCTCTGTAACAGTCTGAACAGTGAAATGTGGAAATAAACCTTGTCATATGAATTAACCATGACTGACCTGTGGCTTGTGGATTATACCCAATATATAATGATTCATCAGCTCTTCAAGTAATGTGTGTATATGAAACAATAACACAATTCTGTTTTCCTTCTACTGATGATTAGACCTCCCAAATTGTTATGAAAAAGAGAAGCACTGCCATGTTCTTTACCTAATGTTGAGGCTTGCAAAAGCTTTTTTTCAGCTTTAAAATTGGTATTTAAGCATGGTCTACATGGAAGCCATTGACTTTCTTAGAATATTTCCTTTAGGTTCCTCTTTGCCCAGTTACTTCTTTTCCCAAAATCTGTATTTTTGTTTTGTGACCATTATCTTGTTTTTTTAAATTGTGTTATTTAATCGAGGGGGAGGGCACAATGGTAGGAAACGCACTTTAAAATCTACTCCAGCTAGCATACGGACATCTTCTAAGAAAGGAGGAACTTGACTTTCTTGTAGGTTAGTTCTGGAGATGATAGTCTGGACATGCCCCAGGTACTGCCCATGATGTGATTGTCTGACACACACCTCAGGAGTCACACAAGGACTTTCTGTGCTACAGGTATCCTTAATTTTGAGAAAAAAAAAAGACTTTCTAAATTGAACAGGTTAAATATCTCATCCCCTAAGCAGGCTATATGTAAAGATGCAGAAATTAATATTCAGAGAAGTAGAAGCTGCTGAAATGCCATTTTATAAACCCTAGCTGAGGTGTGTTGGGGGGGAAGGCCTAATTCAACACTCAGTTTTGTTCCTGAGGGAGATCCCAGTGCAGATTTCCCCATTTGCGGGACCTGATCCCACAGCGGGGAATGCACACCGCCCAAGCCAGAGCGAGGGTTCCCCTTCAGCGTCAACAGGGTGAGGATGTCCTCTTGGGCGAAAAGCGGTAAAGGAACATATTTTGTGTGAGGGAGAGAAAACAGAAAATTACACAAAGAAGCATCACAAAAAGGGTCTAAATCTCAATTAATGGCATAGAGAGATCAAACAGCAGAAAGGACTGACTGAGGAAATATAAAGCATGGACTAATTTACCTGGTTATTATGAGAAGCCAAAAGTCACAACAGACTTCTTCCTTTTCCTGGGTTTTATTTGGTCTCTGATGAAGATGTTTTGGATATTCTGGATTTCCTAATTCCAACCCTGGCCTGTTACCACTGTGCCAGTAGGACAAGGCAGTAGTGCCAAGGCTGGTGCCCGCTGTCATGCCTTGTTCAAGGAAGACTGCCACCTTTACTGAAAAAAATGTGATGACCTTGAGGGCAGGGTCCTCACCAACTATCTTTCCCTCTCCACATGCTCATTTTTAGAAGGACTGGGGAGGGGAGGGCTCCTTTGTTCCTGAGGCGAAGCTGACCTCAGCTACAGTTGGGGTATATTTCAAGCTCAGTTTTGGCATTGCTACAGAACTAAGATCATGCTCATGCAGAGTACTGGCTGTGTGTTGCTCTAAGATCAGTAAATTCATTTGGGTATGATGGACTTTGTAATTGATACTGATATTACTGATCATGACCTGTTACTTCAAGAGCTGGAGGTCTCTGCATTCTTGGTAGAGCTTGTATTGATCATAACCCTCTCTAGAACTGATTATCAATGCCAAGCAATCAGGGCTGCTGCCTCTGGTCTGACATATGTGTGTCCCTTCCTCTTTGCACCCACACATGGATGATTCAGGCTATCTGACACTTAGCTTAGCCTGCAGTGTAAAGCAATAGTCCCAGAGGCTGTCAGTGGTTCCTTCTCATCACTGAGGAAGCTGAAATACAGAGGTTGCTGATGGTTACACACCTTAAGCTTAAGTAGAGCTTCCAGGAAGATGACTGTGAAGCATGGGATAAGAGATGTTGAGAACACGAAAATTATTCAGCTACAGATTTTCTGCCAAGCAGACCATGAAAGTTCTGGGAGGAATGCCAGAGTGGTGCTGGTAGATGAATGTTTCTGAGTCATCTTGTCCTTGACTGCAGGAAAACACAAGTATTGTCAGATCAGGATATTTTTTATAAGGCTACCCTCTCTTTGTTTTGCTTTTCTTCATACGGACTCACGTTAAATACTGGGTCAAAAATCTTAAGAGTCATTTTTGATGGTGCCCTTCTCATGGAAAACCATGTGTCAGATTAAGCTTTTAGCTATGCAGTTTGCATAGATCGCACCTTATTTATTTCATGGTTACCTCATACCAGTATCATATGCATCTTCCTGGGTTTTCTGGGTTTCCATTGTTTTGCTGATTCACTGCACACAGCACATTGAAAATGCTTAGTATCCTCGTGAACACAATTAGCTTGATTCACATTCTGCATACTGAGTGCTCATTTCATGGAAGATCCAGCTTCAGTCTGCTTTAAGTGTATGCAGCTGTGAAAGGTTTGGCCCAAGTCATATCTGAAACCTTCTCAAGCATTTGCTCAACAGGATTCTGCAGTATATGGTGTCTTGTATTTTGGACTTTTGCACCTGTGCCTAAAGATAGTGGCTATTGAAATTTGTGCCATGGTGACTCCTTTATGCAGAACTGGCCTCTGAAGTGTGGCTTGTTTTATTCTCCCAGCTATTTTTCTTTACCTAAAAAGTTAAAAATTACTGCCACAGTTGCATTATGATTGTTTGAATTACAATCTTTGTTTCTAGTAATTTTGATGAGGATATTTCTAGATAATGATGTATCTTTGCTAAGCCCTTTTCAGCACCTTAAGTCCCTACTGTTATTATTGTCCTTACTGTTATTACTATTACAGTTCTAGAGCCTTCTTTTCTGTTCAGCACAGCCAATGCAGAGAAATTTTCATTTTATGTCTGCCATTTTTTCCAACATTGTAACAGGATGAATTCTTTCTATTTGACTTCAATATCTTACACTGATCAATGTTTTTTATGCTCTCTTTCATGCCTTACTTCTAATAATTGTAACTACACCTTCAATAAAACACTCGATTCACATTAGCTTTTGCATTCTGGTGGGATTTTGCAGTGATGTAGAAAAATAGTCTAAAAGCTATTAAAGAAAGATTGTCCAAAATAAAAATTTTTAGTTCATTTTTGAAGCATTTTCTAAATTTTGATCCCTGTGAGAACGAAAGTAGCCAAATCAAGTATATGCTAAAATATTAAGCGTTTTTATTCTGTAATATATTGCTATGTGAATAGAGGGAAGAAAGTGTGCAGGAGGTGCTAAACACGTAAGAGTCAGTCGGCCTGTAGTAATAAATGTCCCACTTAATCTGCACAATGCTGGATTCGAAGTCATTATTAAGAATTCTGGGTTATATATTACATTAATAGTTCTAAACAGATGTATCTTTGTCTGGGGTTTGTAAATTTATTTGAATATGCTGGGTATGATGCTCTGAGTTGAAGGAAGCCCATTTCTGTAACAATAGCTTCAGAAATAGAGCTACCACTGAAGGACAGAGCCAAACTCAAGGTACCGTCTTCTGCTGAGACTCTGATGATGGCAGCTGAAAAGCCCGTGTAGAATTAGGGACAGCAAAAGAAACACTGCTATGTGATAGAGCCAGGAAGCTTTATTGGGTTGCTTTTGGGAAAGGAAAGCTTGGAACTGTGGAGGAGACAAGTTTCGTCCTGTTTTACTCCTCCTGTGTTCAGGGCAACAGGGCTGTGCGAAGGGTCTCTGTAAACTGCATCAAAGATAGCACCAAAGAAATACTCATGTAATCAATGACTGATGTAATTAGCAATTTCCCAGTGGAAATACCCCATAAAGTCCCTCATAGTGGCTAGCCATGTGATTTATGGGACAGTAAAATATTTTTTCAACCCTAAGAATGAGTGCAGCCCATCGTTGTACACAGAACATCTAAGGAAACCATGAACTGTCTTGATAAATACAGAAGTGTTGATATATATGAAAATCTACTGTGGCACATAAGCTTCAAATGCAGCTAAAGGAATAAAAACCCCATGTATAAATCTATTTTTTAATGGGTTTGCTTATACTCATACTGAAGGCAGACTGAAGGTGGGGTCACCAGGACCTGTAACATCATTTGTGTCAGGGCTGATATTACGTGGGAGCTGTTCAGAGCAATGTCATTCAGATTCAGTGTTATCTGAGGCCACGTTACCACAGTCCTGACTCACAGGAGAGAGAAAATTAATTTGGGCTGGATCCTATTATTCTCCCTGCGAATGCATCTTTGTTGGAATATGTGCCTCTTTTTGATCAAATTCAGTATCAGATTTTCAATGCAGTCCTAGTTTACTTTTTTTTTTTTTTGAGATGTGCTAGGCTAGAGTGGTGGCTTTCCAAAGTTGCAGAACAAAAGCAGCAATTCCTCTCAATTCTGTTCAGTCTACTGCTTTTTTTCTTCTGCTGAACATTCACCATCTCACAAGAGCTTGTAGCCCAGTCCTCAGGTTCAGTGTTTACTTTTCTGTTTCCTGGGTAACTACTTCAGCTTTTTGGAGCAAGGCAATTTTTATGTCCTCCTACTGTATTTCTCTAGGTCATTGTTTCCTTAAGCTACTGAAGCACTGAAAATGCACACAAAAAGGGTCTTTGATTTCATTAAAGGGCAGTACATGAGTTTAATTGTAAAAGAAGAGAAACACCATCACTTCTTTGTGTCATCTCTGTGCAGCAGTCGTTTCTCCAAATGCCTCAGGCATTTTGGAACATCGATTTATTAAACTTGCCTCAACAAAGCATTCTAGGGCACCATTTTGCAAAGGGTGTTTTATTACTGAGTTGACATCAAGAAACATCGAAAACAAAGGTTCCTGGCTTTGTATATTGAAATAAATTGAGTTTACAGTCTCTTCAGTAGTAAAAACTTTCTGTCTTCAAGAGGAGTTTTCTGTCACCAGGACTGGATGGAGTAGTGATACACGGATGGGGACAGCGCAGTGGCATTACTGTTTTCCCATCCCATGATCCCAGAAGCACTGCTTGGGTGTTACAGCTCTCTCTCTGTCCTTCAACATCTCTTCTTTAGGTATTTACATTGGAGCAGGTGAGAAAAGTCAACCAGATGAATCACAGCTATATGCTATTCTATGGTGGGCTCTTTTCAGCTGGAAGCATGAAAAACCCCCAAAAGTGGGCTCAGGTCCAAAAGAAAAATTTATCCCAGTCCCCATGATTTCTATGGGCTAATCTCCTGGTACACTTCCATTATGTGTGGGATTTTATACATGTATTTAAGGGACAGCTTTCAGCCAAACATTATGAATTAAGAGTGTACTGTAACTCCGCTACTGCTGTGGTGTGTCTGACCAGAGTATCACCACAGCTAGATGGCCATGGCCACAAGAGTGGCAGATGGCATGAATACAGCAACGGTGCCATGAACTGTAATGGTTCACTGTGAACACAAGTCAGAGGCACAGAAGGCCCTATTCCACACATGGAAACACGCCAGTTTCTAAATGAAAAACAAACAAAAGTGTGGGTTTTTTATCTTCAAATTATTAAGATGACCATACGCATTCACTAATTTTCACAGGGCTGGTGGCAGGTGGGTGGGGAGAAGTGGAGAGTTTTGTGAAATCTTTTGGAAATCCAAAATAACTAAATTTTTCATTGTGACAAAGTTGTTGTAAGTAGGACATTAGTACTTTTCTATATGTTTACAGGAGCAGTCTGGTAGAAAGATAATTTTCAGCCCAACTAAAGGAGCAAAAAAAAAAAAACCTCAAACAAAGTCTGTTCATGCAATGGTATGACATTAGCTAAGTAATCCGTATCTTGTCAGTGTATTACCCCAACTTGTTCTTCACTTGTCACAGTTAGTAAAAAAGGTCTTTGTCTTGTGCAAATAAAAAGACATTTGAGTACTTCTAAGTACAACTCAGAGAGAAAAAAATATTTGCTTGAGACAAACAACTGTTTTGTGACAGAACTATTTCAGGTGGAAAGAATGTAAAAATTTAAGCAATGTGTCTCTGGTGTATAAATAAATGCCCTATAATTGCCTTTGCTAAAAGTGGAGGTAATGGTGTTGGAACAATAGACTCCATTGAAAAATGAAATCCTGTAAAGTGATAAATGTGTAAGGTCAGCTGAACTATTTGAAGGCAAATAATTTTTCTTTCCTTAGCTATTGGCATCTTTAATTTCAGAAAGAAGACTTCCAGAAATTAACTCCATGTGTTCCACAGAGGTAGGAAAAGACCTATATCAGGTATAAGATCACACCTGCCACTTCACTTAGTGGGAACCCCTTCAGTATGCTGCCTCTTGACTGGATTAGACAATTCCTAGCACAAAAATGTCCAAACTGTGTTCAGACATGCTCAGCTCCCGCTAAGACAGTTTCACACAGATGGCTGGCAAGACTGATGAGACCGATGCATTTCTGACCAGCTTGTGGCCAAGGGGCTAATACTTCACATTCCTTCTAAGAGGCTGGGGTCCTTTAAACAGGTAATGGGCAAAACTCCCCTCGTATACACAAAGAAATGACAGGTCAGTGGGCCCAAATCCCAGCTGGAGCTCCCATGTGGAGAGAAGAGTGCTGACCAGTATGTAGTTACAGTTTAAGGGTGCTTTGGCTGGCTACTCGTACAGGTCATACAGATTGCCATAACAGACAAAAGTGGCTAACAGCCCCCAATGGGCTGCACACTCCAGGTAACGCCACCAGGAGTGGAGCACAGCTTTAGACCTGCAAAATCATATTGCATCCTATTTCATGTCAGCTTACATGGTCATATGGTGTACTCATGCCATACTTTCTCCATTTCTCACCTTCCAGCCATTCCCAATTCCGATCTCTCTCAGCTCCTGCCAATTTTATATATATTTTACATATATAAAATACTATATGTGTCATACTGTGTATGCATATATCTGATATGTACATATCTATATAGCACTGCTGCTGTCCCAGGCAGCAGCAGTGTCTTATTGTAAAGGATTCTCCACCTAAAAAGCCCGTAAGTCAGTAGCGGAGCTCAAGGATCCTTATTGCATGTATAGAAACACTCCACTTGTGATGGGAACACGAACCTCTGCACCAACAACCAGGTGCAAGTGTAGAGGGCTTCATTTGAAAATGTTTTGGCTCTGTCTCTGTGCTCATATTCTCCTTTACTTTGAACGCAAGAGAATTTTTCCATTAGAGCTTACTTTGTGAAGTTATTTTGGGAATAACTTCATAATCAATTGAACAAGAATAAAGACAGCACAAGAATAAAGACATAGACAGTGAAAGAATAAAGAAAAAGCTGTTAATGACAAGCGTGTAAGAACTCACACTCATGAAAAAGAACTACTGGAAAGAAAAACATTATGTTCTGATAATTCAGATATTTGATATCTTGCTTCTTATGCAACTCATTTTCTTTACATCTCTGGTGTTTCCATTAGAAATATGATTCTCCTTCCCTGCCTCCTGTTCAGCTGGTATTTTGGTCATGAATTTTTTCATCTTCAAGAACAAAGGAATTTTTGTACTTTATAAGATCAGAGGTTCATGCAGTCCCATGACTTTCCTCTGACAATGATAACCCAACTGACTGCAAAAAATAGTACAAGCAATTGTTACAGGCAAAAGAGGAATTTTATTTCTTACCCTCAGCAGCTGTCCACTGCAAAAGAAAAACCTGAAGGGGTGCTCCCTGTTTAAAATTATCCCTATTATTATCGTCATAAGATAGCCAGGCCTATTTTAACCTCTACAGGTCTATTCCTTTGTGATATCCTCTTAGCTCGTGATACCAATGTTATATTGTGGTAAGGGGTTTTATGGATTATTCTATTTTAACTCCTCACATTTCCTGATATTCAAGTTCAGTGTATGTTCTTATATTTGGAATAAAAGACTATATGTGTTTATATTCTTTGTGGTTTCTTTTTCCTTTTTTTTAATATTCATTTATTGCCCCTCATTCATCTCTACATTAAACAGCTCCATGTATATGGTCTCTCCTTGTATAAAAGTCTCGAGAGCATTTCTGATTTGTTTCATCATCTCTTTTTGAAATAATTTTATTTGCATTGTTTTGAGATGGAGAGAATAAAACTAAATACAATAGAAAATATACCTCTGATTTAAATAATGCTTATATGTTGTCAGTGTTATTTTTGATGTTGCTTATAGGCATTTCTTGATAATGATCCTTTTATGCAGACACTTCCAAAGTGCAGCAGGATTTGCCTTAGGGACCATTGGCATCTTTGACCCTTTGTTGTGAAATGTTTGAAAAAAATACCTTAGGCAGAGAAACTTTTTGCTAACAAGTTCCTGAGAAGTATCTCTTTGTTTGGCCTCAGAATGAATGCGCATTATTTTAGCAGTTCCACCATTTATTTCAAAACTCCTTGAATGTACCAGTTAACCCTGGGGACTTGTCCTTCACTTTATCCTGCTATTTCAACACCTCTCCCATTCCTCAATCTTCATCTTTACTACCTTGAGGTAGAACAGAAAAGGGGTAGGGCTGTTCCAACATTTTCTTACTGTTTCTACCCCTCTTCACACCTAAACTTTACTCATATTCTCTTATTTTTAGCAAAGAATATTTCGATAATCTTTTTTTTTAATATGTAACACAAGGGAAAATCTTGTTAAAATTGAAAGCTAGCTAAAATAGTTGAAACACTTCATTTTCTTCACCCAAATGCTGAAAGCTGAAGGCAAGGTGGTATATGTATGAGAACAGAAAAGCACATTATTTTTGTATCTTTGTAAGAAATGCTTTAACTGCCATAACATCATTTCTTATACAAACAAACTAAACTATGTACTGGTTCGAAGTATCTAATAGTAATGTTTTGACACAGAGAAAAGAAAACCCAGTCAGCTCTATGTACTGCTGATTTGGGCTTGTCTAATTAATTCAAACAGTTGCCTTGGGAAAAATAATCCTTACTTATGAATATTAATCAGGTGGCTACATTTGGCACTTTTCTTCTGCTCCACAGCTTGAGACATTCCCTGTCCCTCCCTTGCTTGGTCTCGTCACTGCGCAGATGAGGTGCAGCCCCAAAGGAGGACAGGGACGGGTGGCAGGAGGTGACCACTCTTGCCTTGCAGAAAGGGAAGAAGAAAAATAGAGGTGCTGGCAGCTGTTGCTTGTGTTCCTGGCCCTTGTCCTACCCCCTGTCCCCAGCCACTTGCCCTTTCGCTCTCCCTCCACGCTCTCCAGCAGCAAGGGTACACCCTGGGGTCTTTGCACTTGGAGGGGCTCCATCCCCAGAAAGTTGAGGAAGGCTGTGCCTGTCAGAGACCCCCACACGCCACTGGCACCCATGTCATTCTGAAGGTGGGTGTCAAGCACCCTCGTGGGCAGAAGCATCTATTCCTAATAAAGCTGAATAAACTAAACTATGAATAAATTAAGAAAGAAATGATTGAGAAACTGAATAAATGAAACAGCACTTTATGTATTCTATTTAAACCAATCTATTCTGTTTACAAAGAACAGTCTTTTAAGGAAAGCAGAAGTCACCAGCGTTTGTGAGCTTGCAAGCCGAGAGCTTCAAGCAAACTGCCTCTGTCATCATTTGAAAACACAATGCTGACAGATCTCTAACTTGACGGTAGCACTAGACAGGATTAACCCACTTTGGCATCTCAGATTTCATTGCACTGAAATGGAAATAAGGGCTGTTCGTGTGAAGAATGGCATTTTTCATATTATTCATGCCTGTGGTGGCCTCTCAGGGTGTACGTGGTCGGTCACGTCTTGCCAAACAATGTACGACTTGAAACCAAACTTTCAAGAGTGCTTTAATGGTATTATTATCAGTTAATTCTTTTGAAAGAGATAATTATAATTGAAAGAGGTAATTATAATTGAAAGAGATAATTATAATTGAAAGAGATAGAAACACGGCTCAAACACCCTGATATGCCCAGCTTCAAGAAAAGCACAATTTTGGGTTTATTCTTACGCAGCACATTTATTCAGCGGTTAGCCACTCACCCACCCACGGCACTCCCTACCACCTGCATTTCATCGGGGCATGGTCACCAAGGGGTATAGCATGAGCAGGACTTACACAGCCATAATTCAGAGGCCTGATTCATTTGAGAGTGAATTCAGGATCCCGTCGCCACTGGAGGGGCTCCTGTCCCTGGCTCCCCCAGGTCACAGCTGCCGCCCTGCCCCAAAGGCAGCCCAGGGGGTGGCCAGCTTGTGCTCCTGGCTCTCTCCCCCTCCCCGCTTGCCAGCTGGGCTCCCTCTCATTCCCTCGCCATCTTGGCCCCCTTCTGTGTTCCCCCATGCCAGCAGAGCCAAGGAGCCATGAGAAGCTGCTGGCAGGTGCCAGTGGGGCAATGAGATAAAAGAAAATGTCAGGGAGCTATTGACAGCAACTGGTAAACCCCGTGGCAGAAGTGCTCAGTTCGGTGGCATCACAGAAATCATGCTGGATTTGGAAGCAGTGGGATCATGAGGTCCAAAGGCTGCGTATCAGAGAAATTCACCCCTCACATGTACCTCTATGACTGTGCCAGATATTGCCTAAAAATATTGAGAGACAACAGTGTACTTGCTTAAATTTGTTCATTTTCTCAAAGCTTTCCCACAGCCAGAAGAGCTGGAATTTTATTTTTTGTTAACCATCCAGAGAGCTGTCAAACCTTGCCAGACAGACCTCCCCACCGCATACCTGGGACTGACAGTCCTGGGAGCTGGAAAAGCACGGGCGTTGGGCAGTGATCCCCCCCGGACATCTGGATAAGCCCCGGCAGCAGGGACTGATCCAAGCCAGAAACACGGCAGCGTTAGCACCAACCACTGAATTCAAATGCAGGGATTACTAGCACTTCATCTTGTTTGCTCTCACTCCTAGGGAACCGAGTGCTCTATTTCACTTGAATTTCCTTTTCAATTTTAAAGAGCATCCAAAGGAGAAATGTTAGCATATTAAAGAAACGGAGACTTTGCTTTTGTTTGCCAAAATGCGAACCTGGAGCCAGAATAGTTCTTCTGTGTAACCATTCATTGCCTTCTGTTGGATGACTCTTGCAGTACCCCTTGAAGGGATTCCTACCTAGACAAGCAGAGAAACCCAACTGCATTAAGAGAAAAAAGGGGTAAGTTATGCCACCTTCCATACTGTTTTGTGGAGCGCCTCAACTGAACAATTAATCATGAATTTTAACTGTTGCAAAATTAATCAGAATTTGGGTCAAGTGCATTGCTAAAATATTTGTTGATGCATCAGGACTGGTGACTTAGGATGTGTATTATAGCTTTTGCATTTGCCCCCTAATAAAAATCACTGATCTGGATTATTATGACCCAGAAGTAGAAGGTTCGTTTCCTGGTGCTGCTGCTTGATTTCAAATCCCCTCTTTATATCCATTCCATAAAATGTTTTCTTTCATTTTGTTCATATGTTTTAGACTAGTTGGACAGCTTCCTACTACATTTACACAAGTAGTTCTGCTTCACTGAAATTGTTTCCAGTAAAGGGATGATTTTGCTGCCATTCCTAGATCCAAATAAAAAAAAAAACACAAAGGTTGGATATTTAAATTCTCAAAATAGGATATTTTGAGCTAGAAGTTCTGAAAACATTTGATTCACAACATTTCAATTCAAATACAATGTAATTTATGTGAAAACAAAGAAAGAAAGGGTCAAAATGGGGTATTTAGAAACACTGAAACAAACCATTTCTATTTACTGAAACAGTTTTACTCAGTCAGCTCATGAACATGTTCAGGATTTTGATATTTCAGCTGTGGAAAAAATACCATTGAAATGTAAAATCCATAGGGAAGGAAAAACAATTTTCTGTCCAGCCCTGCATATTATTTATCCAACCAAGACACAGCTTGAAGCTCCAGAGAACTTGACAGATGTCAGAAAAAGAGCCCCCTCATCACTTCAATCTTTATCTTTTTTTTTGGTATTACAAATCTATAACAGGTTTTTGTCCCCAGCATTTTGGGAGTAAGCACTTTTTTCTCCTTTTTGCTTGTCACTGTGCAAGAAGCACGCACCTCAAGTAATACAAAACCAAAGAAAGCAAATTTGTTTTCACTTGCTGGCGCAATTTTAATCACTACCCTTCCAATGGTAAAAGATTACCCATAGCTTAAGTCTATCTTACCTGAAATCAGTTCCTCACTGCTTTTCACCTACAAATCAATAATTTCTAACTAATACAGCAAAATATTTTAACAGTTGTGTGGCCAATATTCTGTTCCCACTTGTTTCTGAGAGCTTCCTCTACCTCAGAGAAGTTATTTTCATGTTTGCAGCCATGCAAATGAAAATAACATAACTCCTTTTCTTTCAGTGTTACCAGTTCCTACTTGCATATCTAAACACCTTATGTATATACTGTAACATTATAGCATTAAAGGAAACTGCTTTAGAATGTCTGAATATTTTTACTTAATATAGTTGCAGTGAATGTTCTTTACACTTGTCATCTGTAATTATTCCTGTGCTTAATCTACACAGTTTAAAAATTGTGAAGGAGGTGATGGCATTGCCTACAAGCAAGCAGAAAAGAAAAAAAAAAAGAAAAAAAAAAAGATTATATTAAAAGAATATGTCATTGTCACACTTCAGGCCTTGAAAGACTTCTGAGGCTGTTCTGGAAAAGGTAAACTTCATTCTTGGGAAAAAATGAAATGTTACCTTGCCGTCAGATAAAAATCTACAATTTCTGTTGAATTCGCATAACCAAGAGTAGAAGGCAGACCTATTTATGTCTAAATTATGTCCCTCTTCAGGTAGCGAAACTGTATATCCTCTCATGAATCTATAATATCTGTATCAAAAGAAGCGTGGCCAGCAGGTCAAGGGAGGTGATTCTGCCCCTCTACTCCACTCTCGTGAGACTCCACCTGAAGTACTGGGTCCAGCTCTGGGGCCCCCAACATAAGAAGGACATGGAGCTGTTGGAGTGAGTCCAGGGGAGGGCCACGAAGATGGTCAGAGGGCTGAAGCACCTCTGCTATGAAGACATGCTGAGAGAGTTGGGGTTGTTCAGCCTGGAGAAGAGAAGGCTTCAGGGAGACCTTCTAGCAGCCTTCCAGTACATGAAGGGGGCCTGCACGAAAGCTGGAGAGGGACTTTTTATGAGGGCATGTAGTGATAGGATGAGGGGGAATGGTTTTAAAATGAAAGAGGGTAGATTTAGATTAGATACTAGGAAGAAATTCTTTCCTGTGAGGGTGATGAGACACTGGAACAGGTTGCCCAGAGAAGCTGTGGATGGCCATTCTCTGGAAGTGTTCAAGGCCAGGTTGGATGGGGCTTTGAGCAACCTGGTCTAGTGGAAAGGCGTCCCTGCCTGTGGCAGGGGATTGGAACTAGATGATCTTTAAGGTCCCTTCCAACCCAAACCATTCTATGATTCTATGATAATATACTTAGTTACATAGGACAATCATATTGTGACAGCTTGAAAGAAGGACTCAGAAAATATGAAGGCAGTTTAAAATTCTTATTGAAACTATTTATTTTTGGAAGCTAGCGGCATGCTTGTTCCAGAAACAATAAAATCCTTTCCCTGAGGAAGCTGATACTTTCCAATGGCTTTAAAGAACGCTTACATTCATTGAATCGTGTTGCTGGCAGGGACCATGGAACGTGATTGAGTCAACCCTCTGCCCGAGGGCCAGTCTACCTGTGCCAGCTCTGACTGATGGTGCCTATCTCTTCTTGAAGAGTCTGAGGTTGGAGGCTGCACAACCACCCAGCCAGTCTTCTTCTCTATTCTTATAATTTTTATTTTCGAATCTTTCTTGCTTTGTTTTAAATATATTCTCTTGACCCATCCACTATGGAACTGGAGAGCAAATTCTTCCTTTTCTCTTTACAGTAGTCTTTCATATATTTGATATACATTCATATCCGTATCTGTATATCCATGTATGTTATTTTTTCTTCTTTTGCTTCCCCCCCTTCAGCTGAATTGCCTGGGTTGTTTTTTTTTTTCCCCAGAATTTCCTTATAGGGCATATTTTATAGATATCTGATCATTCAAATTGTTCTTTTCTGTTCTATTCATGGGCTACATATTTACTGAAGCCAGACAGACCACTGCTACTGAGCTTTTCTAGGGCCGTGTAAGTTAGGCTGTTTCACAACAAGCCTGTGCTTCTCTTTCTGTATTGTTTTAAGTGGTTTGACCTTTTCACTGTAGCTCCCTGACATTGTCACCTTGTGTATAGATCGTGATTCACGTAACCACAGACCTTTTTCTTTTTCACATAATTACTGCTTTTCTTTCCAGCAGAACACCGAGTAGTTCCCTCTTTCCTATTAGTACAGCTGATCCTATCTGTCTCCGCCCAGTAGCGTGCACTTATCCCTGTTGAATAGTACCCTCCTTTTTTTTCAGACACGATCTCCAAAGTGTGAAAATCCTTCTAAATCCTACATCTGTCCTCCAGCATGCTAAAGCCTCCCAGTTTCGTATAATCTGCAGTTAATGTAAACGCATTTTCTGAACCATCACTGAGTTCATTAACATCCTTCTGACAATGAGTCACTGGTACCAGCTCCCTAAATATCTTCATCTACATTGTTTCCCTTGTTTGCTTAAAGAATCTCACATGAAATCATGTCAAAAATCTTACTAAAGAGACATACAATGTTTCTCCTCCACTGTTGATTCCTCTTACTTTGTTGCAAGAGAGATTAGATTTGTTCAACATCTTTTGTTTTTGACAAATCTGGGTTGGATGTTACTTGTGTTATAAGTGCCTAAAAATAGCTTGTTTACTTGCTCAAGTATCTTTTCTGGGTATTGAAATACATTAGAAATAAATATATTGGTATATAGATTAGAAATAAATAGATTTGTGTATAACTTCCTATCTATCTCCTTCTTTCCTTTCAGCAATACTGTTTGTCCTTTTCTGTCCTGTTAATATCCCTCCATGGTAAATTCTCAAAGATAACCACTAGCAAGTGAGATTTCATCAGCCAGTCTGTCTGAATAATTTCTCACTTGGTCCTCTGATAGCCAAGTCTGAAATCCATCTGTTTTCCCAAGTATCAATAATGCCTGATATTTTTTTAATCAAAATTAGGTGCAAAAATATTAAGAAGCTTGGCTTTTTCAGTGTTGTCTGTCAAAAACTTTCCAGTTCTGCTTGATACTGGAGTAATCATTTGCTTGATTCTTTTCTGTTTCTGGTAATGTACTTAAAATGATTTCACGTTGCTCCTGATATCCCTTGCTAGTTAGGTCTCATTTTCTGCCTGCCTTTCTGATTTCATCCCTGCATGATCGCGCTACACTTCTGTAGCTCTCCCAAGTAACCTGACCCAGCTTCTCTTTTCTGGATGCTTCATTCCCGTCTGAGGTTCAGGATGAGCTTGTGAGAGCCAGGCTGATCTTTTACTGTGCCCCTTACCTCTTCTGCATGGATAGTTCACTTACTTCAGTCTTAATGTTATTTCTTTGAGGAACTGTCAGCTCTCTTAAACACTTTTTTCGTCTGCATCAACCTCCCAGAACATCCTATTGATCAGTTGTATGAGTTCATTGGAGTCTGCCTCCATGAAACATCTTGTTTTTATTTTGATGTTGTTGCTTCTTTCTAAAATCACGGAATCTCCCTGTGAAAAACTGTGAAGCCACATATATGTATACACACATATATCTATAAATACAGACATATATATGCATATACATACACACATTTATCTCTCTCTTTGTGAAGAACACCGAGAACTTAAAAATTGCCTGGCTTTTCTGACCCAATAATTCAGTTTAATACCTATGAAAGGAAACGAAAGATGATGGGTGAGTGACCAGAAAACAAGCTCGTAGTTCTGCTGGAAAATGAAACCAGGTAGGACTTCTTAGTCCTTTTCTAGTAATCCTGTAAAGAAATTGTTTGCTTTATATCAGCTACAGCTTATAGGTGCAGGACACATGTGAAGGCATTACGGACCCATTTGGCTCCTGGATTAGAAGAAAGCATTAAAAGTTTTCTTCTATTCTGCTCTTTTTACTGGCGATATATCTGTGATCTTGTAGACATTTATTCTTACGTCTATTGTTTATTCTCAGTTTCACCACATCAGGGGTCTAAGAAGCAGGATTAATGCTGGCCGGGCTTCCTGATTTCAGCCTCCTGGGAAAATTATAAGAGGTAGAGGACTGGACCAGTTCATGTTTGACAGGCTCTGCAACAGCTGTAGAAACCGACAGTATGGTGTCCCACTGGCTCTCAGGGAATGAATTCCTCAGATGTTATCTGTCTCTAGCACTGGCTTGGGTTTAAAGCATATCTTTAAAATATGTTTTCTTTTCCTCCATGTCTCCCAAGGACTTTTCTGTGACACCTGGCACATTTCTATGTTCATCTCTATAATGCACATGATCTCTTGTTTGCTTGCAAAAGTTCAATATGACAGAAAGGGGAAAATATTTCAAATTAAGCAGCATCAATCTGCATTGGTCATAAGCACACCACACTTGGTTATGAAGATTTTCTGTAAGAATATTTCAGTATTTCTTTGTCTTTCTCTTGTATATTTTTAATCACTTGGATTAGCATATTTTTACTCGTTTTTCTTGTCTAAATACTAAATATTTATAATTTATGGCAAGGACTCGTTTTCCTTGTTTCTGAAGAACCATTTACTACTTATGAAAGTACTTAAAATAAATTGTTAGTAGTAACTTGCAAAGTATGCAGGATACTGAAGTGGGGTGTATGAATTTCACTTTCATATAGAAGACTTAGAGGGTTTTGAGTATATATTTGGATTTCCTTTTTCATTTTTTTTCCCCTTAAAAAACCTCCTAGAATCTCACTCTCATGACCTTAGTTTAGTTTTGAATTTAAAATTTCACTTTCAAGCGATGTAGGTAGTGAAGATGAAACTTGCGCATGGAAAGGCCCAATCGTTGGTAGTATTCAAGAGACGATTTCCCACCAGTTCGATATACTTACGCCTTCACAGCTCTTGGCGTATGAACTAAAACACCCAAGGTTCATAAAACGGGAACGTACCCTCCCAAAAAGCGCAGGGCGGACTTTTCAACTATTATGCAGCATTTATAAACGTGGATCTCTAATAACTGTATAATATTTCTCAAGTAGATGTGCACCGATTTTGACATGCGTTATACAGCTGTGACCGCGTGCGGATGCATAACATTATCCAACGCGGCTAATTCGATCCGTGTGGCCGCACCTTTACACTGACGGGGCACGTAGCACCGCCGGCAGGCACAGGGGCGGCTGCAGCGCCTTGCAACGCTTGCTTTACGTTTCCTAGCAGAAAACCTTGCCTTTAACTCCTCAGATGTTTTCCAGACGTTAACTCCTCACTCCGAAGTTTCCTACACAAACACCTGACACGGGGTAACTTTCCGCCCTCACAAGGCGGTCCCGCTCCCCGGGCGCAGGACCGCGGAGCCGCCGCCGACCCCAACCCTTCCCAGCCGCCGGCGCCACCAAGTCTCGCCCCCCCCCGCCGCAGCCAGGGCACGGAGACGTGCCGGTGCGGCGGCCGCTGCCATTCCCACCGAAGCACGCCCCCGGCCGCCGCTCTCCCCGCGCCACGGGAGGGAACGGGCAGCTGGGCAAGGGCTGCCTCCTGCCCTACCACAAGATGGCTCCGGGGCAGGGAGGCGACCCTCAAGGGGACGGCGCCAGGTTTGAACGCGGGCGGACCGCGGGGACGCAGCGGAGGGGAACGGCCAGGGCGACGCCGGCCGTGCCTGCGCTAAGGGCCGCCTCACGGCCCCCCTGGACGGGGCGGCTCGGTCCCTAACGTGCCTGCTCGGGCGGGGCCGCACCCCGCAGGTATGGGCGAGGTGTGGGGATGCCGGCGGCCCTGGGCCCCCCGGCGAGGGGTGCGGGACCCCGGGCCGCGCCTCCTCCTCCGCCGCCGGTTCCCCCGCGGCGGAGCGGAAGGGGGGCAGCGGGGGGCAGGCCCGCGCCCCCGGTGCCGCTGCCGGGCATGCGCGGTGCCCCCGGAACATGGCGGCGGCGTGAGGCGGGCGACGGGAGAAACCGCTTGACAGGAGCGGGAGCCGCCGCGGGACGCTGGGGACGCGCTTCCCGCCCGCCCGGTGAGTGGCAGCGGCGGGCAGGGGCAGGGAGGAGCGGGGAGAGAAAGGGACGCGAGGCGGGGGTCGCGCCCCTACTCCGGGCTCCCACTGCAACCTCTGCCCGCCGTGGCCGCGCCGGGCGCCGCGGGGGAGGTACAGCGGTGGCGGCGGCCCTGTCCCCTCGCCCGTCCCCTTCTGTCCTTTCCAGGGTGTCTCCAGGTGCCGTCCCCCGCCAGCTCCGCCGCGCTGGAGGCGGGAGCAGGTCCGGCCGAGGCAGCCCCGGGCTCGGGCGCCGCGTCCCGGCCTCTTGGAGCTGCCCGCTCCCTTCTGCAGGCTGGGTTCCCAGCGCGGCGGGTCCCGCCGCCCCCCGCCCGCGGGAACCCGCCGGTCGCCGGGGCAGGATCGGAGCTGCGAAGGCGGCGCGGCGGGAGCCGCTCCCCGGGCGGGAGGAGCGGGGCGGCTCTGCCTCCCGGCACCAACAAAGCTCCCCTGGGCGGGGGGCGGGTCGCTGCTCCGGGGCAGCGGGAGCCCCGGTGAGCAAGGGCGTCACGGGAGGTCGCCGTGCTGGGGGGGCGCTGCCCTGAACCGCCGCCCGCCCGCCCCGCCGGTGCCTCTGTGACGGGGCTGCGCCCGCGATGGGCCCCTCTCCCTGCGGCCCGCCGGAGCAGCGGGGCGGGCGGTGTTTGACAGGAGCGCGGGGAGGACACGCCTCCCCTGGCCGGGGCGACCCCGCTGCCTCCGCCGGCGGCGGTAGCTCAGCGCCTGGGCTGACCGCCGCGGCCTCCCGGCCGGGCGGCGGGAGTGTACCGCGGGGCTGCGGCTGCCCCGCTCGTCGCTGCCTGGCGGCCGGTGGGGCTGGCGAGGTCCTGGGAGACGGTTGTTAAGCTGCAAAGCTGGGTGCGCGTTAAAAATTCAGTAGTTCGGAGCGTGCCCTTGTGTTGGGTAAGGGGGCTGGGGGTGCTGCTTGGAGACAGCGCGGCGAAAGGGTGGCTAGTTGGGGGGCACTTGTCGGCTTGCGATGCGCTGCGGCACTGTTTGCGTGTTCTTTACGGTTAAACTGCGTATATGGCATACAGTGATTGCCGACTTAAAGGGGGTATCTTGCGTGGGGAATCGTATTTTCCATAGATGTGGCATGGTCCAAAGAAAGTAGTTAAGGTATGAAAAGTTCTGTTCTTATGTTGTGTGTCATCGCTGTCTTTAGCTGCTGGGACAAGCTGCAAAGCAGATTGCAGTGCTGTTCTAACTAAGTTAATATTCAAGTTAAATTTTACCCTCATTTATGTTATAGGAGTAGAGAGACACGCTAAGTGTTTTTAAAAATCTCTTACTAGTTAATTACTGCAATTTAAAGTTGAAGCCTTTCCCTACAGTTATCTGCTGTTTCTCGCTGATTAATTAGGCTATAGGAGATAGCCAAAAATAATCCTAAAGCATAAAAGGTGTAACGAAGAGGTGAATGCTGATGTCTTAGTGAGTTTTAATAATGTAAACCTCACTTGTGCCTCATGCGTATTCTAACTAATGTAGGCTTGGTGATTAAAACTTCAAAAACCATAGACTTTGTAGATTTGACGGTAGCTTTTCGGAGCGTCTTGTATCTGACTTGTAAACAGCTCTTCGGGTTTGATTGGTTATGAATTTTTTATTATTCACAGTAGCAGTCTGAAACCTTTGGGTTTTTAGAGCTTTCATACCGCACCTCACTCTTCGGAAGTGACAGAGAAAAGCAGTTGGTGAGGCAGTCACTCAGGGTCAGTAACAACTGCAACGCTTGTGCAGATAGGAAGAGTAATGGCAGGAAGGCAGTCACTGTCTTACAGTTATGTTTGAAGCTGTCATATCAACATCAGGTAATAAATAGGGGAGTGAACGCGTTGTGGCGTACCAGTTCTCCACGGGCTGCCATCAAGTGCTGCTCAGACCACAGCACCCCACAGCCCACATGAGCGGGCTCGCTGGCAGTGTGTCCAGGGAAATTACTTGTACAACCAGGCTGCGTGCTTGGGGGCAAGGGGAGATGGTTTTCTCCCTTACGGTATCATAAAAAGTAAGTACTATTTAAGTATGATACTAATTGAATTGAAGTAAATAAAAAGCACATTGAAGTCACTTCTTTGGCTACTTTATTTACGGGAAGTTTTGCAGTAATGCAAGTGGGAGGCAATGGGGAAGAGTATATGGTAAAACTGAAGTTGAGACCTGAAAGTACTTGTATGGGTTTTAAACTTTAACATGGTCTGGTTTTGAATATGAAAGTAATATTTACTGATTTTGTTCGAGACTCAGCTGATGGAGTTGATACTCTAGTTTTCTATTTGGTGTAAATATGTAGTAATATTTGTGTAATAATGTAGTGGTATTTGTGTAATATCTTTCGTGTTGCTTGGTATTATATATTTTCATAGTAATTGTCAGATTCAGAAAACACAAATGCTAGCTTCTGATTATGTGTTATAGTTGCAAGTATAAAGTACTTTCACAGTAATTGGAAGCCATGTAGATGCACAAATGTGACTGTCTCTAATTTGATTGTTCGTGAAATTTGGTCCTTTGTTAAGTGTTGATCTTAATCTAGGCAGGTTCAGGGAAGAAGCAATGACAGTCCTCTAAAATACGTTTCCTTAGACTTTGTATTTTCTTACTTTGAACGTGCAGATGCCTCTTTTTCTTTTCCTTTGCTGCGGCTGTCCTTGCTGTGTCCAGCTACCGTGCTCTCGTAAGGCGGAGGCATTGTTTTCTGGAGTAGCTGCCTCAGTTCGAAAGAGGCGTTGGAGAGTGTCTGCTTTACAAAACCAAGTGTCATTTTGTTTTTGCTAGAGTGAAGTTTGTAGTACTGAGAAAGTATTAATTCCAACATCTATCTACGAGTTGCATGTATAAAACAATGACACGGCTTTACTTAAGAAGAGAGAATGTGAAAAAGCCTGAAGCAAACGTACATAGCTCCTTCAGCCCTTTGTACTCGTCTGTCAGTCTCGTTATTTTGCCTCGTTGTTTTCTTACTATTCCAATGGGATCGAGAGCTGTGAGAGAGCCCTGTTTACTCCCTTTACTGTTGCAGTCGATCCATAATGAAGTGGATGTACAGGGAGAAATGAAGTCCTCAGTAATTATCCCTTGATATTAAATAACATCACTAACCGGAAACGATGTTTGTCATTAACTGTCCAGGACACTGCAGCTGGCTTTCCTGCTCGTCTGGGTACACTACTTCAAACAAGGATGGGTGAAATACAGAGTTATTCTTACATGTTTTAAGATAATCTTTGAAAATACCATTTGACAATCTATTGTAATATTTCTAAGTGTAAATATAGAAACTACAGGTAGAGACTGGGACACTGCTTCAAGGAGTCTGCACGGGGGAGGCTGTTAACCAGCTTCTTGACCTCCGCATCTGTGGGGCATTTAAAGTTCTGTTTGTTCCCATTTGAAAGAAATAGCCCTAGGCACCCAGCCTCACTGCTGATTGCTTCTTCCAGAGATTAAAATCTTAAATGTACAGGACTATGCCGTTTGTGTTCTTCAAAGTGTAAGACATGCAGCATAAATGGTCAAGAACCCCAAGATTTTTCTAGCACGTGGGAAAAGCCAGAAAATCCCATATAAAGTTGTTGAGGCTTAATAGAGCAGTTTGTAAATATGAAGCACAGAAATATTAAACAAAATTATTTGTGCTTGAATGTTACAGGTGTTTTCATTACATGTAGTGGTCCTGGTATTTTTGCAAATACTTCTGATGTGCAGGTTGGCTCAATGTAATTTGAAGTCCCAGAATATTCGTTAACATTCCAGTATGATTTGGTGAATGTTTTTTTTTTGCTGTGATTTGTGTTTTGATATATGACAGTGTTTTACTAATACGATTTGTATGGCTTCTTTGAAGACTTCTTTTAAGGTTCAAGGCTTCTGTAATTTCGTGATATCTTGATGTAGTGGTAGGAATATTAGTTATATGCAGTTAAGTTTATTTTTGCATTGTAGCGATGACTGATAGTGGTGAAGTACGTGCAGTGTGTGTGAACAGCTTTACTTACGATGTCTAAGTGGAGACATGATTCATTTGCTTCAGGTAAAGCCTCTAAAAAGTGAAACAATTAAGTCCTTAAATGAGTTGTAGTTTCTTTTAAGAGTATATTTCTGGCTGAATCCCATTTCATGTCTGTGTGCACTTCACGCACCTGCCAGCTGACTTGACCTGTGTGGGCAACGTGGGCTGAGGGTGTGCAGCCAGCAACTGCTGCCCCTCACTCCGGCAATGGCTGTGGAGCAGCAATGCTGCCTCTTGCTTCCGGGAGCAGCACGAGATGATTTGGTGAGTGACCAGCTCAGTCCACATGTGCACATGTGTGTGTATGTACAAACTCCTCACATTGCCTAAAACTTGTATCCCATATCTGTCGTCTCTTTGGGTATAGCTATTTATTGCCTTGCGGGATGGGCAAGGGGGCTTTGTGCCAGCCGCTGCTGGGGAAAGGGCTTGTGAGACAGCCTGTTCTCATACCAGCCAGCTGAGGCTGCAGCAGTGGAGCGGTGACTTCAGGTATCTGAGCCAACAGTGAGCAGGCTCCCCTTTTATCTGCAACAGGTGTATAGACGAAGAGGAACTGATGCATAAATCGTGATGATGACCCTCAAATGTACTCTTACTTGTTAGTCTTTCTGCTTGGTCAACAAACACATAGATCTAGAGGAAAGTCAGGAGCTGCATCACTGCCATTCAGAAAGCAGCAACTGTCTTTACAAGCTGCCTCATCTCTTTTATTTGGGCTTGTTCTTATACTTGTATACAGTGGGCATCGGGCACAGGTATATACAACTAGACCATTTGTAGTAGAGGGGGTATACTGGCTCCTACCCTTAGCAACTCTCCTTCCAAGATCCCAGTTACAAAAATAACAGCTTTAGTTTCTATGTGTTTGGAATAGGACCAAAAGATCCAGTAGTTTCTTATCTTAGATCTAAATGAATCGAAGTAGTATACACTTCCTTGTGATGGTAAGTTACATGTCTCTTATTGCAGCAGTGTAGAGTCAAGACTGATTCATAGTTCTGGACTTTAACAAAGGCACCTGCTTTATGGGTAGTGGTTGATCATTTTGGATCCAAATTGGTGCAATACTAAGTGTGTGCTTACTGTGCTTCTTCCATGTGCTCTCTTCCCACCTTTCAGAATTACTTGCAGAGTCTAACATCAAAGTCTTTCTGAAATACTGAAACGTGTAACAGAATTTTAGTGCTTTTCCATTTGTTTTAACAAGGGGGTAGCCTTTCTGCTACACAGGGAAGATGCTGTCTGGATATCTTATGTCCAAACTAATCCTAAAATACTTTTTATTTTTTGGATTTGTTAGAATGTTATATGCAGCTTAAGTATGAACAGTGTTTTGGATTGGTTTTTTTTTTTTTTTTTTTTTTACTTGTAAATGGTGTCTTTTCTGTGCAGCTTCCCATTTGTATCTTGTCACCTAAAACCAAACAAGATATTGCATTAAAGGTAGATGTCCTGGTTAAATAATTTGATTCTAGGCCTTCAGCTTCACAAATCAGGTCAAATTCTATTTAAGATACCAAGGGAATTCAGTCTTTCCGTGAACAGTTTGAACTTCTTTGATGGAAATCTAAGTCTGTTGTCTTCTCAAGGTAATACGATATCCCTTTTAGTGTAGGGCAAAGGGAAGGTTGAGCCTTTCATCATCTCTAGCATACATTAGTTCAGGGAGCATCTGAAGTTTATAAAACGTACAAGAGGGTAGCGCCATTTTAATGAGGTGCATACCTAAAATGAAGCATGTACCATTATTTATGTACTGTATGGAATATATCAGAGATTAACGCAGGAGGGTTCAGTGGAAGAAGTGCAATTCTTGGGGCACTTTTAAAAGCCCATTTAAAAAGCACAGTTTGTAAAAGTGAGTCTTGTACATGGAGGAATGTGAAAGGGTATCAGAGCTGCTAAATTTGGTGGAACTCCTTACTGTCACTATCATCTGTCAGGGACTCAGAGATTAAAAGAGCTGTAACATGTTTGATAGCAGTTCTCATACCAAATCTCTTGTATGTGTACCCTGCACTGGAGTGCTATAAAGAGACAGACATTGGTTTTCTGGAAAGGTCAGAAGATGTGGACTGGTTTTAATCACGAAATAAACACTGTTATAATTAGCCGGAAAACTTTGTATGCTGCGTTTAATATTTTTTTTTCAGCTTGTTGTAGGAAAATGCTACCTAGGTCCTTGTCTGAATATTCTCTGGTGCTCAATGGTGTAAGCACTTGGTGGAGGAGGGAGGGAGGATCGCCTCCAGAAAGGTGATCTCCAGAACTAGCAGAAAGGGAGATGCTTTGCCTCTGTCCTGGGCTGGAGCCACACACAAGCAGTGACAGCTGTGCAGCCATGCTGAGGAAGAGGTGGAGGAAGTTGCCCCGTTACACCCTGTTTCACCTCTTTTTTTTTTTTTTTTTTAATAATCAGAATGTTTTCCTGGGAAGTGAAGAAGAGAGATACGGACTTGCTGTGGATGTTCCTGATGCTTTGGGCTTTTCATCTTCTTCCATTTTTGAAGAGTGAGGCAAATACTACAGCTGAGCGTTTGCAGCTGTCTAGTCCTCCCAGCACTGAGGACTTGTCTTTTCTGACCTGTCAGCACTTTGTTAGCTGCAGAAACGTCTAGCAGCACTGAATGGTCATTATGAATGCTTGTCCAAAGAGATGGGCAAATATTTTTGGTGGTATCTGTGAGGAGGGTGATCTCCTTCCTTTGTGGAAGGGGTTTAAAGAAGGATTTTCCTTTTTAATTAGAGAAATAAGAAGCTGGGGAAACAGCACAGCCCTCAGTACCAGCAGCACAGGTGACCCCAGTGCAGGGATGTGGGTGTGCCTGGAGACTGCAAGCAGCTCTCTGGGGTCTTCTCCCTTCAGAAACATCCTCTGGAACGGGGAGATATCAGGAAATTGCTTAAGGGTTTATTTAGTTCTGGTTGGTTTGGTTTTGCGCTCTGATTAGACACCAGTACGTGGGACCAATGTAGTTGTTCCATTACATAAGCCAGGGTACACTGCGGTGTGTTGCAGCAGCAGATAGATGCAGTGAGGCAAGTTCTGTCTTTGTTAAGATACAGTAGCAGGGAGTCCCAGCCAGCTTTATGTTGTTTGGATTCTTAAGTGTGGAGAGTGAAACAGATACTTTAAGACTGGAAGAGGATGGTAGCCCAAGTATGTTGCTGCTGGCATTGAGTGCAAGCAAGGGGAGGCAGGTGTGTTGCCTTGAAACAAGTGGACTCCACCTGGGATGCTGGCAGCAGACTGATCCTATGCAGAAATGTCCCAAGACTGTTCTCCGTGCCTTCAATGAGAAAAATAAATAAATTGTGCCCTCTGTTTGACTTTCATAGATTTCTGCATCAGACTAAAGGTGCTTACGTTTCTCTGGATACTATGTCGGATGAATAAAGAATCTGGACCACAGGGATGAATTTGCTGGCTACGCAGTATGTGGATTGGGCTCTGTTAGATCATATCTGAACTGAGCTTCCACAGTCCTTTTCAAGTTTGGAGGTGGTGTAGATGGGAGGAAGCCAGAGTTGCCTAAGAGGTTGTAAAATCCCTTTTCTACCACCCCTCCTCTACTTGTCTTTCTCCCCCTCGTCCACTTATGTACACATACACTCTCTGACTGCTGCTTTTAAAGCTGGTGCTATTGCTTGTTGTCTGCCAAAGACAACCGCAGAAAAGCTCTATAGGGATCTCTAGCATCTGGACATCTCTTAACTGTGTTTGCAACAGCAATTTCTTTTCTCCCTTACCTGCTGTATTTACACTGCGCTCAAAGTATGCTCAGTGCCTCACAGAACAAATAGTTTGAGAGCTCTCTTCTGCGTCAAGGGAGGCTGAGCTGAAGGCAGAGGAGATGTATCTGGATGTAGAGAGAATTTCATGCAGGTATGTAGCTCTTAGCCAGTGCTAATCATACAAAATTGTTGGGGTTTTTTGGTGCATAATTTAATTAGTTCGCTTTATGGAAGAAATTTGAGTTAGGCATTTGAACAAAGCCAGGTTGAATAATGATGATGAATGTTTTCAGGAAGAGTACCCCAGGCTTGAAGGGGGAAGTGGAAAACAGCACAGAGGTTTCAGTGAGCTGAATTCACCAAAATATTTAAACAATTTGTCAAACTTGTACTACTGTAAATATGTACTAGTAAACTACTAAAACTGGCAGTTTCACTTAAGACAGAAATGTGAGCTCTGCGAGCTATATTTTTGATTTATTTGAATATAACATTAAAATATCCTTTCATGTGGGATGACTGGCATTTTAAGAATATTTAAAGCTGTTAATGGCCAGTCAGATGCTTTGCTGAACTGCTGACTTCACACATACCATTTCCTTTTTCAGGTTTTTACAACCCCACATCTTCTGACTTTTAAAGCAGGATGAGGAGGGGGGAAAGAGGAGAGAAGCTATTTTTATTTTCCATGGGTAGCCATAGGGCAGCTTTAAACTTTAATTTTTAAAATTACTGTCAAATTCACAAATGTTGAACCTACATGACATAAATTGTTTCTGTTGTGTGTTGATACAAGCTATGCTGTTTAATTTGGAGACCTCACTTTTCTGCTGTTCTCATTTATAAGTATTTGTTCCTTGTTTCAGGAACTTTTGGGACAAATCTTTAGTCTAAACCCTTGTTAGTGTTGCTTTTTAAAATACACAATGCCTTGCTCTGTACTGAATAATACACTTAATATGGTTTGAGAGTTTAGGGAGATTTTTGTAGTCTTGAAATGTATGACTTACTGTAATTACAGTTGCTCATATTCTAAAGCAGATCGTAAACTTACCTGGAGAGAGAGCAGAACATTTACAGGCAGTATTTTACTGCTGACAGCTTAAAAGTTTGTTTGTGCTAATCACTTCATAAATAGTGAGCAGTACACTGTTGGTGACTTTCTGAGGAATTCCGCAAGCGCAGAAAATTTCTTGTTGATGTTAAGGAAAGTGACATTACAAAACGATGTTTGTAAAGCACTAAGTACCCACTCTCTTCCTTTAACAATTTCAGAAATATTCAAACTTAGTTGTTGTAATAATACATATGGCTAGGTAATATTTGAATGAAAGCCCGTAAATTTGAGAAAAGCCTATCTCTCCTAGCTCTGCTTTTATCAACTAGAAGAAAAGGTGTTCAGATATATCAGCTCATTAGAAGTTCTGCCATATGAAAACATGGAAGTTTGATTTCCTTTCCTTGAAAGAATCTCACTTTTTTTTTTTTAACAAAAAATGTGAACTAAAAGAGAGTCCAGCCTGGATCAAATTTCTTGTCAGAACACTACCAACTGATTATATATTCGTGTGTATAAATGAAAGAAGGCCTGATCTTTGGGTTTTGTTTTGAAATCATAGAATCATAGAATGGTTTCGGTTGGAATGCTAAATAGTACTGATTTTATAACTACAAAGTTTGTGTTACATTTTGCAATCTTCTGATATATTCATGCAAGTGTAAGGTTTTTTTCTTTTAGCCTTTGAGGTCTTACTTTTCTATAACCATGCCACAGTATGCTCTAGAAGGTTTTCACTGATGCCATCTATTACAGAAATAAGGAAGTAGAAGCTGTTGTGTCTTGAAGTGTACTAAATGAGTCTACGCACTGGGTAACTCACGGGAAAGTAAATTTTCAAGGGGACTTGGAAGTATTGCATGTTACAGAAATACCCCTTTTAAGTCTTACTCTCTTTATTTGCCCCTTTTCAGCCCCTTAAAGACTTGTGAAAATGGTATGAAGTAGGGTTTTCATTTAAGAGATAACAGATGAATAGATGATTAGATTTTAGAAAAAGTATTCCAGATTCATGAAGAATAACTTTGAAGGAATGCCGCTCACTTTCAAAAAAAGTCACGCTTGTTTGGGAAGCAACTGGTGCCTGTAGGTGCACGTTACCTGTGCGTGGAAGCTGGAGTGGGAACCGCGGCTGCCCCGCTGTGTGTCGATCCACGGAGGGGGCTGTGCAGGTCCTTTTCGTGAAGGGCTCTCTCCAGTATTGGCTGTAACAAACAGGAAGAAGGAGGTGGGAAGCGGTAACAGCGATGGGAGTGTGGTGATACTGGCTAGCAGCTGCAACTGGTAACTCATAATTATGTTTCTAAAGCTAACAGCATGTGAATGCTGGTGGTGACAGCAAATGTAGGACTTGCACATACAAAAGACTTGGGGGGGAATACTTCTTTGCTTACATTGCACCTATTCTCTGTCTGTAACTGGTTTTGCTGTTCAAACTACGCGTAATTCTTTTCCCCTTTCGTGTATGGAAATTTGGTCTGGAAGCATTTGTAGAAGAAAAAAAATGAAGAAAGAGAGGGGCAAGTATAACTCCTTGTTCAGATTGAGCCTGAAAAATGTCTGCCTGTATTTCAAGCTAAAATTAAGAAGAACTTAATCGATGCTTCCAAGTGGATGTTTTCTGAGATTCCTCTTCTGTGCTGTGTATCTGTGTAAAAGAATAGCCTCAGTCCTTATCCAGCGGAGGCTGCCCATTGGCGACTGTCCCTTCTTCCCCTGAGGATATCAGTGACTGGGTCTGAGTTACTGCATTTATACCAGTGGGAAGGTCAAAAAGCCAAGTGGCTCTAAAATCGGTGTCTCTGTATTACCTCTGAGCCTGAGATGCAGAGTCACTAACACCAAAACCTTAATCTTTTTGGTGGGTACTAAGGCCACAATCTACTGGTTGCTTAGGCTTCTTTTAGATGTTATATTTATCTCCATAATTCTGTGCTGTGTATTTTTACGAGCGGGCATGCTGTCAAGATAAACTTGCACTGGGAAGCCCTAAATATGCAGGATTTTTTTTCAGGACATTCGGCTTACTTGAGTGCCTGGCTTACAGTGAGAAAGATAATGGATATGTGTAGCAGGCAAAACAGAATGATTTTGACATTTTCTGTAGAATACTAGCTTCTCTGAAATGTCCTTTGCTCTTCTCGCTTTGAGAGAACTCCAGGAATTAGACAGGAATTACAGAATTAGACAGGAAAAGTGTTTTCCATCCCGTTTTCTGATGCCTAGTATTATGTAGTAGCAGCACAGAGAGGGCGAAGGCTTCGGCTTGTCTACTAATATACTGCGTTCTGACAAAGGGCTCGCACAGTGGGAGGTGGCTAGTAGAAGTGATTTGGGGATTAACAATAAAAACTTCAGTAAGGAATTAAAGGCAGATGAATGCTTTCCATCTGATTTTTAAAAAAGTAACTGATGTAAAGGAACCTAATAAGCGAAAGAATAAAACTCAGTTTACAGGATGAATTGAGATGTAAGTGATGTAAATAATACAGTTTGTGAGTGTGGAGATCTTCCATGGCTCTTTAAATTGAAGATATTTTGATGATTAATCCAATGTTATTCCAGGTTCATGGATTTTTTTTTTCTCTTTTTTTTTTTTTTTTTAGTTTCCTTAATTTACAGCAAACAGTTTCTCTTTGGTGTGCGATACGGATTCTGTATTTCCATTCCCTAAATCAGTGGGTTTTGGGTGTTTTCTGTCTGTGACTGACAAGTGCTTAGCTTGGTTTTTGTAACTTTGGTTTTCACTCTGCTGCTTTGTGCATCCTAAAGCCATTACGCTTCAGCCTTGCCTTTGCATTTCTTTGTTTGCTTGTGTATTCCTGACCTTGTTTTGTTTCATTTTTTCCCCCTTCATTTCTAGAAGCTGCTAGATTCATTTCTTAACCCCAGCTTTCTGTATCACTGACTCGGCTTGCTTGCCAAGGTACACATACAAGAATGCCTTGAGCTCTGTCCTTTCTGCATACTTTTGCCAGAATGTCCCAGGAGGTTTCTCCCCTGTATTTGCTGGGGGGTTTCTTCTCTTCTGTGGCGAGTGTGCTGTGGGTTGAATAAGGCTGGCGATGGTGAGTGCAACGTAAGAGGACTCTGTCTTGGTTAGCGAAGGACATAACTGCCTTGCTTACGGTTTGCTGTTTAGTTACACGAAGTGATGGAAAGCTGTTCCAAAGTCTGCCCCTGCAAAAGAAGTTACACTTTGTTTCAGACTGACCTCTCTCTGTTTCGGATATAACTGGTTTTCATTTTGCTGTAATTTAGCAGCATGTAGGGGTTGTTAGACAGAGGCTCAGAAAGACCGTTCTTGAATGTTTTCTGTGACAAACAGCACTATCTACAAGCTAATTTAATAGCGGTTCTTAAATTGAATACTGTAGGTGTGACTGGGTTTGCAGTAGCTCCTCTTTGAAATAATAATATATTGTATACCTGCAGTTGTGTTTGCCCCATTTCAGACAGCACTTTCAGAACTTTCAGTTGTCTTATATTTTTAACAGGCTGGTGGGCATGCTGTAAAATAGCCTATCTGGTACAACACAAGCTAATGAAAAGCTGGAATCCTTTTTATGTTCTGACAGACGCTCCGGTTGTGCTAAACTTGATGACTATCACTGCAGGGTTGGAATCTTTATTACTGCACCAAGTGCAATCTGGTACTTGGAACAAAAAGATAAAAACCATGCACTGTTTTAAAGTAATCTGTAAAAACAGTTACTTTGACTCTGCATCACCTTTCACAATTTATTACTTGCAGCGGAAAAGCTTTGAATTTTTGGGGGAGTCTATGAAAGTATCAAGTATTTCAGATTTATTTGATGGCTTAAAAGGATTTCTGTTCTTAATCCTTATGATCACTTATGCTATGAATGCTATTGTGTAGCAAATCCTGCTTATTTTATGTTAGTATTCAGTTTTATTTATAACTGCTTTCAAGTCTCAATCTTGAGAGTTTTTTGTAATAATTGTCTAGCATGTTCGCACACAGCACACACACTAAATGAATTCTTCAGTCACTGGCATTTTTAAAACCATATGTAATTAGTTTTAGCCATGGGACTTGCACTGTATAAAGTTTTCATCATGCAGTCCATCACCATAGTGTGCAAGTTCCTTGGAATTTCACTGAAATGTCACAGTTTCAGGAAAATACTCAGCTGCATGACACCTCCCTTGTTATATGTCATATGTATGTATAATTTTTATTTTTAGCATGCAAGTATAAGATTCAAGAAATTCCAAGTAGATAACTTGCTCTTCAACTATTATTCCTTTTATGTAACACTGGAAAGTTGTAGCTTCTAAAAATGTTACCTTTGGCAAAATTAATCTTGGAAAAAGTATGCACATATTTAAATTAAAAAAAAAATCTCAAACTTTTGATGATGTCAGCTTTAACCTCATGGGAGTTCCTTGAAAGGAAATAATCAAAGAAGATAATTCAGAAATTTGAATGTATTTTTACCCATTATTACTTGAACAGTTAATGGAAAAGGATAATAAACTTGCTGGCTTTGTTGCTTCAAGGCTAAAAAGCTTCAAATGAGTGTGACTTGAATTGAATACAGTCAAAGTTCAAAAAACTAGGTGCTGGAGTAGAAAATCACAGTAACACAGACAAAAAATCAAGTTTGTTTTTGCTGTTTTACAATAGTTTAACTAATTTGGCCCTTCTAATTTCTAAACTCTACAAGAATGTGGCTCGCTGCTTTTATCTGCAGTTAGTGTTCCCCTAACAGGTTCTTTGTGCTCTGTTACAAGCAGTAGTGGGCAGGGGTATCAGTGAGCACTTGGGCCTTTGTGTAGATTTCTTATATCAGTGTTTTGTTCCCCCTTCCACTGTAGTTGTGCAAGATAATGTGTTTTACCCAAAGGTGTTTAATTGATGATTGTTTAACTGTGCAAGTGAGGCAGGACAAGTAGGTTATGTATAAAAGTCTTTCTTCCATTTTTCAGTAATGCTTGTTGGGGGAAAAGGAAACAAAGCACATTTTATGTCTGTCTTTGTATTAGAAATCCACAGAAAATGCAAATCATTATACAATGAACTGTCTAAAACAATGAAATAAGAGTTTGGGTTCTGTGCCCTTGCAACTTTGATATATCTGTTGTTTACACGCTGTTCTTCTACACATAGTTTGTTGAACATTTGCAAATTAAAACTATCAAGATAATGATACACCAATACAAAAAGAAATCCTCCTTCTCAAAAAAAGAAAACCCAAACCCCAACAACAACCTCCCCCCTAACTTGTTGTATTACTACTCCACAGGAAACTGTTGTGCTGAAAGGAAGAATTAACTGGTCTTTCAACTTCAGCCTTTTTATTGTGAGACAGAAGATCACAGAAGTGTTACCATGGGGAAAACAGCAGCTAAAGGTAAGGCCTGGCAGCTTTTATCCAAGAGGAAAGAAAATAGGGAACCTGCTAAATTCTCTTTTTGAAGGTGGTGGGATATTACTTGACAATTACTTTACTGTTAGGTTAAATAGGACAGTTTATGGTATGTACTGAATACAGGTAAGCTCAAACTTCACATTGTTTTAGAGTAAATATGCTAAATTTAGCTTATACTGGCATTCTGTAAGTGCAACCAAAGCGATTTTGTTCTGTGACAGCCTTGAAGCCATTATACTACTCTAAAATTGAAGAATGTGTCTAGGTGTGACATTAAATAAAATGCAGTGCTTTATTCTGTAACCGCATATAATTTAGCAGGATGATAACTGAGTAGTACAAGGAATCAAATTTTATCACAACGAATGGCATTAGCAGCTGTCTCTTGAAGATAAAATGAAAATTTTTAAAGAAATTCATCCATAGATGCACAGCATACTACGAAGGTGTGATTTTTGGTGTGTCATGTCTGCAGAAGTTAATTGTGAGTTAAGTGCTAAAATAGTGAGACTTAAGAAGAAACAAGGGTGTTTGGGTTGATGAAATAGAGAATGTGAAGAGAGAGAGACCCGCTGTCTGAAACCAGGTTGGTGCTGCTTTTCAAATGGCTAGTCCTCCCTCATAAAAGGCTGCTAACACTTTTGTACTTTTCTTGAGCTCTCCACTTTCAGCCCAAGCTGCTTTATGTTCTTGTGCACTCCCTTGGTAAATAATTGTCTTTTGCTGTAATAGATTTTCTGTAGTGGCAGGAGTCATCCATTTAATTGTTGCACCAAGAGTTTACGGAGGAAGTCTGTCCCCTTCTCTTGTAGGTTTTCTGCATGGGTGTTGTCTAAATATACTAAAAGAGACATCATGTTCCGAGCAGATAAGATAAGAATCCCACTAGGGAAGCACAAAAAGAAGGGAAACGAGACATTTCATATTCACTTTGTCTTGATATCGTCAACTGTGTGCACTGAGGCTTGGTGAAGGGTAGCTAAAAAGTGCTCACAACCCTGTGTGGTAGGGAGTGAAGAAGGCCCCTTCCTGAGCAATGCTAAGTCCTGGGCTTGTCTTAGTAAACTTCATCTGAAGGCAAGTAACTGCGTAGCATGGGAAGAGCAAATGTTTTTGTCACCTAAAAGTGTTTCACGTCTGTCGGGAAGAGACAAGGGATTTCTTTGAGAAAAGGGGTCTCCTGCTGTGTTTTGAACACCTTACAGAGTTTGAAGACGTTAAGGTGGTTAAGAAATAGCTGAAGAAATCTCAAAAGCATGACTGCAAATTACTTTTTCCCCACATTGGACAGCAAGCAAATAGCAAGTCTTAGAAGATGATGCATTGTGCTTCCTCATGTAGCACACCATTCTGTGGTAAAAACTAATACTGTTGACAGAGGTGATGCTTGCTAAGCACGCAGACAAAGCAGTCATCTTGTTTGTTGAAAGGTTAACTCTTCCCAGGGAGAAGTGTTGTGGATTTTTAAAGCATCTTAGACAAGAAGCTGGAGTTCAACTTGGGAGTTTATAAGAGGAACTATACATGGGTCACCAGGATTATCTTTACCAGACCTTATATTCTAAAGGTGCCTTTTCTGATTGTATTTTTTTTTTCTTATGTCGCATTCACAAACCAGTCAAGACAGCTTTGTCTGGTTTCTTCCTTGTCTCTAATTTCTTGCATGATAGATGTGGTTGCTCTTGCCTGTCTTCTGTTGAGTAATCTTATCAGCGGAAGAATTCTGTGATTACCGATATGGTGGGAGTAATGTAAACACATGCAGTTTTGAATCAGTAAGCAGAAAGCACTATGTTAAATAATCTACTCTAATCTTGTTTTGTATCTACTACTTTAGTTTATAAAGTGTGCTGTAGAAAAATTATTAGTTGAACAATAGAATACGCTGCTTTTGTAATTTTAGTATATGCTGTATTCTAATCTTGCTACTTAGAAGAAAGTATTTCACGGGATTTTGAAAAAAGTATTTAGCCTATATGTATTATAGGCTAAATGTGTATATATATTTACACAGTGAATATATAAGCTCTCTATATGCTTATATGTATTACTATATTTTTAGCACTTTCTTTGAAAATAATGTCCCATTCTTTCCTTTTTTTTTTTTTTTAAGGAGCTGAGTAGCATGTGATTAAGTCCACACTAGCAGCATTTCATTTTCATTTGTGTTTTGACAAAATGATCTGAAACATTGTGTTTTACAATGGAAAGTAAACTCAGACTTGTCTTTTTAAAAATGGACTTCATGAAGAGAGGAAGATAGATAATGAATTCAGCTGACCTATTTCTTTTCTTTTGTCACAGTGAGCTTCATTATTCTAGAACTAAGTCTCTTCTGTCTCTAACATAAAAATAAAGTTCCCATTTTCAAGTCCACTTTTCAGTTTTGCGGGAATTAGTCACTGAAGGTGGCTAAGTGAAGGAGATGAAAATAAATTACTTTTTATGCCTGCAGAAGTATTTCCCTCTTTTATAATGTAATTTTTGAGGTTTGTCCTGAAAGTTTGACCAAACTCAGTGTATGTGCTGAGGCAGTCATCTTCCTCAGCCCAGTGATTTGACATAATAGTCTTCCATGCCTTAATTTTGTTTTCAGTGATCATTTGAAACTAAATTTACTAGAATTTAGGATATCAAAATCTCAAGTGTATATTGGTGCACATTAAAAAACAAACAAACAAACAAAACACATACAAAAAACCCCAAACCCACACATGTATTTCATGTTTATAAAATTGGATTTTAATCTTATTTTCTTTAATGTTGCTTTCAAAAATAAAACGTAAATTCTTCTCTACCCTGACTACTGACATTGGAAGAGGCACACCAGACCAAGGCATCATAGCAACTGTGAAGTATGGACTGGGAGAAACTCTTCTGAGGTGGTAGTAGATACAGGGTATCTCATGTGAAAACAGGATAGTAATTCTTACTGCTAGTAGCTTTTCATCTGTTTAAACAAAACAGTCCAGCTTTGTAATAGTCTTCCCAACATGGAGGGCTGGAATGCATAAAAGCAAGGGGAGCCTTTGAAAAACAATCTTTATTTTATTCAGACTTATTTTTTTGGATGCTTCTGCATGCGCTGGATGAGTTTTACTTGGGCATTTTAAAGAACAGATTTCTGGCCATCAAAAACAAGTGATAGTGATGGTGCTTTGGGTTTATTATGAATGAAGATGCCTCCACCTCAAATGAAATAGATATTTAAGCTGCTATTGAGGAATCCATTTCCTCTTATTAATGTTTTTATATCTTCTTTTTCTCATAATTTTCTAATGGCTGATTATAAGAAAAATGTATCACTGAGAGTGCTCTGTTTCAGTGTTCGTATTTGCTGTGATATTTGTGAGATAGGCGCTAAACCTAACTGATACAGGAAATAAATAATTTGGGTCGTGGTTGTCAGCAAGAACTCATCTGGTGTCCAGGCTGTGGTTTTTTGCATTCTTTCACCTGTTCTTGATGTCTGTTATCATTAAAGGCTGTCATCTTGTTTGAAGTCTGGTACTGTTGGGCAGATACTCTTTCATGACTTTGTCCTTTCAAGCTTTGGGTGTTCGCAGGAAGCAGTTATTAGTTCTGTTCTTCAACGAGTCTCTTATGTGGGACTCGGTTGGATTTCCTCTTCGGAACTAAGCGGATTGGGAAGCTACCTACTCTGTAAGCTGTCTGCGCGATGCCTGAGACAGTCCCATGACTGTTTTTGGGAAAGCCTGACTAACTGAGCTTGTAGAACATGACAGAAGGCTCTGCTAGTGATTGCCACCGCCCAATAGAAAACTAGCTGGATTCAGTTCAGTCCCAAAGAGGCTGGATGGAATATACTTTGATCTGTAGGTGGCAGAAGGTGAATATTTTCCTTGTGTCTTTTCATTGTTGCTGTATTAGTTTTACCGCTGTCTCTTCTCAGGTTCACACTGGTAGCTGTTGTCAGGATGTAGGGTGGCCACTTGTGTGGGTTAAAGCCCTACTGCTGAGGAAGTACCGGGGTTAGAGCTCTGTGGGCACCATCCAGAAGCATTTCAGCAGGTCCCTCTGAAGTTGACCTCTGTAAGGACTTTTCTTTGGGAATCTGCCAAGTGCTTTCAGTGATGTAGAAAATATTTCAAAGCAAATTTTTTCCAAAAGGAGTGTGTAAGTCAAGAAAGAAGACGAAGTAAAGGAGTAAGCATAGCATTTTCTTCCCTTTTCAAAGGATCTTGATTACTCCCCATATCTGCTTTAGGAGAAACAGGTGATACATTTGCAGCATATTTAGAGCTGGTATGTAGCTGTAAGTATGTTTTCTGGGACTATGGAGTCTGGGTTATTCTTGGAAGGTGTCTCGGCCCTGGGTGCGCTAATAGGCTTTAATGGCTATGCACAACCTCACCTGGGGCCTCTCCTCACCCTGCCCACAGCCCAGGACCCCACGTCATCCCTCCTGGGCCATCAGCCCCTGCCCCAGCGAGGCCACAGCAGGGCCAGTCTCCAGCTCCCCACAGCCCTGCATGGCCATGGGTCCCGCTGGGCTGGGCCCACCTGTGGGCTCATGTCCCAGCCCGGCCTCAGCCCAGCCCTAGTGGAGTGCCCCGGGGCTGGGGCTGCTCCCAGTGCATCCCTTGTTGCTCCTGGCTGGGGTGGTGGGGTGGCCCTGGCTGGTGAGGCCCTGCTGGGCTGTCCCTGAAGGGTCCCTCACCTGTGCTATGCCCTGACCAATGGAGGACCACATCCTACCCTGTGCAGAGCCAGGTGGATGGCTTGTCCCCTCCTCACTGACCAGTGGAGGATTTGGGGATTGATGACAGAAGATTGTCATGATTCAGCTCCTGCTGTACATGGCAATTCCTCAATAAATAATGAAAGAAGTGAAGCGGAAATTATGAACATCACACATTGCTCGTCAATACTCTGTTTCAAGAAAAGCCTTACTTACAGAAAACACAGACGAGAAACACTATTAGGGCTTAATCTTTGCTGCAGAACAACTTACTGTATCTCAAATGTTTCTGATCACCAAATGCCTCTTGCTGTAGGTTAGGAGTGTTTTTATTTCAAATGCAAGCCAATCAATAGCTAAAGACTTAAGTGCAAGCAGATACAGTAATCGGCTACCAATAGAATCCTTCGGTACAAGTGAACCATCTCTTCACCTGTAACAGTTGAGGCTAACTAGGACGGCCAAAGGTGTGAGCTGAGGCACATGCTTTCCCAGAGGAGTTGCCCCGTTCCTGGTGCTGAGGCATTTGCAAACCAAGAGAGTTATTCAGCCATGCAGAGCTTTTTAAATCTGAAAATGTACTTGCATTTCATTTGCCAGCTTAGTGTCATATTTGAATTGTGCTTGAATTTCAGTCCACTAGTGTCAAAAGCAAGTCACCAAATGAACATATTTTAAAGACTATGCGGAGCAGGTGGAACTGGCTCCCTCTGTCTTCTCCATTCTAGCCTCCTGGTCCCCCTCTGTGCCTCTCATATGTGCAGAAATATGGCAAAAATTAAATATGACAAGCTCCTTTCTGTATGTATGTGGAGATGAATGGTAGAGAAGGTGGATTCTTCTGAATGATTTTTTTTTTTTAAATAACTGAAATGTGCACTGAGATAGCTGCTTGCATTTGATTATTCAAGAATTTAAATATAGAATGAAATCTTTAACTCAGAAATATGCTTCTAGGGTGGGTTGTTTTTTTCTTATTTCTCAGTTCATAATGGTCTAGACGAGATTTAAAAAGATATTCAGTGATCTTGAGGATCTCAAATTGTGTGTAGACTGAGTAAAGCTGTTAAAAATTAGGGCAGAGTTGCTCTTTGTGGAGCTAATACTACATTTTCTGCAACTAGATTTATTCTGATAATGTAATATAAAGTAGTCAAAAGTTCTGCTTTTTCATGCTGTACTCAATATATTTTGAAAGAAGAATAGCGCAGTGATTAAATTTGTGGTACAGATACCTTTGTGATTATGCACTGAAATGAATAAAAGAAAGTCAATCTTTGGAACGAGACATTCTGTATTGTTTGAAAGCATTCTGTGTTATGCTGGACATCGTTATGATGTGAATATTACATTTATTATGTAATGGAATCTTGTCTTTTAGATTCAAAGAATATTAAAAAAGAGAAAGATGGAAAGAATCAGCAGGCAAACAACCCGTCTTTAAAAAGTGGTAGGTATTGCAGCTGTCAGGTTGTTAGTTAAGGTACCCTAAAAGAAAAAGTGTGTATTTGGATTGTACTATCTCCTGAGGCTTTTTTGCAATCTCTTTGGCTATTACTGGTGGGTGGTTAAAAACATACCATTGCTTTTGTCTAACTATGTTGGGAAAGTATCTTTTGGTATAGAAAATGATGGTTGAAACTGCTTGACTCGAGCCTGATAGTTTTACTAGCTAAGACAAGTACTCATTGTATATATAATCAACAATCACAGAATCACAGAATGTTAGGGATTGGAAGGGACCTCGAAAGATCATCTAGTCCAATCCCCCTGCTGGAGCAGGATTACCTAGACCATATCACACAGGAACGCGTCCAGGCGAGTTTTGAATGTCTCCAGAGAAGGAGACTCCACAACCTCTCTGGGCAGCCTGTTCCAGTGTTCAGTCACCCTCACTGTAAAGAAGTTTTTCCTCATATTTATGCGGAACCTCCTGTGTTCCAGCTTGCACCCATTGCCCCTTGTCCTGTCAAGGGATGTCACTGAGAAGAGCCTGGCTCCATCCTCTTGACACTTGCCCTTTACATATTTATAAACATTAATGAGGTCACCCCTCAGTCTCCTCTTCTCTAAGCTAAAGAGACCCAGCTCCCTCAGCCTCTCCTCATAAGGGAGATGTTCCACTCCCTTAATCATCTTTGTGGCTCTGCGCTGGACTCTCTCTAGCAGTTCCCTGTCCTTCTTGAACTGAGGGGCCCAGAACTGGACACAATATTCCAGATGCGGCCTCACCAGGGCAGAGTAGAGGGGGAGGAGAACCTCTCTTGACCTGCTGACCACACCCCTTCTAATACACCCCAGGATGCCATTGGCCTTCTTGGCCACAAGGGCACACTGCTGGCTCATGGTCATCCTGTTGTCCACTAGGACCCCCAAGTCCCTTTCCCCTACGCTGCTCTCCAACAGGTCTGTCCCCAGCTTGTACTCATACATGGGGTTGTTCTTGCCCAGATGCAGGACTCTACACTTGCCCTTGTTATATTTCATTAAATTTCTCCCCGCCCAACTCTCCAGCCTGTCCAGGTCCCTCTGAATGGCTGCGCAGCCTTCCGGCATCTCAGCCACTCCTCCCAGTTTTGTGTCATCAGCGAACTTGCTGACAGTGCACTCTATTCCCTCATCCAAGTCATTAATGAATATATTGAATAGAACTGGTCCCAGTACCGACCCTTGAGGGACTCCGCTAGACACAGGCCTCCAACTGGACTCAGTTCCATTGACCACTACTCTCTGGCTTCTTTCCTTCAGCCAGTTCACAATCCACCTCACTACCCGATCATCCAGACCACACTTCCTCAGTTTAGCTGCGAGGATGCTGTGGGAGACCGTGTCAAACGCTTTACTGAAATCGAGATAGACCACATCCACAGCTTTACCATCATCTATCCACCGGGTTACATCCTCATAAAAGGCTATCAAGTTGGTTAAGCATGACTTCCCCTTGGTGAAGACATGCTGAGTGCCCCTAATGATCCCCTATCCTTGATGTGCCTAGAGACAGCACCAAGAACAAGTTGTTCCATCACCTTTCTGGGGATGGAGGTGAGGCTGACCGGTCTATAGTTACCCGGGTCCTCCTTCTTGCCCTTTTTGAAGACTGGAGTGACATTCGCTTTCCTCCAGTCTTCAGGCACCTCTCCCGTTGCCCACGACTTAGCAAAGATGATGGAGAGTGGCCTAGCAATGACTTCCGCCAGCTCCCTCAGCACCCGCGGGTGCATCCCATCAGGGCCCATGGATTTATGGACGTCCAGGTTGCTTAATTGGTCCCTGACCCAGCCCTCATCAACCAAGACAGATTCCTCCTCTATCCTGACTTCTTCTGGGGCCTCAGGGGTCCGGGGCTCCTCAGGACAGCCTCCAACAGTATAGACAGAGGCAAAGAAGGCATTCAGTAACTCCGCCTTCTTTTTATCCTCTGTCTCCAGGGCCCCCACCTCATTCATCAGTGGGCCTACATTGCCTCTAGTGTTGGTTTTACCTGCAGTGTATTTGAAGAAGCCCTTTCTGATGTCCTTGACCTCTCTTGCAAGGTTTAATTCCAAGGAGGCCTTAGCTTTCCTAGTTGCCTCCCTACATCCTCTGACAACAGACTTATATTCCTCCCAAGTGGCCAGCCCCTCCTTCCATGATCTGTACACCCTCTTCTTCCACTTGAGTTTGCCCAGCAGTTCCCTGTTTAACCATGCAGGTCTCCTGGTACCCTTCCTTGACTTCCTACTTGTTGGGATGCTCTGATCTTGAGCTCGGAAGAAGCAGTCCTTGAATGCTAACCAACTATCTTGGGCCCCCTTACCTTCTAGCTGTGTAAACATTTTTTTTAGATCATTTAGTGATTTGTCTGTTCTTCTAATACCTTTTCTGCCTCATTTATCTTCTCTTAATGTGTTTGCTGGTGCCAAAGAAGGGCTTTTCAGTTTAATAGCCTGAGTTTTTAGTATTGCTAACAGGATTAAATTGCCTGGAATTCTAATTTTACTTTAAAATTAATCTGTTTTCAAATCATTTTTGTGTTTATAATAAACTGAGGAAACTACACACTTGCCAGAAATGATCCAGCTTTTTATCAAACCTCTACTATCCACTAGACAGCCTCTACCATCCTCAACGGGTGCCATAGGGCAGCATATACATGGGTTTGCTGGCAATTTAGCCTTTGTGAGGTGCAGTGAGAGGGCAGCAGCATCCTTATATACACTTAATATGTTCATGTTGTTTGCTTGGATTTGGGGCAGTAAGAAATGTCATGAGTACTGTTGACTGAAGTAGAAAATCTCTTCAGGAGTCCTTAGTTAATTCTCGATAAAATAACACTGGGTTACTTAAACTCTCACTCTGCTTGCATTTCTGTGCCCTCTGACTCCTAATAGATGGTCTGGTTCAGAGCTTTTCTTGGGTACCAGTGGAGGAGTTCCTTACAAGTAGTGTAGGCACTGGGTGAATGTACTGAGATACTAACACGGTAGCTGGGTAGTTGAGGTGATGACTTTGCATACAAGATACAATACTCTGTTATCACCAGCCGTAGTACTGCTTTCTGCTGTTACCTTTGCCAGACTTAATTCTTCCATTTCTTGGGATCCTAGCAGTCATCATTGTTAGTCTTCCCTGTTACTTTGAGACAGGAGAGGAAGTATATTTGTATCTTTTTTCCCTCTTCTGTAGTGTAAGAGGAGCTCCAGTCAAATTGAACTCGGATAGCATGTCTGTGTTTTAAAATAATGTTGTCTGACATGACAGATGGAGCCCCATAAGACACCCCCCACCGGCAAAGTGCTTCTCATATGTGGATAAGATAACCATATTTCATGAGTCACTGGAAAACGTCCCTGCCTCCTTCTGCAGTAGAGAGCAAGGTGTTGAAAAAGCTTTGTGGAGAAGCAGTGCTAAGCAGGCAAGCCTTATTCTGTCATCTGTGTTCTTCCACGTGAGACTATGCTAGTGCCTGAGCACTGAATAGATTTATTCTGATAATGTAATATAAAGTAGTCAAAAGCTCTGCTTTTTCATGCTGTACTTCTCAATATATTTTGAAAGAAAAATAGTGCAGGGATTAAATTTGTAGTACAAATACCTTTTTGATCTAGTGTCTGAGCACTGAATTTACTCACGAAATACAGACTCAGCTCTGTGAAACACTCAGGAGGAGTGCCTTGCTCAGGATCATGCAAGATCTCTGATTTTCTATAGATGAGATGATCATTTTTATCCTGTGTTGTTGGTGTTGTTGTTGGTGGCAAGGAGGAAGAAAGAGCCTCTTGGTACTGGACGAAGAAAGATGCCTTACAATGCTTTGGGCTGACATCCAAGAAATCTCCAGAGTTTTCACGGGGATGTGTGATAGGAAAAATTGAAGAGGAGAGGAGATATAGAAGTGTGAGAAGAACAGGTGAAAAAATAGACTGAAGTAGGTAGGGAAAAACAGGAGGAGGAGAAAAATTCTAATTGAATGATCACAACATATGGAAGGAGGTACGAAGTATAAAGCAGGATATGAAATACCTTACACTTAAACTACTATGTTTGCAAGAGTATGTAAACCAAAATTAAGAAGAAACCTCATCTTTGACAAAGATAGGTGGTGGGATGAAGACTAGAAAATATACATCTCCGTGTCAAAATTCTCGGATGCATGCCAAGGGAACTTAGGGATGAGAAGACATGAGGTGCTCCATCTGCTTAAACAGTATTTAGGCTATGGTGATACTGTATTAAACTAGCCTAAATAAACCAGAACCTTAAACTCTACCCATATACAAGTGACACTTAAATCATAGTTTTAATCTTCAGTTTAAATTTTGTAAAATTTTGACTTAAACTACATTGAAGCATTATGTACAGTAGAAGAAGACCGGGAGCACGTCAACAAACTGGGCAGTCATGTATTCATGGGAGCAGATGGGACACCTCCAAGCGTGCTGAGGTAGTTGACTGGTGTCACTGTGAGGCTTCTTTCTCATTTTGGAGAGGTCATAGTGATTGGGGAAGTTTCATGATGACTGGAAAAAGGCAAACAGTATGCCCAATGTCAAGAAGGACAAGAAGGGAGCAGCTGGGGAATTACAGGCTGGCCTGCCTGACCTCAGTCTTCAGGAAGACTATGGAGAAAATCCTCCTGGAAGCCATTTCCAAGCAAACAAAGGACAAAGATGAGGTTAGGAACAGCTGAGATAGATTTGCTAAGTGTGAACCGTGTGTGACCGATTGCCTTTTTGATAAGTGATTCTGTAAACAAGGGGAGAGCAGTGGATGTTGTTCATCTCAACTTTAGCCAGGCTTTCTGTACGGTTTCTGTAGTGACATAGAATCATAGAATGTTAGGGGTTGGAAGGGACCTCTGGAGATCATCGAGTCCAACCCCCCTGCCAGAGCAGGACCAATCTAGGGCAGGTTACACAGGAACGCATCCAGACGGGTCTTGAAAGTCTCCAGAGAAGGAGACTCCACAGCTTCTCTGGGGAGCCTGTTCCAGTGCTCTGTAACCCTTACGGTAAAGAAGTTCTTCCTCATGTTGAGGTTGAACTTCCTGTCCTCTAGCTTGCATCCATTTCCCCTTGTCCTGTCGCAGGGCACAAGTGAAAAGAGGTTGCCCCTTTCCTCTTGACACCCAGCCCTCATATATTTATACACATTAATCAGATCCCCTCTCAGTCTTCTCTTCTCCAGACTAAAAAGCCCCAGGTCTCTCAACCTTTCCTCATAACGCAGGTGTTCCTGTCCCTTAATCATCCTTGTAGCCCTCCGTTGGACTCTCTCCAGTAGATCTCTGTCCTTCTTGAACTGGGGGGCCCAGAACTGAACGCAGTACTCCAGGTGAGGTCTCACCAGCGTAGAGTAGAGGGGGAGGATGATCTCCCTCGATCTGCTGGACACACTCTTCTTAATGCACCCCAGGATACCATTGGCCTTCTTGGCCACAAGGGCACATTGCTGTCCCATGGATAACTTGTTGTCCACCAGGACTCCAAGGTCCTTCTCCACAGAGCTGCTCTCTAGCAGATTGCCTCCTAACCTGTACTGGTGCATTTTATTACTTCTTCCCAGGTGCAGGACTCTGCACTTGTTCTTGTTGAACCTCATTAGGTTCCTCTTTGCCCAGCTCTCCAGTCTGTCCAAATCATGCTGAATGGCCGCACAGCCTTCAGGTGTATCAGCCAAACCTCCCAGCTTCATATCATCAGCAAACTTGCTGAGAAGACACTCTGTCCCTTCATCAAGGTAGTTGATGAAGATGTTGAACAGGACTGGACCCAGCACTGATCCTTGGGGGACTCCAGTAGTTACAGGTCTCCAGCTGGACTTGGGACCATTGATTACCACTCTTTGGGCTCTATTGTGTAGCCAGTTCTTAATCCATCTCACTGTCTGTTCTTCTACCTCACACTTCCTGAGCTTGCTCACGAGGATGTTATGGGAAACTGTGTCAAACACCTTGCTAAGGTCAAGGTAGACTACATCCGCTGGTCTCCCTGCATCTACCCATTCAGTCACGACATCATAGAATGCTATCAGGTTAGTCAAGCATGATTTCCCCTTGGTAAATCCATGCTGACTACTCCTGATAACCACCTTCTCTTTTATGTGCTTAGAGATGACCTCCAGAATGAGCCGCTCCATCGTTTTTCCAGGGATGGAGGTGAGGCTGACTGGTCTGTAGTTTGCTGGATCTTCCTTCTTGCCCTTTTTGAAGACTGGAGTGACACTGGCTTTCCTCCAGTCCTCAGGCACCTCTCCTGTTTGCCACGATCTTGTGAAAATGATGGAGAGCGGTAGAGCAACAACATCAGCCAGTTCTCTCAACAATCTTGGGTGCATCTCATCAGGGCCCATAGACTTGTGTGTATTCAATTTCCGTAACTGATCACTAACCCAGTCTTCACTGACTAGTGGAGAGTCTTCCCTCCTCCAGGCTTCCTCTCCTACATCCAGGGTCTGAAGATCACAAGGGCTGGTCTTAGGATTAAAGACCGAAGCAAAGAAGGTATTCAGCAACTCTACCTTCTCTGCATCCTCAGTTATCAGGGCTGCTGCCTCATTCAGCAGAGGGCCCACACTTTCCCTGTTCTTCCTTTTGCTACTGATATATTTGAAGAAACCCTTTTTGTTCTCTTTTACTTCCTTTGCCAGTTTTAGTTCTAAGAGAGCTTTGGCCTTTCTTGTTGCCTTCCTACACGTCCTGACAACTTCCCTGTAGTTCTCCCAACTGACAAGACCCTTCTTCCACGAAGTGTAAATTTCTTTCTTCCACGAGATTTCCTTCAGAAGCTCCTTGCTCATCCATGCAGGTCTCATAGCACATCTACCCGATTTTTTACTCAAGGGAACGCACCTATTTTGGGCTTGGAGGAAGTAGTATTTAAAAATTGACCAACTTTTTTGGGCTCCTTTGCCCTCCAGAGTCTTAGCCCATGGGATTCCTGCAAGTAGATCTTTGAAGAGTACAGAGTTGGCCCTGCGAAAGTACAGGGTTGTAATCCTACTTACTGCCCTACTTCTACCTTGTAAAATACTGAACTCCAACATGTTGTGATCACTGTCGCCAAGGCTGTTCCCAACCTTAATGTCCCCAACTAGTCCTTCTTTATGCATTAATACAAGGTCCAGCAGTGCACCTCTTCTCGTTGGTTCCTCCGCTACCTGCATTAAGAAGTTATCATCGATGCACTGCAAGAGCCTTTTTGACTGAACATGTCTAGCTGTGTGGACTTCACAACAAATATCAGGGTGATTGAAGTCACTCATGAGTACCAAGGAGTGTGTTCTAGAGGCTACCTCCAGTTGTCTGTAGAAGGCCGCATCAACATCTTCTTCTTGGTTTGGTGGTCTATAGTAGACCCCCACAACAGTTTCACTCCCCTTTGCATGTCCCTTAGTTCCTACCCACAAGCTTTCAACCTGTTCTACCTCCCCCCCTGGATAGAACTCAATACATTTCAGTTGCTCTTGCACATAAAGAGCAACACCAATGCCTCGCCTGGTTGGTCTGTGTTTCCTAAATAGTACGTAGCCATCCATGACAACATTCCAGTCATGGGAGTTGTCCCACCATTTTTCAGTGATCGCAACTATATCATAGTCATGCAATCTAAGGCAGATCTCCAACTCCTCCTGCTTATTTCCTATACTCCATGCATTGGTATATAAGCATTTCAGGGAGGGAGTGTACTTTCAGCCAGACTGGTGAGCTGTGGTTTGGATAGGTGGATGGAAAATTGACTCAGCTGCCAGGTGACAAGATTTTTGATCAGCAATACAAAGTTCACTTGGCAGCTGGTAGCTAGTGGTATTTCTCAGAGGTCAATACTAGGGCTGGTGCTATTTTATGCATTACTGATAGATGGGGATTGGACAGAACACACTGTCAGTGAGTTTGTGGGCAACATCTAACTAGGAGGAGTAGCTGGTACACTGGAAGGCAGGGCTGCTCTTCAGCTGGACCTTCCCATGCTGGGGAAATGGGCTGACAGGATCAGTGTCAGATTCAAAAGCAAATGGAGAGCCCCGCACCAGGGCAGACTGGAACCCTGCAGCAGCCCAGGCGGGAAGCTGGCTGCCTCGAAAGTGGTTTTGCAGGAAAGGCCCTGGAGTCCTGGCAGGCAGCAAGCTGAACGTGGGCCAGCGGTGTGCTCTTGTGGTGAAAGACGTCAACTGCATACCGAGACATATCAGCAAAAATGTAGGCAGCAGACTGAGAGAAGGAATTTGCTTCTTTTTCGTATTTGTGAGACCATATCTGGAGTGCTGCGTTCAGTTTTGAGCTCCTCAGTACAAGGAAGACACTCTTATACTGGAGTAAGCAAGCTGGCTGCCAGTCCACCAAAAAAATGAAGGTGCTAGAATGCAAGATGTAAGCAGAAAACTGGTACTGAAACCAGAAAAGTGATTTCTTCAGCTGAAATAAGAGAAAGATAATGGGAGATCATCTTGCAGTCTTCAATTACCTGACAGGCAGCTGTAGAGAAGACAGAGCCAGGCTCTTCGCAGAGGTGCAGTGGACAGATGAGAAGGAACAAACAGTGGTTGGAGCACGAGGAATTCCTGCTTGATGGAAGGAAAAAAATCTTCGTGTTGAGGGTGATCAAACTCTGGAAGAGCAGGGGGCTGAACAAGAGACCTCCTGGGGTCCCTTTTAGCTTGAGTCACTTTGTGATTGACAGGTTTGGTCAAGGAGTGATAGGGTATTGATACAGCATTGGAGGGAACATCAGGGGTCATTGACCTGTGGGTCATTGCCTGTAAACCTGTGCTATTTCAGGCAATTACGGCACAAACTGATTTCCTCCATTTTTAAATTAGTCAGACTGTTTGCCAATGCTGATTGTCTTAGATCATTGTTTTAGAGTCTCATTCCTCTGGTGTCTGCAAATTATTTAATTTATTATAAAAGGTGCAGTTATCTTCTCGTGCTGATTTGTTCTTCAGCATAAAAATCCCTTTCTCTCTCTAGTTTTCACCTTGCTGGTGGGTTTAAAAGTTGTGCTTGTTGCATACTAAGTTTTTCTTAAGCTGTTTAATTCAGCGTGCAGGTTTGAGTGGGAAGAGAAATTCATGTTAAATCATTTAGTGTGAGCTAATTTTCTTAAGGATTTCTATTTCTCAGAAGTTACATGTTTTCAAGGGCTTTAGAATTAGAAATACATATAACACAGCTGCTTCTTTACCTGTGCACACTGAGAATACAGAGAAGCTTTTTGTGTAGAGATCTTTTTTCATGTGATTATCTTCCTAGACATGCATCTTACATGTTGCAAACATACATTCATCTCCTCTTTCTATGATTCCAGTAATTAAATGATAATTAGCACCATCTCTGAGAGCTTGGCTTTAATTTAATGCAGTGTATCTTCACAAGTGGAGAGGTTCTGATTTAAACTTCAGATCATTTCTGCTTGATGAAAGAGATTTTGATAGGCAGCATTTAAAGCAAAGAGCCAGGCGATGTTGTTTTCCTCTTGGCTTTATCTGCATCTTGGCTGCTTGTGTTACCTTATGTGTCGTTCTAGTAAATGTTCCCTGGAAAAAAAAAATCCCCGTTTGTTTCCTTCTGTGCTTTTGGGTCATCCCACCAAATTTACATTCCTGTTATAATAATTGAGATCATTTGGGAAATGCTGGTATATGGAGATAATTTTTTTGAAGGAGGTGAACAAGGATTCCTCCTGGTGAAAGGTGCTGTTTCTGAAGTATCTACATTTATATGGTCCTTAACACAGCAAGGCTGTGATTCACCATTACAGCTTTTACATCATGTTAGATCTGAGACAGCTGGGATGTAGCTGACACTTTGTTTTTGCTGGTTTAAATTTTATTGAATTGGGTACTTTAAAAGTTTGCTAAGGTAAACTCTGATTAAAAAACATATTTTTTTTTGGCAACTTTATTATTAGACTCAAAGAAGAATTTTTATAAGATGAAATTTTGCTAGCAGTTCATCACAGTTAATTTTTGCAGCCTACTTGGCCTGTCAATGGAAAGAGCAGTGGATCTGGGGGCTACTTGCTGTGGAAAGCTCTGAAGAGCTTTTTTGTATTCCTGAAATACAAATATCTAACATACATTCAAGTTAATGTACCCTGCCTTTTGTGAGTAATATGAAATCAATGTAACTGTATGAATGTGTGAATAAAATTTTCACTCCAAAGTAGGCAGACTTCCAAGATGTCATATGGAAGTGTCTTTATTATTAGCCTATGTACAGTCCAGACCACCAAATTAACAGCTTCTGGGATTTTACTGGCTTGTTATGTAGAGAACAACCACATGCCCTCTGCAGAGCCGAGGACAAGTCACTCATACGAGTTTGTTATGCCAAAAAAAAAAAAAAAAAAGAAAGGATCTTAGCAGGCCAGGGGGGCAGTTTTCTTCTGCTTGAGGCACTGTGGGGATTGGCCTCTTCTCCCAGGCAACTAGCAACAGGACAAGAGGACACAGCCTCAAGCTGTGCCCGGGGAGGATCAGGTTAGACATTAGGAAAAATTTCTTCACAGAAAGTGTTACTAGGCATTGGAATGGGCTACCCAGGGAGGTGGTGGAGTCACCATCCTGGAAGGTGTTTTAAGAAAAGGCTAGATCTGGCGCTTAGTGCCATGGTCTAGTTGACACAGTGGTGTTAGGTCAAAGGTTGGACTCAAGGATCCCAGAGGTCTCTTCCAACCTGGTTGATTCTGTGATTCTCTATATTTTCAACTAAATGCCATGCCAGTGCAGGCAGGCTCTGGGTTCGAGCCACCACGCATCCTTCAGAGAAGCAGTGTGTGAGTGCTGGAAAATGCTGCATTTGCTGATTGTTTCTTTGCTTCTCCTCTCTCCTGAAAATTGCAGAGATGTTTTTAACTGTGCCCAGTGGCATTTTTGGAAAGATTACTGATAACCCTGATGCGGTCTCTCCATCATGGCCAACGATTCTGCTGTGGGCTGTGGGAACAGCCGTTGCTGAGCCGCTGGGTGGCATCGCTGCATCGTTTTGGGGTTCGTTGGTGCTTTACTCCTCAGGAACATCAGAACGATGCCAACGGCCCAAACAAGAAAAATAAGCAAAAGAGCTCACCCTAGATAATTTAGGAACAAAAATATTAGCTGTGCCATTGTGGTTTTTCTCTTGTGCTTTATCTTAAATTAAGTAACGCTTGCTTATGTCTTTGATGTTAGTACTTCATGCTGTTCCATTAATGCAAAAACTGATAACACTGATTAAATCAAATGCAGAATACACTCACCCATGCACACAAACAATGCCAATGTTAACACTGGAAAAAATACCATGATTCTGTTGCTGAACATTGCCATAATATTTACCCTACAAAGAGAAACCTTTATCAGACTTCAGATTAAAAGAGACACAGATGCAGATGGAAGGCTGTGCTAATCCTTTTGCTTTCTCGTGGACTGGGGATAGTATTCTCAACATACATTTCAACAGAATCTACATGTCTCTGTTTTTCAGCATATATCATCTCAGTACTCTTATGAGGTTATCATGTCAGTCCTGCTGTTAGGTGAACTAAAATACAGAAAGGCTAATGTGATTTGTGCAAGGATGCTTGGGAGATACTTATGCAGAGAATTGAATCTAGATATCCTGGCTTGTGTCTTTGTATGTGAACCACAACAAAAAAAAGAATTTGGGGAAGGTTTATATTGATTTTGCTTATTGTGTGATTGCCCCTATGAATGAATGGTATTCTTAAAGCTACTTCGAGGTAGCTTTTTCTTATGTGTTTTTTCAAAGGTGGAGTTTCTATTTTAGAGTAATTCTGTTCTTGAAAAAAAAATTTCTACAAGATAGTTGTTTTTTTTCCTGTCCCTCTCTTTCCCCACCCTTCCTTTTAATTTAAGTTTCCTTTAAAAACTGTCTGTATCATCTTTATTTTTTATGTCTTCCAGAACAGTTTAATTGGGATGATTATCTGAAAGAGACTGAATCAGTAGCTGCCCCTCTACATTGTTTCAGACAGGTATGCCAGATACTGTTTTGCAAGTGTGTGTGTATGTATACATGTTACAGGGTGATCCTAGAGCAACTTTTATGTTTAGACTGCTTGCAAACTTCCTGTTTTACTTATTTTGATCTCTAGTTATCAGTAGCTTACAGTTTTGGCAGATGCTAGCTGCTGAAATTTTATATTTTTGGTTTCTGCCTCAAGCCAGACTTTGAGGGTTTCATTAAAATTGCAGCTTTGGACTCTGTTTTCATTTGAAAGAAGACTAGTTAATGAAAACAGATAGTCTTATCAGAGTTCAAAAATATTTTCTACTTTTTTCAGTAATCTTAGAGGTACCGTGGTTTTAGTGACAATTAAAATTTGGCTGATCATCAGAGAAGCCCTTCTCCTGCCCCATTTCTGAAAGAATCCTTTCAGTTCTGGCTAGCTATGAGATGTACATGTATGAATTCATTCACCACTTATTTTCTGTGTCTCTCATATATGTTGAATTTTGTCTCTTTCTGAGCAGGGTGATTTTTACTAAGGAGTAACAGATACTGAAGTTAAAAAAAAACAAATCAAGGGGAATATATGGGAATTACAAAGGAAATACTGGATTTATAATGAAGGGTGATTAATGTAGTATTTTATGTTTTAAATTGTGCCCTACAACTTTGATTTCCCCCCTGCCTGATGGTTTGGTATGTATTTGCGGATGCAATTTAAATCTACCGTCTTATGTGAGCTAATGAGCTCCAGCTACTCAGCTGTCTGGGGACTGAGTCGACCTCTGCAGGCATCTTGCTCTCTGTAGATGGAGCTGGGGGCTGGTATTTTCCCAAGATGAGAAGTATCTTAGCTGCGTAAAGTTAAATAGGATGAGTTTTGGTCTGTATGCCTTCACTGTGTTAGGAAGATAGATGCTGAAGGAATTGGATAGTTCAGGTTGGTAATAGGTGTGACAGGTGGTGCATGTCTAGTTTAGTGGATTGGGCATGTTCAGAAACGTATCTTCTAGGGTTTGTTGGTAGTCTGATGGTACTGTAAATGACACTGGCCACCAGTGGGGACCAAACAAAAAGCAACATGAACAGAATAGTCTGAGGAGGAGAGGAACCATCACTCAGTGAATCTGAATTAGTTGCAGGAATGGAGAATAGGGAGAGAGAAAGGCAGGTGGTAGCATTTGCTTGTACTAGATCTTGACTCTCATCTCACTCTTGGGAGATGAGGATAAAGGACAAAGACCTCCTCGCATGCTGCTTTCAATGAGAGATGGCTAAGAATAGCAGTGTCCATACCTCTGCTTAGGTGGAGCTTCAGAAATTAATTCTACAGTGTGTGTTTTTCATAGTGGATGCTAGCTTATGGAAGAGACCTCAAATTCTGCTTGGGCAGTGGCAGAGGGCAGTAGCGTATCCCTTGGTCATTCTGAGGTTAATGCCATACTCATAGACCATAGACCACCATGACCAGAGTGTATGCTCCCAAGAGATGTAGCTACTAAAAGAAGTTGCTCAGAAGCCTTTCCTCATGCCTTTCTTTCCTCTTCCTCTTCCCTACTAATGCTCAGGAGGTCCAAACTGAACAACGGAGCAACACCTTAAATAAAGGCGCTTAAGTGACATGATGCATTGACTAAAATAGATAAATCTGAGTGTCCTGGGTTGCTTAAGGTCTGTGTGGGTTGGAAAGAAGAGCTTTAGTTCCTGTGCATAGCAAATATCAAAACAATTTACATACGCAGACTTTCATTTTTTGTAAGAGGTGACCTTTAAGTATAAAGTGATATGCTATGTTAATTAGCGCAGAGCTAGCTCCTCTCTCTACATAATATTTGCAGATTTTAGCAACTAAAGTGCTTGAGCTTTGTGTAGGACTAATTTGACTTTTATTGGGTTACATGTGAATAGTACGTGTCATTATCACTCTGTGTAATGCAAAGAAATACACTGCTGTGCCCAGCCAGAAAACAAATAGCAGAGAAGCATAATTCAAAAATGATATCCAGAATTTGTGACCTGTGGGAATTCTACAAAGTTTAAATTTTGTAGTAATTAAAAATGAACTGGGGAGCAATAAATTAAAGCCTCTACCATAAATTAAGATACAGGCACAGTCAGCTAATGGAAATTGATTAAAGTATTTGTCTTAATTTAGAAGATACTTTATCTGTTACTGTAATTTGTTTTTAATTACTACTTAAAATTTCAATGCCTTCCACATCACTTTCACCCTGAAACTTTTTTTTCAAGCAGTCAAACATTTTAAATAAAAAAGATCCATTGTGATTTGAACAGAGCTTAAAACAAGGCTGTTACTGAGCTGGTTTTGTTATTTTGCTGTAAGTAAGGACTGGCATGGAGGAGTTACTTTTTTAGTGGAATGCCTTGAGTTGTTGGTATTTAAACAAGCTCACCTTTTCTACAGAAAAAATAACAAACTCCCCAACTTCTCAATTTCGGTTGCTTTTCATGGTTGTAGAAAATAACAGCTTGACAAGCAATATCCTGAAATTGAACTGCCCTTTAAATTTAATATTCTCAGGCTCCCCTTTCAGGCAGCCTGCTGTCTAAATGCAGCATTGGCAGATGCTGCACGCAGCATTGGCTGAATATTGCTCTCCTCTTTGTTTTTTGGGCTCAGGCTCCTCCAGGGCTCCTGCTGTTGATGTAGCGTGTGTTGCAAATAGTGCACCTGAACACCATAGTAAGTGGAGTAAGATGTATTTTAAAAAATTAAATGTGGTGGAGACAAAATATCACTAGCGCTTGTTGCAGCAGCAGATTTCTTCAGCCTTTTTCTGTGTGCCCAGACAGATAAGTGCACCCTTACCTGCGTATTATGGGATCCCCACTTGACCTAGTTGGGTGGGCAGGAGAAGGGATGTAATAAGTCTTGTGAGCATGAGTGCCTATGGATTTGGTTTTTCTACCTGCCTTCTGTATTAGGATTCAGATTGTGTTAGTCTGTGTGGGGTAGCTACTGGGTTTAAATGTTGTAGGGAAGGCTGCCTGCAGTTCTTGGCATCTGTGTTCATCAGCAGCTTTGTACTGGAAGAGTTGCAGAAAAGGGCTTCCAGGGTGATAGGAGAATAGTCATCCTCTCCTGAGAAAACCTCAATGCTTGGCTTATTCAGCTTGTTGAAAGAGTACTGAGAAAGGGTCGAGTTGCCTTCTGTAAATCCACAGTAGATTTTGTTGTTATTTGCAAAGGTGCAAAAAGAACTTAAGTTAAACGATAGTGTTGGCAATAATTTCCATGAATAAGTTTAAGCTGGAAATGAGGAAACATTTAAACAGAATAGAGAGATTCTGCAATAATCTTTCTACATGACTAAGTGAAGCATTCAATCCCAGTTAGTGTTAATACAAAGTTTTGAACATCATTAGATGATGTTGTTGCCTACAGTACTACAGTAGGCAAGTAATCAGACTGTGATCCAGTCGGCCTCTGCTGGTAGCGTGTTGGTACATGAGTAAAAAATATTCTCCTTCTCTCCTGTTCGTCTTTACCTTCTGACAGAAAGCTCAGCTCAAAGATCAAGTTGCATTTGTCACATTTCTTTTCCCTGTGTCAGTGTCTTTTTAAAAAAAATCTGATGTTTGCTAATTAAATTGGCATTTTATTATATGTATATGAATGTGTCTGGTTCTCTACGAATAAGCACAAGCTGCAATTCCTGTCACAGAAGTTTTATGTGACTTTAGGACTGTCTGTTTTCTTTCTGTGAAATGCGGTTAACGCTAATTCCTTTTTCTGTCTTTCTTTGTGTTGTAAACTTCTTTTAATGCAGAAACTCTTTCTTGCCTTGAGCTTTCTTAGTGCCTAGTGCAGTAGGGTCCAAATTTTTTTTGAGTTTTCAAGACATTATTGTGATGAGAATAACTGTTTCTTGAAATTGAAAGCTAATAAATCTTGTGGGGTTTTTTTTTTTGACCTGAATGTCACGTTTCCTGATGTCCTTGTTTTCCCTTCACTTCAAGTATTAATCACTCCTCCCCCATCTTTATGTTCATATTTTCATCATGATTCCTTTGTTACCCTTCTTAGCAGTGCTTGTCTTTTTAGAAAGCAGCCATGTTTATGCAGTAGAAACATCAAGTATCTGAAATGGTGGCTGTTGGGAGGTTACCCAACCTCCTTTGCTCACTCTGCTAAACGCTCAAAGTTCAAAGGCTCCTTTATATTTACCAGTTATATGATAGATTTGAATGAATGAAAGCTGTATATTGAACTCTCTGGTAAATTTAGCAATACTAACAAGAATAAGAAAAAGTCTTTTACGTTTTATTGTAGTCTAGAATTCCACCTACGAACGATTTCAAAGTTGGTATGAAACTGGAAGCTCGTGATCCTCGCAACGTTACCTCGGTTTGTATAGCTACAGTAATCGGAACTACCGGTGCCAGGCTAAGGTTGCGGCTGGATGGAAGTGACAACAAAAATGATTTTTGGAGGCTTGTGGATTCCTCGGACATACAGCCCATTGGGACCTGTGAAAAGAAAGGGGGCATGCTACAGCCTCCGCTTGGTAAGAAACAAAGCTTCTGAACTGATGTGTATGGAGTATTGCTTTCATAAAGTTGTTTTTACCTTTTTGTCTTGGCAAATTCAATGGTACTAATATTTCACTAAATCATTATTTAATTGAAAAAGAGATAAGCAAACTAATTCAGGCTGAGTGAATTGTGGCTTTTTCTTCTTTTTGGGTTCTTTTGACCTAAGAATGAGCAGAATAATTAGTTTGAGTTCTGTTATTTTTTTAAATAGTCCCTTAATATTGAATTGAGAGTGTCTGACAGCTTTCTTAATGATGAGACACACTGTCACGTGCCAATTCTAGAAATGTTCCTCATACACACCCTGCCTTCTGAGTGTGTATGGATGCAATGTTTTCTTGCTTGATGCTGTGCATGGTCCTTTTAGTAAACCTTTGTCAGAGAGGAGCCGTGGGGAAAGCTGGCTTGCCTTTTTCCTTTCTCATTTCAGGAAATGAGAGCAGCCCACTGGAAGGCGCTCGCTGTTAACCCACCCGTGAGATGCTCGGCTGGGCTGCGGGAGGTGCATCAGTTCAGGGCAGTCTGAATGTTTTCTCGGGCACTGAGCAAATTGGTTGTGATCTGGGAAAGGCGGCGTAGTGGGGCTTAATGAAGGTATTGCAGCATTCTGCTCTGAGGCAGGAAAAACAGCACTCCAGGCTTTTAGCAAACTGCAAGCTTGTATTGCATGCGATTCTTATCTCCTCAAATCAACATGTATTGGGAGATGTTTGATCAGTTTGTCATGACTAGTGTGTGAGCATGAAGAATACTCATGAACAAGAGGTAGCTTTCCGGTGCTTAGAAATAGTATGCAGAATGTCTTTTGCCTTCCCTGAACAATGTGGGTGACAACATTATGTGTCTCCCCGAATTGAGAAATAGTGCTTGGCCTTAGTCTTACTGAGGAAGTTTATTAAATGGGGAACTGTACAAAGGAATTCCTTGCTACCCGATGAATAGTCAGAAGTAACTTTGACTGCTGGGGGTAATGTAAGTGTGATATCTTTGCTGTAATTAACCTGTATATTTAAATCTGCATTCTTGTACCATATTTGTCATAGCTTAAACTTCTAGGTGTGGAAATCTTTAAAGAAATACATTTTTCACATTGGTCTGAAAATAGTTCTGCTTTTAAAAAGGAGGAAAAATAATCACCAACATTTATCTCATCCACACCCCCCCAAAAAAAAAAATCAACCTACAACAGCAACACCCCTTTCCCCTTTTATCTTCCATATTTTTCAGAAGGTGCAAGAAATAATGCTCTTAATGTAAGAAATGAACTGTAAGCAGAAATTCGTTACTGCTGGTTTCCCATCTTATGGTTATAAACTACTTCTGCTTTGGTGTCATCAGTAACACTTGCAGATGAGAAGACAGTGGTGCAGTGAAGACAGGGATGCTTACTCTTAGGACCCTCTCAAAAAACTTGTCAACCCAACTTGTTAACAACTTTCAGATCTGTTTGAAAGGTGAAGTGAAAAGTATCGTTTCACTACAGTATGAAAACTGATTTTGCTTGTAGAGGGACAGACAGGTACAGCAGCAGTTGACATAACCATTAAGACACCACATAGGTTATAAGGGTAGATTTCTGTGCTGTTGCGCTGCTTTAGAAACACAAGAAAAGCAATGCAACCAGGGTGCAAGTCTGGAAGAATATTATTTGGGATAGATAGATACAGTTTGAGCCCAGAAGGGCTTTTTTCCTTCTTTCCTGTGGATGTATAGAGGTTTTGAATGAAAGCACTGGAAATTCTTGACACTTGCGGGAAAAATTACTCCATTTAACCTCTCTGAAGTTCTTGGTATAACCTTGTAGAATGAATGCAGTGATACCAGTATGAAACAGGGTTGTAACAGAGAAGAGTTTACCTGTTCCTTCAGCTACACATATGTACAGTGTTAAATAAGTGGCTTCAGGAGCATAGTGCTTTTTTAAATGTGTTTCTAAACTAGCCTGATGAATAAAACAACTCTAGTTATGTATAATGGGGGCAGTCAATCTGTTAAGAAGATAAACTTTCCACGATCGTTGGTAGAAAGGTTGATGCTTTCCCTTCGGATACTGTTTCTCACTCCTATTTGGTCCGGCTGCTTGTAGTGCAGCACCTAACAAGCAGCTGTTTCGCTGCACCCAGGCTCGTAAGTTTACCTGCCCTCCGAACAATTGCAGGTTATTCAGAAAAGAATGCGAGTGCCATTATTTTGTCCCTCCTGCCCTAGATTCTTCTAGAGATAGGCTAAATTCCAGCAATCAAACATTCTGGCATACCTAGATAAATTTTTGAAAAAGCTTTTTTGGCAGTTTTACAGCATCCTGTTCCTGGGCAAAGCTGGGAGCTAATTGGGTGTATAATTACCTCCTGTTAGATATTTAAGCGACTGATTATTTTTTTTTTCCCTCAGTAGTAGGGAACCTTCTGGATACTAATGTTCTGCTTCTCTCATAATAACTAGCGAAAATAGTCCCTCCTACCTGATTTTTACATATGTTTAATTATGCATGTTACTTAAGGGTTTTGAGAAAGTGATTAATGTAGCAAAGAGTTCCTGTTCCAGCCTCAGTTTTTCATAGGTGAGCTTTTTTGTTGTTGAGAACTTAGTGTTCTCAACAAATTACATTGAGGAAAACATTTTCTCTGGTTTTACCAGGACGACTTAAAGGCCAAATGAAGTTAATTGAAACTGTTGTTTAGTTGTCATTCCTCTGTCTTGTATACGTGTCTTTTCTTGGCTAGCTGGTTATGAATATTGTGTTTCAGTAACCACACATGTTTAGGTTGTATAAAGACTCTGGTATGAAACCAGGGCTGATAATCGGCTCAGCAGTCCTCAAATCATGACACCATTTATCAAATATGAGCTTTGTATTCATTTAGGTGTTGCATGGGTAGTTCCAACTTGAGAACTGTTTATTCAACTGAAGATAGCTTAAAGCTACTAGTTGAAGAACCATTATACCATATAATCAAATTTTAGACGACTTAATGATTTAACTGATCAAGAATTGCAAATATTTTCCACCTTTCTAGTTACATTTTTTTAAGAGAATCATCGGGGCTCAGTTATGAGGGAACTCATCAGTTCCTGGCAGATTCTGGTACTATTTGCTTTGTGGAAAATTTTCCAATTTGCTCTATCATGTCTGTTTTTCTGTAGAACTGTGCCAGACATATAACTGCTAAAGACACAGAAAAAATGTCCACTATGTCTGTTATCTTACTTATGACTTTGAAACATCCATTTGGAAAGCACAGAAAGCAAAAGGGATTTTTGTTTGTTTTGTTTTGTTTTTTTAACTGTAAAGTAGTTGATTCTGAGGGAAGATTATCTGGAATGAGAATGTTTTCAGCCAAACCTTTGTTCTGCTTGAATAAGGTAGTTCATCTAAACAAATTTGATTTTTGTTTGTGCTTTTTATTCACTTATTAATGAAGAATATTAAAGTAGAAACATCTTCCATTTTATGTTTTCCAATATGATACATGGATTTATTAAAATAATTATGTTTCTGTTCTTCTCTGTTATGTGTTCTTTGGTTTTAAGGCTATTTATTTATTTATTTTAATGGGGTAGGGAGAAGAAACTGATTGGGTTTTTTTGTCTGTGATCTGGTGAAAGAATTACAAGAGTCTTGAAAATAAAAAGGTATCTCCTCAATAAATGAGAGAAGCTGGAGCAGAGGACATTGTTTTAGAAAGAGAGCAAAAAGCAGCCCTGAAAAGTAAGCTAGGTGCTTGTGCTGGGGATGTTCCACTGGACCAGGGACTGTGTGAGACAACCTGATGATCTCCTGTACTAGAACTTACATGTCGTTAAGTCCTGGATGTTTATCTGTAAAATCACGAATTATGATGAGTGATTCTGCAGGCAACTCACTCAGAATGGGAAGGCATTGCACAGCTTTCTGTACCGACAGCAACCCTGTTTGCTCCTTCTTGGCTACTTTTATTTTGGGCAAGTCCAAAATAGAGGGAATGAGGCATTAGTAAAACAGACTTTATATCCTTCTCCTCCTATTTTATTTTACAAACTGAAAGCAGGGTTATTATATACAGATAACTTATTTGTTACTCAGGGTTCCAGATGAATGCGTCTTCTTGGCCAATGTTTCTCTTAAGAACTCTCAATGGAGCTGAAATGGCACCCGCAGCATTCTTTAAGAAGGTAAGAAGAAAGGGACGGCTAGTAAATGACTTTCTATCAATTGGTCCATGGTTACATTTTTTGATGAGAGTCCCAAGATATTACCCTGTTGTCTGCAGCACAGGAAAGGAAGACTATTATTTAAAATTACTTTGAACTGGATTGGCAAGCTACAAAGCTAGACAGGAAGCGATCTGCTTCTAGTCGAGTGGATGGGCATCTCTTTTCCTGAGTTGAGACTTTAAAATATGGTGTGTTATTTAGAAAAATTGTGTTAGTTAATTTTTTGTGTGTCATGGATTTAAGATACAATGCATATCACATTTCTTAACAGCACCATATTCATGTGATTATGCACATGAATAAAAAAATTTAATGGGGAATAAGAGCCATTGGAATGCAGTGGTGCTTGGAAAGGTTTTGTTAAGCATTTTCGTTGGGCACATACTCATCATTTAAAATGTAGTGAGAAAGTTGAAAATAGCAGAAAACACTGATCAGTTTTTTTAAACATGACTCGAGTAAGTTACTGTGAAACATGAAAAATTATATAAAAACAACAGTAATATTAAAATGACTTGTTGGTTTAATTTTTTGTCAAGGTGGTAAAACCCTGCTGTCACATTGAGTGACTTCATTTTTGATACTGAGTGACATTGACAGGTATGTCAGGAAATCAAACAGCTGAGTTCAGACCTGCAATCACATTGCTTGCGTGTTAACTTTATATAATTATATAACATTTTTATATAAAATCATATAAATTTTCTGAGGTGTGATAAGCCATGTTTCCCTGTACCAGCCTACCAGCACATCTGAGATGGCTTTTGGATAATGAGGTTACTGAGGCTGAGGTGGTAATTCAGGTTGCATCGGGTGACAACTCCTGCTGGGAGGGGGTGCACTTAATGCTGGTCACATTGGCTTGATTTTTGTTTTTCTTTTGTCCACTTGGAATTGGTCTAAGGACAACTGAGTTAACAGAGGCCTATAAATAATGTCCAATGCTAATGAATTTTTCATGGATTAATTGGGAGGTGAAGCTTTTACCAGACAGTTATCAGTCCCCAGAAATATCCATTCCCTGCAAACCTCCTCTTCTTTATTAGCGTGTAATAATTTCATTTTAATGTCTTCGCTGTCTTGCTGCCCAGACATAATGTATTGGGTGCAACCTATTGCTTATGTAAATACTTTTAGCAGGGTCTTTCTGTCATGGAGAATTTTGCTAATTATCCCAGCTTTGTTTGTGGGAACAGAATCTAAATTTTAATAATACAGAAGAGCAAAAAGCAAATTGAAATACAAGTAAGTTTCCTTGAATGTCTACTCTGACTTTTTGAGAGTAGTGACTATAAGAAGTAAGGATGTTAAAGAAAAATAGAGGGTTTTCGCTTTTTTTTATTTTTTAAGAGGCCGTAGAAATACAAATGCTCTACCATGTTTACGTTTGTAGGAACCACCAAAACCTGTGCCAAACTGCTTTAAAGTTGGAATGAAGCTTGAAGCTATAGATAGAAAAAACCCATACTTGATTTGCCCAGCAACCATTGGAGATGTGAAAGGAGACGAAGTTTTTGTTACATTTGATGGCTGGAGAGGAGCATTTGACTATTGGTGCAGATGTGATTCTCGAGATATTTTCCCAGTCGGATGGTGTAGCTTGACAGGAGATGCATTACAACCACCAGGGAACAATGGTAAGATGACTAATAATATTGCTTAATTATTTTTCCCCTCAATTACTGCAGAATTTTAAAAACCAGCTGGCTGTATGCAGATAAGACTGAAGATTTGATTTGTGAGTAGCTGATGAGGATAAAATGTTAAATTTTCTTTATGTGGTTTAAAGCTAATAGGGTAGTTTCTGGGAAACAATTTTTGTCTGTTTATAGTAACTCTGGGAACATGTTTTATTTAATACTGTTAGGAAGGCTTTTGATAATTTTAAATTTTTGTGTGCTTGTGAAGCATCTTGGACTTAAACTAGATTTGCTGTTTGTATTATAGATAGTTAAATGCTCCTGTTTAATGATACTAATGTATTTGACGCAGCAGCACTTTATATTAAGCTAACTGCTAAGAAAGTAAAGTATTTGCTTCTGTGACGATTGAAGGTTTAAACTACACATTCAGCGTTTCTTCCTTCATACTCACAAAATTCTGTCTTGAAGCTGCCTATTCTGAATGCCTTATCATCCTCCTACCTTTAAGGATGTTTGTGCATAGGATTATAGAGTCCCTTTAACTAATACCCACTGTGCTTTCTAATGTACAGCTGTCTACCTTAGAAAGAAAGGAAATGGAGTAGAGAGGGATATGCCTGAATGTAATCCCTCTGCTACTTTGTGGTCCTCTTGTTTCTGTAATGTAAGGCTTTTCTGTCAAACTGTTTGGGCTCTTCTATCCTCACTTTTTGTGACATTTTAGATTGCTGAGTCCAATTACATCTTCTCGAAGGAAGTATTATTAAATTGTTTAGTCTACTCCAGTTTCAGTGCTGGAAAATCAGCAATATTTTGAGATAATTTGGGAATTTTTCTTGCCTGATCAGTGCTTGATAGAGATCAAAGAGTTGTTTAACAATTAGTAAAGTTGATTATGTGTTCCAGTTTTTCAGATAAGAAAACAAACAAAATTCTTGAGTATGTTCAAATTTGCTGAAGGGTTGAAATACCTACCCAGGTATTTTTATGGATTCTGTTGCTTTGTTATGAAAAACAATAACACTTCAGGCATTAATAAAACCTGAAGCAAGGTTCCTACAGGCTTGTAGCCAAAACTGAGAATTTTGAATGTGATAGAAATTGGGGGCAGGGAGGCGCAGGCTGGGGATTTCGTTATTTTTAATTCTAAAAGTGAGCCCAAAGTTAACTGCAGTTTTATTAAAATTGTGTGTGCTCCTTTTTTCCCCTCTTCTGAGCATAAAGAATTTTTCTTTCAATTTTGCTTCATGTGCTTATTTTTGTATGTGGTATTTGTGCATGTTACACGCACTTGTCAAATTTACATCGCTAGATGAAATATTTTTTGCTCTCAGGTTATGTTTTTCACTGTTATTTGATCGCTTTTGAGCCATTAAAGAGCTGTAATGATAGTCCTTTATTAAGATGTAAATAATAGCTTCAAGGAGAGTGTAATCAAGTCATTTCAGTTTAGAAATATGATAATGTTGTCAGGATTCTTCATTAAGTCACATTAACATTGACTACTCCTGTTAAGGAAGAAAGCATGACAGATACTATATTGTAGTGATTCACTTGAAATATTATAGTATTTTTCTGGCCTGGACTTTTTTCCTGCAGGTTAGTTTAGTATTTCTGCCTTGCAATTACTGCATTAGAAATTGAAAATAATTGACTGAGCATGGCTTAGATTCCAGAGTGAGTATAATGGGAAATATTCTTGATTTTTTTTTTAATTACTTTTTTTCTGAAAGCATTTAAATGTCTTAAATCACTAGTTAAAGGACTGAAAAAAAAAAACAACACAGATTTTAGTAACCAGGCAAAACCAGTGTCCTGCAATCTAAGCATGAAAGCGATAAATGATGCTTTAAATTTCATCCATACCTAGGAGAACAATTTCCTGCCATGAGACTTGTATTTTAGCATCTAATTCAGCCCTTTTGAAAGAGAGATGAAATGCAGTAAAGCAGACAATATGAAAATTAGGAAAGATTTTATTTTCGCGGTTTACTGTCTTAGCCATTTAGGATGCTCAGAGAGAATGTAGGATCTCTGTCGTAGGAAGTTTTGAAGAACAGTTTAAACACAGGCTTCTTAGGTATGGGTGAGTTTATTCAGAACAGATTACGTGGTATATTTAGCCTTTATAGCCTTGTCTTCTCTAACTCACATTGGTTTTAGAAAGATAAGCTCAGGAACTAAGACACAATTAATAGAAGATAAAATGGAGAGGGCAGGTGAAAAGTTGTTTTGGACCAACTGTTTTTAACATTCAGGTCCTAATCTTTGTGTTGCTGTTTTGTCTTTAGTCCTTATCAGAAAATGTGAATTAGGTGGACCTGACTGGGTGTTAGGGTATGCATACAGTGGTATGAAATGTAGTGTTCAATATGTATACTAGCAGAAGCTGTGCTTAGCTAATATTGTAGTTTGTTTCCTTAGAAATGTCTCTGATAGTAGTAATTTATGTTATGTAGGGTTTGACAACAGTGCTTGATGTTGGCTTGGTCTGCTGGCCCAAGTTTAATATTTTAAGGGTACAGCAGATTGTTTTCTCTGTGTCTCTTGGTCATTTAAGTGCTTTTAGAGATGACTTGTCGCTCAGGAACAGCTAGTGAAAGAAGTTAGCATGATAGTCTCTATGCTGGATCAATCTGAAGGACCATCTGTTCTACCAGGCTTTCTCCAGCAGTGGCTGAAAGCAGATGTCTGAAGAAAAGCATAAGGCACATAGGAGAGAGGTTTGCAGAAGTATTCTTAATATCTGGCCATCTACAACCCAGCACCTCCCAAGCCCAGAGTAATGCTTTTATGCTGAGTACCTCCTGGAGGAGCTTGATCTGGTTTGCTCAATTATTTTGGAGCCATCTGAACTTTTAGCACCTACAACATCCTGTAGTAAGGAGTTCTTTGCTTGAGTATATGTTCTGTGGAAAAGGAGATACCATTTTTCTTGCTGGTAGTTTCATTTGTTGTCCTTGTATTTTTGTACTGAAATACCTTCTTGTACTTCCACTACTTGTACAGGAAGAGACAGTAAATAGTCATTCCCTAATTGCCTTCTTAATATCTGTCACAATTTTGTGGACCTATATTGTAGCTTCCCTCAGCTACCTGCATTCCAAACTTGTAAAATCCGGTTCTGTTTCATTTTTCCTTGTAATGGGATCAGTTTAATCCCTCTGATCACCCTTGTTCTTCTGTACTGTTTCCATTCCAGCTATGTCATTTTTGAGCCACTGGAACCAGAAGTGCACAAGGTATCTAAGACTTAGTGGCATGGTGGTAGTTTCTGTTTTTTTTTCTGTTCCTTCTATAATTATTCATGAATTGGTATTTGGGATTTTTGAACTACTACCAAGCAATGAACTAATACTGGTGTAGAAATATTTATTTTAATTCTAAGATGTCGTTTTTTGTATAGATCAACTAATAGCCCATCGTTGATCACGGAAGCTAGATTATTTTGAATTCCTTGACACGGAATTTCATCTGTTACTTCCTCTGCTGAGCAACTGCTCAGCTTTACAAGATCTTTTTCTACATCTTTACTGACTCAAATAATTGTTCAGCAGTTGTTGCCATCTCATGCTTTACTCTTGTCCTAGGTCATATGTGAATCAAATGGCACAAGCCCAAGCAGAGATCTCATCAGGATATCTCTAGAGTCCTCTCTTGACTGTGGAAACATGTCTGTTTATTCCTGGCCACTGTTTGGTATTTCCCAAGAAATTCTTTAGAAGGATCACGAGGATCTTCCCTTGTAGTCATTGCCAGCTAAGGATTTTTTTGAGATTGTTGTGTGCAATGTTGTCAAGTGCAAATCCACAGACTACATCAGTTGACTTTCTATTGTCTACTTTCTTACTGACTTCTTAAAAATATTAATAATAGATTTGCGAGGTGTGACTTTTCTCTACAAAAGCTGTGATTGATTCTCCCCTAATACATTGTATTTATCTTTGGGTTCACTGCCTCTGTTATGTACAAGAGTTTTTAGCAACTTGGCCAGTACAAATATCAGGTGTCCTGTCCATACGTTGCTGGCTAGAGTGTTGGCATCACATTAACCACCTTTAAGTCTCTGAACTTGAGGCAGTTTTAAGGACAAACTTGCACAGCATCACCAGTAGGTTGGACATCTGATCTTTTCATTTTCTTGAAACTCCTGAATGCTGTATGTCCTGCCAGCTCTCTACTGTTAGTTTTTGTCTCCATTTCCTGGTACTTCATGTCAGGGAACTTGTTTCCAGTCCCTGTGAAGAGGGGTTCTGATATGGGAGCTAATGTGAGGAGCTTCCTTGGAGTGAGTATGAACACAAAAAAACATTCAGTCTTGTTGCTTTAGTATTATCTTCCACGTTTGCTCATTCTGAAATTTGATCATCTGTTGGGTCCATATAACTTCTTTCAATACGCTTTAAAAAGGCTTTTTAAGTTTGATCTCTTTTGGATATTTTTCTATGAACTCTTTTTCTAAGCCAGACATATAACACTATTCTATTTAACCACCATAGACTGTAATTTTAATTTTACTCAATTGGGTAATAGAAAGCTGTTACTATGCCTAAGAATATTCTTGTATTGCACTGTAGCCAGTTGTATCTGAAGCTTATGATTGAAGTAGTCAGCAGATGACTGGAGATTGTCAGAGCAGTTTTGGTTTGCTGTTTTTATATAAATTCATTTTACTGTTTAGTCATTACATGTAAATGGCAGTTACTGCAGCAACCCACCTTTTTATTTATAATAGAAGTAAAACTTTTTCCGTAAAGAGAGAAAACAAAAGAACAACTGGGGACAAGACATGTGGGAAATGATAAGTAGTTTCACCTGCAAAGTATAAAGTAGTATCTATCATTTAGATGCGAACAGGATCTGGAGAGGTATCAGTTCCTATATATCCCTGATCCCCATAGTCTTATGAAGCCGGATCTTTGACAGATAAAAGTGATGCAAGAACTCGTGAAGGAGGAATTGCTCTCTGCAGTCTACACGAGAGAATTTGGGTGACCAAAGGAAGATGATGTAGTAATCTAAATAAAACCAGCAATATACTGTAGCTTTTCTCCTTAGTTCCCTTCCTTCCTTCCTTCTTTCCTTCTCCTCTGTCTCCCCTCCTTCCACATGGTGTGTCACCTCATTGCTTTTCTCCCAATTCAGTGCATTTATTGTCAGTGAGAGCAATCTTCTGTCATTACGCTAATCAGCCTGTGATGTTAAAGGTCTTCTTCAAAAGCTGTCTGCAGCAATAAGAGTAGTACAGACTCAAGCAGAGATTTAAAAGTATCTTATTTGTCTGTTTTATGATTTCTTAGTTTAGTTTTATTTAATTTTCAGATGTGTTCTCAATGCTTACTTTGTGCAGATTTTTCCAAGCTAGCTGCTGGAGATGCACTTCTCTGTTATTGATGATGAAATTACGTCAAAATAGCTGTGCTGTATTTTCAGCTGAGTTGTACACAAATGTGCAACATCAATATAAACTTAAGTACTACTTTATACTGTTTGCAGATGAAACAAAAGAAGCGTTGAAACTTTAGACAGAGCTACACTTAGACCTGTGAAAAGACTCTGCGTTGTTTAAAGTAGCCAAAAAAAATCAGATAAGCATGGTAATTCTTAAGTTTCATTAAAGAAAGAAACGAGTGCTGCAATGGTACAATTTCATACTGCTGGAGGTTTCATTTTTCTCTCAGTGCAGCCAGCTTCTTTTCATGAGCAGGTCACAGTAGTTAAATCAGGCACATACAGTAAGCAGATTTATGCTGTCTTTGGAACTGTACGTTAAAAACTTCTCAGTGCTTCAGGCTAAAATCTGATTTGCCACATTCTCTCACATGTTAAGCTTTTTTTATTTGGTATTAATGTTTCTTGGCATCTTGCAGCAAGGCCTGGATGGTGCTGCTACAGGGCAGTAATCACTTAAGAAAAAATGAACATTTTACCTTTCCCAAAGCCGTGACCTTACTGTAAGTCTGGTTTCCTTACCACCTTACCATGTTTATTTATAGGGTAGTTGTAATTTTCTTTTAAATTGGCAGTACTCCAACACAGGTATTTTTAACTGTTACATGGAAAATATTTTTTTTATTTGCTCTTGTTCAGGTTTTGTGGATACTAATGTCAACAGTGGTTGTGTTGCCCAACTAGTGGATGGGATTGAGTGGATTTTTTCCAAATCTGCATTAGTACGTATAAGCTATGTTAAGAATATCAGTGCTGTCATTCAGATGTTGAGACAAAACAAATTGTGGCATTGCACTAACCACGCTCTGTGTTTCTTTTTTTCTTCCGCTGAAGCTTGTTGCATTTTGTTGGTTCATTTTGGGCCCACCTTTCATCCTGCTGATGCTATTTGGGGAAAAATAATGGCAAAAACTGGGCAGAATCAGTAACAATGGGGTGAAGAATCAGGATGTTAAAACTCTCTACCAGATGTGTAGAGCTAGGCTTTGCCAGGCTTATTGATAAATTCATCATCAGCACACCTAAACTGTCTTCAGGTAACTCAAGTTTGTGCTTCTTTGATAGTTTATCAGGTATTTACTTGCTCTCTTCCTTCTCAGCTTATCAACAAAATATAGTTGTTTGCTTGTTTTTTTTTTTTTCTTTTGTTATACTGGTAGCAGAAACTAAAATCTAGAAAGAAGAAAATTGCAAGCCATGATGTCCATGTCTTGCCAAGGTGGATGTTGAAGTTTCCAAGTGCAGTGTTGCTTTTTAGATAGCAAACCCATGACTTATAACTCATTTTGTATCATAGCAACATATCAATTAGTATCTTGCAGATACCTCTTAACGAGAAGTAATCCAAACACAGATAGAAAGAGGTGGCATGTGCTACAGATACTTATGCTTTTGTATGGCTCTCTTGTTCAATTGAGATATAAGGACATAAATTTTTATAATCCTTGGCAGTAAGCTGTTTTGAAAAATTGTTAATCTTTTCCACCTCCTTTCCCAGTTGTCAAAACTATCATGATAATAACTTACTGTATTAAAGAAGGTTAATTTTATAGTTAAAATCCTGGGCTAGAACTCAGAGGGTATGTTTCCATTACTTCCGCTGTGAGATGCTCACATGGATTTAGGGTAAATTGCTAAATCTCTTTGCCTTATTTTTTTTATCCATAGATGAGAGAAGGGCCAGGTTCTTATATTCTCAGAAGAGCATTTGGCTTGCGTCTCAGTGGAGGTATAGGAACAATACTGACGTACAAATAGAATCATTTCTGTCTTGAAAGAAATGCTGATTTAAACACTGAATTGCTGTTTTAACTGTCCTAATTGGCACCTTCAGCTAAGGTAGCAATGCTACGTTCACTGAATGTACAGCAAAATGGGCCCCTACCTTGCTTCACGTAGTTTTACTTAAGCTTTTTAAAGTCTTGTCTTGTAATTGCTGCTCTGTGACACTGAATGGTAGATTTCTAATGTTTAAATATTACAAATCTGAACCTATTTTTCCCTTGCTTTCCATAAAAACATAAAGTGAAATCATCACTGTGGATTATCTGAGGGAATTTTACTGATTAGAATTGCATGAGAATTCAGGATTCAGAGCTGTCATCTGCCACATCCCCTTCCCAGGCACTGGAGGTTTCAGTAGCTTCAGATTTCACAGTTGTCTTAATCTGATTTATTCTGGGAAGAGATCTTGGGGATAACATTATGGGGTCAAATTTTGCAGTCCTGTGCGTGTTTGGGCAGTTTTTCTGCTTCTACAAGCAGAATTTGGCCCTCATCTAAAGTCTAATCTTTCATATCCTTCTCATGCAAATGAGCTCAGTTGACTCCAGTCGATCTGTTTGTGTGAATGAGGGCTGAGTCGTGGCAATGCATCTTTTGGGTGTGAGTTCCAAGATCCTGGATTTGGCGTTTCTCATACATACGTTGGATACAAAGTTTATAGGTGTTGGAGTCTCACAGAATGGTTTTGGGGAAAAAATGAGAATGTTTTGAATGAGCAGTAACTGAAAGTATGAAAGATGTTTGTGTGTTGCGTGAAGGTAGTCACCTATAGCCCTCACTAACATGACAGTATAACTAGAACTCTGTGAACTTTGAAAATGACGTTTAGTTGCTAACATTACTATGGTAAAGTATGTTTGTGTAGCATGATCTCTGCCCTTCACTTACTGAGGACATCGGTACAGTTTTTAAGTGTAAATAAGAGACTTGGGAAAGAATGCTGTGAAATGCATCCCACTCCTGAAACAGGAGCAGTGGATATTTGTGTAGAAGAGCAACACCACACAAATGCTTGATTTTGTTTGTGCAAATCAGAAGGCCTTTGTGATGCAAAGCAGAATCCTGAAAAGGCAAATGTGCTTTTTTTGGTTGTAAATATCCCAGCTAAACACTGCAGTAATTGCAAGCAGAGCTTGGCATTTTTCCTCTCTATTCTCTTCATCGTTATATTTTAACAAGTTCTCACGAGACTATTAAAATGTCTTAGTTTTTGGAACATGTGGCCTAGTGGGGATAACTCTGTCTACAGATGCAGTGGGTTGGCAGCTCGATTTTGCATGTCTTTTCATTTCCCTCCAGATCCTGTGACCCAGCATAACCTTTGGTCTCCCTCTGAAGGCCGGGGTGAAGGAAGTATGAGCAGGTGACTGATGATCACTGTCAATACAGCCTGCAGACAATATAGGAATGACTACAGCAGTCTCCCACTCCCTTGCACTCCCCCCATCCTCTCTTAAATCAACAAATGCAAATAGCAGCCTCCTCATTTGCTGCTATCTCCGGGAGGCTGCCCAGGCAGAATGGGCTTTGTTGCGGTCCTGCCTATTGAAAAAAGCAGCTTCAGCCCTAGGCAGAAGGAAGAATACAAAATGGGACCTCACCCTCCCCTTAATGGTTAATGCTGCTAATATTTGGTCCTCTGGCGTATACAGGTAGGAAGATGCTGAGATAAGGGTACTTGATGTGTGTGTTTCAAGAGGGCAGCCTGAAGTGGTTGGAGCTGTTTGCATTGTTACTTTCTGTCCGGTAAATGTCCTTCTGGAAGGGAGTAGGAATTGCCCAGTGTGCTGAAACTCATACCTGTGCTTCTAGAACCTGCTGACTTTGCAGTTAGCTGTGTATTTAACCTTAGCTGTGTTTTTACTCTGTGAGAATAGAAATGCATTTGCTAGATTTCAGCATAGGCAGAGGCACAAAGAATTTGCAATCCAACATTTCTTTATGAGTCCATGATTGTTTTGTTAAACGCATAGTTGTGTGGCACAAATAAATAAAAATACCTGCATTTTACATTGGTGTAAGCATAATACAGGACGCAATACGTAGTACTGTATTTTGTACAGCATACAGTTGATATTGTTTTGCTTTCCAGACATACAGCTTAATGTGAGTTGTCATTCAGCAATTCGGAGACATAAGAGTAATGTTATGCCAGCATTTGGGTAAAATTCTGTTCGTCTTATTTTAAGCTGTCATTGCATATGAAAATAAGTTTTGGCATACATAAATAAAAGGAAAGTGATCACTCTGCGTGTCCAGGTGTTCCTTCTCAGATACCTAGGGATATCATGTCTGTATTTGATATATTAGGATTGCAACCAGCCATAATGAAGAGATTTCTTCTGAACTATCATTTAGGAATACTGGATTAGTAACTGAATCAGACAAATAGAAATGTAGGTAAATGCTCCTACAGCTTTAAAAAATGTGTGTCAGTAGTACTTGTATTTTATAAGAAGTCTGTTTGCAGTGTGTATTTCACCTTACTGTGAGATTTTCTATTACAAACACTTAGTTAACTCCTGAATAAAAACTCAGAGTTAAAGTAACAGTTGTAAAGCTAGGTGCTGGACTCTTAAGGTGAATATCACTCATAGAGCTAGACATTAAAACTGTTACTCAGTCTTTAAGTATGTTCTTTTCTCAAGATCTCATTTCAAATGTATCTTTATTTTGTGTTTTATTTACTTACCAGAAAGCCTCAACATACTAATATTTTAGGAGAAGAAATATTCCAAACTCACAAAAATCCAGGAAATTAACTATTTAGTAGCCACCTGTGCTCCACTTTCAGTCTGCAGTAGCGCTTTGGATCAGGCACTGGTGATTGTTACAGTCAAAGCCCACTTGAACCCTAACTTGCAATACTTCCAAGTTGTGTCACATTAAGGTTAGGGTGAATCATGGAGATTCATCATCAGCGAGATGTGAAAGGCTGTGGTAAAGGCAGTGTGATACTAGAAAGCCATCTAATTTTAGTGTAAAGGCTTCAAATGATTTCAAGTAAGTTGTGTGTTCCTTTCCCACACCTCTCGCAACAAGGGTGGTTTGACGTCACAAAATCTCCGGTTTTCATCTTCTGCTCACCTCTTCTGCAACTTCTGCATCTGTCTGCCTGCTAGCAATCAGGCCAACAAAATAGAATATTTGTTGGACTACTGGACTTAGTAATTGCTTTTTGTTGGCCATAGGTGCTGCTGTAGCATGGTGTGGTACATCTTTTCATTGAGGATATGTCCTTATCCATAGGTTCTGTTTGGCATCCTTCTGGTGTTTTAATCGGTCCGTTGCAAACGGAATTGTTAAAATAAAATCATCTTTATTACTTTAGAGAGGAGTGAGTTGGGTGGAAAAGGTTGCTAATTAGGAAGTTCTATTCAATGAAATCTGATTACATCTTGCAGTTTCACACCAGATTATAATACAGTCACATCATATATATATATATTGGGTCAATTTTGTGTTGGGATGGGAGATTCAACAGAGAACCACTTCAGTGTTAAGAATGAATAAAAATGATACTTTGTGTTTGATTTTTGGAAGTCCATCTTCTAAATAAAATTTTAAGTCTGTATGGCTCCAGGTAGAAAAAACGGCATAGTTACATGAACTTAACTTTCTAAACTGGCATTTCTGACAAATGCTCATTAATGATACTTTTCCTATCATCAGTTTCTCCTCTTCAGTGGGATGGTTTTCTTCACTGCTCAAAAGGTTTGTAGCTCCCCAGAAGTAGTTGGCATGTCTTGTAATTGTGGCAACTGCTCTTAGAGGAGAGCAGATGTATTACAGGCTGTATAATTTGTGAAGTGTTTTGAAGGCCTTCTCGATGAATTGCACTTTACAAATATCTTGTCGTAAAGAAAATTATGGGAAGCATTTGTAAGGTGAGTGGATTCATTATTTTTTATTTTTATTTGAATGTTTTTCTCTTAGGAAAGCCCCTCTAAAATAGTGGATATAGAGAGTTCTCTCTTGGGCTTTAATGAGGTTATATAGTTCATGCCAACCACTTAAGTTCAAAATATCCAAGTATATTTATTTTACAATATAAATTGTGCAGTACATTTTTATTTTTTTTAAGCCTTTGTTAGAAAAGTTGCTTTCCATCGTTCATTTTGAGGTTTTCCTCCCCTCCCCTTTTGTTTTTTGTTTTTCCTCAGTTTCCATTACAAAGAGCAGTGCAAAAATCCAATCTTCCCCTTCCAAAGTGACCCGGCGTTCAATGCAGTCTCCACAGAAATCTGCTCCAGTACCAGCGCAACGGGGCAGGAAACCAGGTCGGGGCAAACCCCCTGGACAGTCTGCAGTTCCCAAGAAGGGCAGGTCTCCTAAAAATATTCCCTTGACAAAAAGCACCTCTCATACTGAAAATCTTAAAACAAGGAAAAAAAGTTTAAAACCTGGAAAAAAGGTTAGTCCTTATCTACTACTTTACTTTATGTTGCAAAATTTTGTAGTGAGACTTTTTTTATTATTATTATTAAATTTTCTGTCTTCTCTTCAGCCTTCAGGGCTTTACTGTTTTCAGCAATTGATTACAATAAAAAGTCTAGAACAGCTATTCTGGAATATTTCAGTATGTTCAGTATGAACATCTATGGATTATTTTATTCCAGAACAAGTTTACAGCTCTTACTTATGGGTGAGTTGTTGGTGTTGAAAAATACTATTCTGGAATACTATTCTGGAATAGCCATTTCCAGTACAATTCCAAGAGCCAGGGGGGCCTATAGGGTTTTTAGTCCGAGTTATTTTGTTACTGAACCATATACATAGTTTGTTTAAATTTTTTAATTATTATTCTTTTGGGGGTTTTGTCTTATATTTAGAAACAAAGGATTAGGAACAGTGAGGGTTTTGGTGCAAAATTTAGGCATCCTAAGCATACAGCTGGATTTGCCAAATGGATCTCTTAGATACCCTCTAACCCTGGAGATATTAGCATGAAGCAGGAAGCTTCTTTCCAGGCAATACATTTCTCCAGGTGTGGGCCTAATTCTGCCCTGATCGGAAACACGTGGTGTCTTCCTGCCTTTCTCCCTTCCAAGCTGAGTCAGACCTGGATGGTTGGCAGCTGCCTCCAACTTCAGCTCCTCTGGAGCTGTTTGACCAGGTGCAAACCAGCACTGCTGAAACCCTCCCCCCTTACCGCTCCCACTGATGCCAACGCTGGTGGGTCCATGATCCCAGAACGAGCTAGGTTAGGGAGTTAAACTGCTAGACAGCTAACCCAGCATCTCTCCCTCTTACTGCCTTCTTTGTCTGCTCCCCCCAAAAAAGGCACAAATGCTGCTGCTGCTGCAAGGAAGGATAGGATCACAGCAGGGCAGATTTAGACAAGTCTTGAATTGGCATGGAAGTACAATCTATTTTCTGAGGCTTGTTCACCCACTGCAGGCTGTCAAAGAGGAGTGGCAATCCTGCAGTCTGTTTCCCCAGACAGTTTGTGTCTGTCCCTGTACTGCTCCCTCCTTTGCATTAGCAGCAATGGGGGAGTGGGGAGACTGTTTTTTCTGCTTTTTTTCTTCCCCTCCCCTGCCCCTAAGTTTCAAAAAGTTGAAGTTTTGGGGTTTTTCTCCTTCAGTCTGGATCACTGTGGGCTATGGGATCTATTGCTAGTGATGTGTGGGAAGGGGTGGAGTAGTGGCACAGGTGGGACGTCTCCCTTCAGTGATAGTGCTGATCAGTGTAAAGTACTAGTGAAGTAACATTATGAGAGCATACCTAGAAGGCTCTAGCACGAAACTGGAACCAGGCACTTTGTTGAAATGATAACAAGGTAAGAAATTATTCTGGGGATGGAAATTGAATTGAAAGCTGAGCACTCTCTCCTCTGCTGCATGCCCCTTCCAGTCAGGCATCCAAACTGGTAGGCTACTGATGCAAGTGGTCTCCAGCTTGATCTCTTTCTTGGTGTATAAAAGTGCACAGAGACACAGATTAAAGAGGAGAAAGGTGCTCCCATCGAGACTCAGTTGGTGGATGGGGTGTTCTCTGTAAGTCTTGGGGGGCTTTAAAGGAGAGCATTGAACTCAGGACTTTCACACCTTAATGACATACTCTGGTATGGCAGGATGCATGCTTTCGTGTAAGAGTTTTGTCCTTCGTGTCTCATGAAAAGGAAATTGAGAAGCTTTGTGTATCCTTTGAAAGGATAGTTGGAGGCATCTTACCCTTAGAGGAGGCTTCTGGGCTCTAAATGCTGGGTGTCTGAAAGTGTCTGCTTAGAGCACTGCATTTGGCACCTGGTCTGTGTGAGGTACTTGGGGGGATTTGCGTGAGGAATGGGGGTTACTGCTGACACTCCTTATCTTGAGGCAGTGAATCTGAGGTACCTCTACATACTCCTGATTTCCTCTGTGGGACCAGGCAACTAAGAGTTAGGTTTTGCAGGATCTAAGTTTGCTATATCTAACTTGGGAGTTTTACTACATTAACTTTTCCATTAAAAATGAGCTCGTTTTGAGAATCCACGGAGGGTTCTGATTGCTTTGGTATGTGGTTAAATTGCCAAGATGTTACATATTTGTGCAAGCTCTTCTTTGGACTGTTACACCTGTTAGCATAAGGGTGAAGAGAGGAAATGGCTTTGTGGGAGTTCTGCGCAAAGAGGGTGTATCTGGCATGGAGTGCTGTACAGCCTGTGTACGTCTCAATACATACGCAAATATAATGCAAGTGATATGTGCCTAGAGAGTTGAAAGTGCTTTTTTTTTTTTCCCCCAAAAAAAAAAAAATAGAGCCAAAAAACCCCTCCAGCTTTTCAAGCTGAGTAATTGTGCTTCAAGTGCAGGCTGGCTGTGTGGTGCTTCAAAACCTGTGTATTTAGGGAGATTGATCTATGCGTGTTGTTTGACTTCCTTTGTCCTTTTAAGTGTGTTATGCTGCAATGTTTATCATGTGCAGTTATTAACATTTATTATACAGCTAGGAATGTTGAGCTGTTGTGTCATTTTTCTCCTTTATATAAAATTTTTCTAAGCCATAAGTATGAGATGCATGTCAGGTTTTGTTTTCCATTTGTCTCCCTCAGTTTGCACTGTACGGTTTTACTCTGTCATAATGAAGAAAAAATCTCTTTACACCTCTTTCATTATTACATCTCTTCCATTATTTTTAAAAGTACACTTTGCTTAGCAATGCGAAGAATTCCTTCCAGAATTTCTTGAGGTAGTGCCTTGCTCTCAGTGTGGATCACAGCCCCAAATTTGACCCCACAAGAAGAGCATTTTTAAGTGTCAGGGTAAAGCCTGTGAAGTTGGCCATGTGGTGTCAGACCATGAGCAGAGCTCTCTGCAAGCAAACGGAGCTGGCGTGCCCTCCCAGCTGGCAGGGGCCAGCCAGCGACACCCTGACCAAGCAAATGTGCTGAGTCCTGCTGGGAGCTTGGCCTGCCTCATGAAACAACATGGCTCTGAGATCGCAGTCTGCTGCTCGTCACTTTGGGGTTGCAAAATGAGAACCTCAGCTGAGCAAACATAATATGCTGTGTTTCCAAAACGCATGCTCTTTCCTCCTTCTGAAGGAGAAGGTAGGAAATGGCTGGCTGGCCTCACCACGCTAATGTGTTAGTGTGGAGGGCGGATAGTTCCTCTGTCTCACAGTTTAGCATTTGTATTTTGTTTTTGTGCCTACATTTCTTCCATTTCCTCCGCTTTCCCCTCAACTTGACCACCCATAATTTGCAGCGTGGTGACAGACAACTGGGCCCCAAAAGAGTCCCTGCTCCAGAGGAGCCTTCAGGAATGTCAGACTTCAGATCAAAAGCTCCAACTTCCCAAGTGCATTTTTGTTCTCTGTATTAAGGATGGCAAGAGACCTTTCTGTCACCCAGTGTTGAGATATGTAGGCAATTCCTGACAAGTAATACATCACTGCTTGGTTCAGTGTCTGACCTGAGCCACCTCGTCTCATTCACAATGCAATGCCAAGCCTTGGCAGTCTATTCCTTATGTTCATGGCGATTCTACCCAGTGCCATACTGTCAAGTAATTTCTCCAGCCAAACCTATCTTCTCTGAACTGTAAGGGGCACTGAACTTTCTTTTAATGTGCCCTGTATTTCAGAAGAAAGTGAATTTATTCTTTGTAGGTGTTATGAAGAAGTTAAGCACTGCTGCTCTTAGGAAGGTGTATGTTTTGATTGCTTTTTACATGATTTTTAGTGTATTATTGGGAAAATGTACTGCTTCTAAAAGTGTAAAGGATGAATACTGCTAAATGCAAGAGGGATTTACCTCCCTTAGCAACTTGACTGAATTTTTGGTTCACTATAGATCAATTTTAGCAGTAAATCCTTACCACATGAGTAGCCAGGTCTCTGCTGCCTTCAGCAGTGTCAAGTCCTTGAGTAATCTCTTATATTCCTAATTTTTTTGGTAGGTAAGAGAATGAGAACATAACCTGTTCTCATGCAAGAATAAATGGTGAAGGGAGAGGTGATGAACTTCTCTCCAATTCATTATTTTTTTCCATGTATCTTCATAGCATGTCAAAGCATATTAGAAATGCCTTCCTTGTGCATGTCTCTTTTCTAAACCCCAGTCCAAACCAAATTACAACAAAGTTCTCCCTCCCTCAATTGGAAGGATGCTGACTAATTTCTAAATCTTTGTACTGTGAACTGTGGTTGTCTGTCATATGATAAGCTGCAAATAAGTTTGGTTTGGGAAAGCAAAAGGTTTTGGCAACCCATGTGACTGGATTGTAGCTACTGGTTTATTTGATACCTTGCGTAAAGCTCCAATTCCTGAAAGTGATTTATTGAGAATTTCAGCCCCTTTGAAACAAGCTGAGGGAAAATCTAGCTGCACTGTAAAGGTGGCACCTCAACGTGACTCAAGTTTTATATGGGTATATATACACAGCCCGAATAACTGATTTGAGTTGTGATAAATTCAGATGATTGGAAGGGTATTGACGGGAAAATAATCCAAAACACCTTACCTGTGCTTCCTCAGATTTAGAAGGGTCATGAATTAGTATATAAAGCTCATTCTCTTCCCACTTTTCAGATAGAGGTGGGTTCCTTCTTAAGTCATTTGTCTTCCATTGCCTTACTTAAGTAGCTGTAAATGCAAACCGACAGTTTCTGGTCTTCCTTTCCTGGGCTTTTATCTTCTCTGCTGTGTGTAGTACTTCTGTAATAAGGAACCACACACATTTGGTAAGATGGTAACTGGTAGCAGAAAGATTTTGCAGACTCCGTAAAACATTAAACATTTTAACTTTGGATTTTTTCTCCAAACAGAAAAAAATCTTGCCAGAACATCTGACTCCTGCATCACCTTCTCCTCATTCTTCTCCTGAGAGGGACAGTGGCACTACGCAGATACTTAAAGATGGAATTAGTTTGTCTGGTGCAACTGCAGCAGTTATATCCACAGGTAAAAGACAAAGAAAAAAAATTAATGACATTTTTAGTGTGAAATGGCTTCCATTTCAAGCAAACTAGTAGTGTCATTTTATGGAAAATGTGTTGCAAACTTATCACTGTAAATCATTATCCGGCTACCTATTTTTTAAAGATATTTCTAGGTGCCAGTGTTACTTTGCAGAACTAGTATTTTGATGCCTGCATTATAGCAAGAAGTCCTGGAGCACAGAGGCTTTTGATAGATTGCTAGACCTGGCAGTTCGTTCCTGTCTGAAGAAGGAAACTATGCAGTTCTTTCATGTCTGTCCTGCTCCTTAATGTATGAAATGGGAGAAGATGTAGCTGAAAACCCATATGATGTTCTGATATCATGCAGGCTGTACTGTAATATAACAAAATGGAGATTTTATCTCTGTAGCCTTATGTGAAAAGAAACAACTCAGACTGTTTAAACCAAGTAAAGGCAATCAGAGGAAATACATTCCTCCTTCCTTTTGTTTGCTTGGTTTTGAAATATAATGAAATGTATCTTGAAAAGGGTTGGCAAAAGGGAAATAAGCTAGTTAATGAGCTAACTAATTGAGGCACTTGTAACCCTTTAGTGAAACAATTTGTATGTTGTCAACTGAAATCTCAGAACTTTCTAAAACCTCCATAAATTATGATAATTTTGTTTGGGTACTTTTTTACATTTAAAAACTGTTCTTACAATAGAAGTTGTCATGCTCTTCTCGCTCCCAACTTCGGTAATGGATGAGGGGAAAATATATGTGTGTTTCCTGGGAAAATAAACCTTTTAGGAGGCAGTTGTTGTTGAGCCCAGACAGAAGTTGCCATGAAAACTATTTTTGCTGATTTTTATCTTTGAATATTTGTACAAATAGGTTTCCTCCAATTTGCAGACATCAGAGAGTGAGCAAGTATGCATGAAGGCATACAATCATTAAAACACTTAGAGAAATATTTCATTTTTAAAAATCCAAGGTTTTAACTAAGCCCAAACTGCTACAGTTCAGAAAATATGGCAGTCTTTTGTATAACAGAACGCTTAAATTGTCTGATTAATCACCACAGAGGCATGTTTTTTCATTAAGCTGTAATAATCTCTTGGGTGCATTCCTGGTCATGGGATAGCCAAGGCCAAAAAGAAAAAAATTCTTCAGTTGCAGGCTTTTCCCCTGTTTTTCTGCCTTGTCATTCCTTTTGAAGGGCAGTTTTGCATAGTCTCCATAAAAAGTAATTTCAAAAGTCCTATTTGATTGTTTTGTGCTAAGCTTTAAACCACCTTACAGTGTTTCTAGAGAAGTTTGTTTATTTTATTTAGCAGAGAAGGCCAAGTTGCAGTGTGGAAATCATCCATGAGTGGTTCAGGGTTTCTGAAGGTACAGACCTTCAGTAGCCATTATACATGCACACGTTAATGTTATATGGTTGTGTCAGAATGAGCATCAATGATAGGTATATACTGTAGGGTTGTCTTTGTAGCAACTTCTCAAATAGGAGAAGAATTAGGGCAGTAACTTGGTAGGGCCAGCTTTTTAGAATTGCCTGTTTGTAGTTCAGAGTATCTGCCAGTAATTCTTACTTTATTGGAACTAGTGTATGAACAGAGATTAGTTAAAATAAAAGATAAGCACAGATGATGACAGGTTTGTTACATTAGTGGGGTAGAGAAGGGCTTTGGAGACCAGAAAGAAGTGGATTTAAAACTCAGTCAGGAGAACCTTGATAGACGATAGAGCGAGCACTTTTTGCATGCTCAGAAAGTATGTATGCATGTTCAGCTTCTTGAGTTGACCAGTACATCTTTTCCTCAAGATTAAAACCAAAAAGAAGGTTTGCAGTTCTAACTTGGAAACATGTCATAGTTCCTCAGCAGTAAATATGGCTTATTCTTTTTCAGTGTGTGTTTATGTCAACAAGCATGGAAATTCTGGGCCTCACCTGGATAAGAAGAAGGTTCAGCAGCTTCCAGATCACTTTGGACCAGGTCCTGTCAACGTAGTGCTTCAACAGGCTGTACAGGCTTGTGTAGATTGTGCCTATCAATCCAAAACAGTCTTTGGATTTCTGAAATCTGGCCATCACGGAGGGGAAGTGATAACTGGTAGGTGAAGGTGCTTTGTTTCTTCCATTTCTTCGCTTGGTTGTGAACTTGAGGTAGGGCAGAAGAACTGAAGTAGCTGCAGTGAGTTTATATCACTTTTTTAACTATTTAAGCACAATCAAGAACATATACTTCTGAACTCTTTTACTAAGAGAGTATTGGTGCTGTGTGATTTATCTCACTGAGTCCAAGATTATTTGAACAATTCTTTAAATTAGAATTTAGCAATAGCAGTGTTAAATTACATATACACAATACAGTTAGATTCTTATACTAGGTAGAGCTCATGCACCTCATTTAGCAGCTGTAGCCAAACATTTGTAAGGTAAACAGTACAAGTGAAATATCAGCTTTATTAATTCAAGTAATTTGCATAATCCTATCCATACATGGTGTTTGTGTTCTTACTGCCTTAACTGAGCAGGTAAAAAGTTTCAAGCCAATCTGTTTAGCTTCCAGGCAAATGATTCCACATGTTAAAGTTGCTGCTTCTTCCCTTCCCCCATTCCCCAGAATTGTAGCAGTATCTTAGGTCAGTGTTCATCCACCTATGTCCCCTATTATGGAATAGGTTTATTTCTGCTACGTATTAATGGCAGGACTACAGATAAATTATCTCCATATCTCAAATGGAATAGCTGCTGCTTGACATTTTTTTCATTCTAGGCTAGGAAATATTCTGTATAGCAGTTAGCACATCGATTCATAATTCCATCACTGGTGATAAAAAGACTTTATGTTACTTTAATCTCCTTATATTAACACCAGATGTGAAAGATGATTAGTGGAATGCAGGTTCAATTAAATCCTCATAAAGATGTTGCTCTCTAACAATATTGAAAAAGCAGCACCCCGACCTGCATATAGCAGAACTTCAGTAAGCCTTGCTTATGCATCCTCATTAGTTTGTTCACAAAATGGATGCTGCTGTGTAGTAAAGGTTTAATGGCATGGTATATGTGTGGTCTAGAAACATGTATTGCTTTATTTTTGCAAGAGATATGAAAGTTTAGCACATTATTAATACCTTGCTGTACCTAACTCAGAGAAGTCAGTTTTGCTTGAACAAAATGCACTGAGGTGGGCATTGCCAGTATTCTGTTTGTGATTATCACAAAGGACTAAATCGTAGGCCAGTGGCATATCTGGGCTGTGACTGAGTAGTTAAAAATAACTATTTCACAAAGGAGAGAGATATTTCAAAATCTTTATGTAGTTCTGGTTTGTTTACGTTCAAAAATTCTGTACGAAAAGGAACTACTGCTCTGCACCTGGCTTCGCCCCAAGGCCTGGATTCAGAGAAGCCAGCTCTGTAGCCCTGAACTTCAGGAGCATGGCAATGTGGACTGCTCCTGAAGCAGAGTCCTGGTTCAGGTGATAGCAAGCCCCAAGACCCCAGTGGGTTTCTGATGTTCTTGAGCTCTTGCCTTCTAATTGGCTTGTCAAACAGGTTGCTGAGAAGTGGGTGAGCAAATACTCCTTGTCATTTTATCAGAAATTTGTATGTGATGTATTTTGAGAAGCACAAAATGTGACTTAAGTTAATGTAGCACATCACAACCAGCTGTGCATGTGAACAGTAAGGAAGAAGAGAAAAGCTACATTAGAATAAAATGAGGAATTACAGAGCGAAATTGTGAGAGTGTTTTCTTGTAGAGCTTTTGTTTGAAAGTGGTTTTGGAGGGTGGTTTGTTTTTCGGGGGTTTGTTTTTTTTTAGACTGGCAAGAAAAAAAAATGTTGCAGCAGAGAATGAGTCAAGAAATCTAAATCTTTTGTGGACTAATAAGCTTTCATAATGAGTATTATACCTGCTGTAGGAGGAAACTGTATGCTGATGAGGATGTGGATAAAATAATCTTGCTAGAATACATGTGAATAATAATTTTCATATGTATTAGCGGGTTCTTCTGGTTCAGCTGCCAAAGAAAATAATTGTTTTGAATGGAATTGAATTTAGGATTTTTCCATCTTTTCATACTCAAACAAAAGCACAAACCATTTTATTTTTTGCTTGATGCATAAGGTTTCAATTCAGGCAAATATAACTGAAAGGAAATTAAAGGCTTGATTAGCAAAGCCTGCTAATGGTGGTGGTGGTGTCAGCCCCTTTTTTCTCCTTGTAGCACAGACTATGGCGTTTGGTGGGATGAAATAGACTGAGGCTCAGATAAATCTTCTCAAGCAGAGAATTAAAATCAGACTCTTGGGTGAGTTTCTTCATTATCAGACAAACACATTTCTCTGATAATTTAGCTCTCAGCCTTTCTCCAGATACCAGATTCTCTACCAGCTGGAATCTGGTATCTAAAACATACTTACACAATGGTAGGTGAAGAAAAGAGAATGACTCTTCATCCCAGGGGCTGAGATGGCACACGCAAGCTCTGGTCCCTGTTTATTTGTCATTAAAGGTTGAGGTTATTGTGCCTCAGAAGTACTGCTTTTTATTTTTTCCCCTAGCATTTATGTGGGAAGTAAGAGGCTTATGTTGTCCCCAAGCAGAGCCAGACAGTTGAGCCTATGGATCTGGATCCCACACCCTTGGTTGGAGTTCCTATGGTTTCCCTCAGGTGTTCAGAGTACAAGGGAGCTGTGTTTGCACTGAGTCTTTTATTTGTGGATTTTTCCCATGGTATGTCTTGCTGGGGCAGTCACATTGACTCAGCTGTTTCTTGCTTTACCCTCCTGACAACTCTAAGATAATATTGTTCTTCTCAATGCTTCTTTTCAAAATGAAAAATTAAGGCGTAGAGAATAAGTGATTTCCCCAAGGTCATATAAGAAGATATGTAAGGCTATTGTAAAGCATTTTAAACTTTTGCTGTAGCTGACTACTACCTTGCAGTAAATTTGTCAGGATATCAGGCTGTGCAAGGTCTCACAGCCCATTTGCTGTCTAGAACTGGTTGAGTTCCAAGCAAAAATTTGCCTTCGGAGACCCCTTCCCCAAACAGGAGGTAGAGGACCTTGTGTCTGAGCCACATGTGGGACTGTGAATCATAAGCATTTCATTCTCTAATCAGAAGCTTCCTTACATCAACAGTGTAAGTAACTGACAATTCTGATTTCCTAAGGAAGCCTAAAATATGCTAAACTTGGGCATTTTCTTTGGTTTTGTGTATATTATCTGTCTCTTTTATAACACAACATGGAAATGTTTCCTTAATTCCGATCTTTGAATAAAGGCTTTCTTGTCATTTCTGGTTTGCTTTTTTTTAAGAAAAAAAAAATGCATCTGCTACCAACGAAATGTTATCCTTTAAAGCTCTACTTATCATTTGGAAACTTATGTTAACAGCAGAAAGCTGCATGACAAGCTGAAAACCAAGAAGACAAATTGATGCATAAACCTGGTGTTTATGCCGCTTCTTTCTAGCCCTAAGTTTAAGTTACACGTTTATTCCTGCTTTGTTGTAATGTCTTTCTAGTCAGAAGTAACTAAAAGTTTCAGCTAATGTAATAGTAATTATTTATCTGTATATTGGTAGTATTGAGTTTTTTCAACATCTTATTAATTTTCACAAAAAAGGAAAATGCCATCAGCTGCAACACTGTTTGGGGGGGCAAGGAAGGAGGTCAACAAGTAAAAGACATAGGCACATGTCCAGGCTCTTTGTAATCACTCAGTTTAAAAGACGCCAGATCCATTTGTGGCTGTTGTGGTATCTCTGCCACCTAGCTCCTGTTGAAATAAATGGGAGCTTGACCACTGTAGTGTTGACAGCAGGATAGATTTCTCTAATGGTAAAACAGCAGATGGCAAAACAGTTTCTGTAGTCAGAATTTCAGTGGTAATAAATGCCAGCACATTACCGCAAGCATGCTCAGTTCAGTTAGAAACTGAGAAATAAAAATCTTAAACTTGTTTCCTGCCATTCTTTTTTTTATTCCTTTTTTTTTTTTTTTTAGCAAGTACTGTAAAGGGTCTTTTCTGTGTTATCTCCTGCAAATAGGTGGAGGAGAGGTTGCTGTTTTATAAGCAAACAATAGAAATAACATGTAAAGTTTTGGTGGTGAGGGAATAGTTGCAAGGTTTTTTTATGCTGGTGTGAATCTGAAGTTATCTTCTTAAAATAAGTTCCTATAGAGCAAATTTAAACTGGCATGGATCCAACAGAAGGTAAAATCAGTCCTTTGGATGTAAATGTGTTAAACTACCAGAATGATTGTTTATTCCTCTCATGTCTTGTGTGGTTTAAATCAAACCTGGATGTCTTCTCCTTTAAGTTAATGATGGTGTTTTACTATATTTCATGATGCTTGGGGGGTGTTTGACATCATCTTCTTATTCACAGCTTCCTTTGATGGGGAGAAACATGCCATCAATCTTCCTTCTGTAAACAGCGCATCGTTTGTCCTACGCTTCTTGGAGAAACTCTGCCACAGCCTGCAGTGTGATAATCTCTTTAGTAGCCAGCCTTTCAGCCCTTACGTGGGATGTGCACATAGTCCTACGGAGTATGATAGGAACAAACCAGGTACTGTTAAACAACTGTTCTTTTCAAGTTCTGATATTTTTGAGAAGTGTGGCAGCTTTACGAAATGTAACTTTTTAATCTATGATGTGAATTGATTGAAATGAATACACTTCAGTTCTTAGTGAATTGGTTCCAGTGCGGTAGTGCTTTGACAGAATGGGGTAGCTCATACCACATGTGCAGAAATCATTTTGTTCAGCAAACTCCTCCTTGTAGCCAAGTCAGGAAACATATGTATGGTACCACTGTGATACTGCTAAAAAGACAAGCTCAAAACTTCACATTTCATTTGTTAAATTTATGTTCAGATCATAAAATAAACTTACAAAAAGATACTTTACTGTCTTATGAGAAGGGGCTTGCTCTGAAAGGAAATTCAGTCTAGCCCTTCCCACATCAGTAAAAGGTCCTTTCTTCCCTCTTTATTCACCTTACTCAGTGGTGGCTCCAAAAATTTTACGTTCTACTATGTACAGTCCAGTCTTCTAGTAGAAAAGGTGGGTTTTGCAGATGGCTGCTTGTGATATTTCGTATGAGGCCAATATCTTTGTCTGCTGCACCAGGAGCATAGAGTGAGGGGGAAATGAAATTACTTGTGCAAGATCTCCCATCATGTTGTTTGTAGGGCCTGATGTTACAAGTCGCAGCCCAAGGATTACCAGGAGCCATAGTTGAGAAAACCTTGACGTCAGGGCAATTTCAGAAGATTCATATTGGATGTGAAACTTCCTCACAGCTGTCTGATAGCTGAGTCTGTCTTCCTGGTGATGCTTTAGAAAATAAAATATTATTCTTTCCCCCCCTGCCTGCTTTCCAATGGAGAAATTATGTTTATAATTGTGTCTGTCATATGACAGTCATTAGTTTTAACTCTTTTCAGAAAGGTAGCCAGGGTCAAGATAATTTGGCAGTATGAACAGTATAAACTTTAGTGAATATGACTAAACATTTAGTGGTGGTGACTTTCCTCTTCACAGCAAAGGAAGAAATGCCTGAAAACAGGAGTGCTAAACGATACTCTCAGGACTCTCCACCATATACTGCTCCTCTTTCCCCTAAGCTTCCCAGAAATGATGCTCATCCATCTGAAGGTAATTACATTATGTCGGTATTATATATGAGGATTATTTATGGTTTCAGTATTTCCAGTCAAAAAGGACCGAGTTCAACGTATGTGTCTGGTTTGTCTCTAGCCTTTGACAGGTAAGGGAGAAAGTATGTTAATTATTGATCACTGGCACAGATTTTGCACTTAAGGAAGGTCTACTGCAAGTTTCAGCAGTCCTTCTCCTAAACCTGTTAGCCTTTTTTGTGAAGGGGCTCAGGCAAATAGGTGACGGATGAAGCCTGCTGCTTCATATATGGCTATTTAGCAGAAAACCAATTGCCTCAAAATGGATTAGGAGATAAATTGGAAGCCCCTCTTAATAACTTTAGGCTGGGGCTGTTAAGTGAGTAAGGGTGTAGCTTGATGACACAATTAAGCTGAGTTTATGGCTAGCTGCCATGGAAAGTTGTGCTGCTCCTGCTTTCCTTACCTCCTTATCCCTGCAGTGGGTCCCAGGCCCCTGGCTGGGTGGTGAGCTGAACCAGTGAGCAAAAGCACAGAAAACATTTTGGTGAAGTAAAGAGTAGTTTGCAGTTTACTTCTCTGGACTGACTCACCATGGACTTGGATGAGCACATGGAAGGGTTCAATAAAATGCAGCCATGGCCAGGGGAGCAGCGAAGCCTCCCTCTGGCAGCTGGCTGTTAGATTGATTTAGCTTACTGATGAATAGCACCTTTTCCTGTGCTGCAGCTCAGCTGCAGTAACTGAGCGCTTGTCCAGTCTTAGTCTGTCTCAGATGTGAAATAAAGCATCTAGGTTTCAACCTCAGTGAGACTTAGGAAAATGTGTTTTTTTTACTCTGCATTTGCTACTTAACTGGTTAAGCCATGGTAACTTGTTGATGTTGACTGGTCCCATCTGATACATACTTTCTCTTGCTGCAAGATACTTGCACAGCATTTCCAAAGGCTTTTTTGAAATATGACAGGGATTAGTTACCTCTTCTTTAATATTATTTCTTTCTCTTCTTTTTGGAGATCCTGGGGTCATTTTCTGTCTATTAGCATCAGTGGGGGCAGAATGATCTCTTTTTCTGTGCAGATTAAAAAGTTATAGGACTACAGTTAAAGCAGAAAAGGATATAAAATTAAAATGTTCAAAATGATAGCTTCTTTAAAATGGTACATCTTATTATTTTGTATATATGTAGCATATTCACTTCTTTGTATGTAATAAGAGCAGCAGGAAATACAGTTCTGCATTGATTATTGATTTCTGCATCTTTCCAAAAGAAGTACTGGCTTAATTTCACAGATATATTGTACACCTAAGTCAGATATTTCTGGTAGGGAACTTAATAAGTGTAGAGCACTTAATTATACTCAAATGAAGTTGTTTCAGCTGGAGCAAAACAAATGTTTGAGTAGATCTGCATTATCTTGTAAGAAATCTTCCTCAAAGTAAACATGCATGCACATATACTGCTTCTTAATCCTTGTTTGCTAATGGATCCCTTTTACAGATGAAGTCAGTATACTCCTTAAAATACACTTTAAGATGAATGGTTCGTTATAAAGTGCAGTTACTTGGGATAAAAAATAATTAAAATAAGTGTTTTGCCATGGTTTCAGAGGTTTGAGTTTGTACTCTGTGCATTTCAAGAGGCAGAGTGTTCTCTAGTGTTGTGTGTTTCCCATTAGGGCAATGTCCTCTGCTCAAAATCTGGAGGTAATTTTATAGCGGTCAGTCATGGATTGGTTAGCAAGAAAGATCTGCCCCCAAAAGTTCTGGTTCCATTGAGACATAGTTGTCTTGAATAGTTGTTTTGAAATATCATTTGAAGGCAAAATGGAATAATTTTGGGAAAGGTTATCAGCTCATTTTCCTTCTGATCTGCTCAGGGATATGTTTTGCAGATTTTGCTGTCTTTCCTGCTTGCTAACAGTTTCTTCTTAAAGTTATGAGAGATAAAGGATGGGGGGGATGGGGAATAACTCAGTCTCCCTTTCCCTGAAAACAGAGTGTTCTTACTACTGCAGCTGATTACATCATTCCCATTATGTATGAGGCAGAACAACTGGCTTCTAATTCCCAGAGGAACTTCAAGAAAACAAAACATCCGATTCCTGCTAAGGCCTTCAGTGTTTAAACAGTCTGTCATCCTTACATTTGTAACATAAGTCCTTTTATTGGCCTTTTATTAATCTACCCAGAGATCAGGCATTCTGCAGTGGAACCTCCCGTCTCTTTCCATACCACTGTTATTCACAACTGCTCAAAATGTCGAGGTAGGAGAAGCATGTCATTTGTTGCTCCACATATTGCAAAGCTCCATTTTGTAGACACTGATTTTGAATCATCTGTCATCCCAGTTGACCACTTTTTCGACAAGATTGCAGCTGCATTTTGTTTGTAGAGAAGCTACATGGATGGAAAGGGAAGTGTATTGGACACTATAGTTGCTGAACAGAAACACCTTCTCTAAAAGATGGGAAATACGCCAGTTTTTTTCACCTAGTGTGTGTGAATTGAGAATTTACAGTAAGGTAAATTCAAATGCTGGTATCTTGGGGAAAAAAAGCAGAGTTGATCTTTCCCAGTCCTATTTACTATTGTTTATTTTAGGATATATAAGATCAGAGAGAAATCTGGGATATAATTGGAATAAATACAATTAAATTCTTCTGTAATACAGTCAATTTTAAAAATCTTTGTGTCTTCTGAAATCTTGACAAGGATTTATGTAGAACAATTATTTTTAAAAAAAACTATATTTGAGACCTCTGCTTCTTTACTATAACTACAAAAAGTTTTTTTCTTAAGACATTACATGCAGTTGGCTGATATATGCTTAAGTGCTCTAGTTGAAGCTTTCTGCTGGCGAGTATTGTCTCCATTGTTTCATCCGACCTTTCAAGACTTCTGAAATCCTAATCTACAGGTTCAGTCAGTTAAACCTTAGGCTCCTTCATACAGCTTTGCTGTAACTATTTAAAGTATCACTTCTGCCTTTTGGTCTTGGACTGAGATTTCTGTTAGTGGTTTCATTCTCTACAGTTCTCATTTTCCCTTGGTTGGCTATCCTTTAATTTTATACTGTGTATCATTGACTGCATTTTCAAGCTGACAAATGTAAAGAAGTTCGTTTTCCTGTTTGTTTGTTTTCTTTGAAAACCTGAGTAGCCGCTTCTTTGCTTTTGTGACTCAAATGTAACAAACTAGAAGCTTTTGCAGTGGTTGTTTTAAGGATTGTATACATGAAAGAGAAGGGCTTGTGTCCATAAAAGCTGCTTTATTCCACGACTATCAGGTTTAGTAAAAGATGTTAGTCTTGCAGGTCTTGCCTGACCAAATTCCCTAAGTAGGGACCTGGCTCTCTGAGTGCCTTTGTTCCCTTTCAAGATTATGCTCTCTGAAAACCAAAATACACTTAACAATTCTTCACTGCACTCCACTTTTAAACGTGTTTCAGCAAAGAACCTTAGACCTCATGAAGCACATTGAAAACATGCTTGAGAAGCTCACTGGGTTTTTTAGGAAAACACTCTTCCTTTAGTTTTAATTGGTTATTTGCCCAAGAAATTCTTGAAAGTTGCCATATAAGAAGAGTACTAAAGAGCTTATTTCAGGAACTTGTTTCGCAGAACATACCAGTTCTTATCCCAAAGAAATATGCTGCTTCACTAGCATATGTTTTGTAACTTCACTAGAGTAATTTTCAAGATGGCAGTGTGGGATTTACGCTTCCATGAACCTGTTAGCATTTGCTTCATACAGATTTGTACATCATGCTTCCAACTTCTTTCTCGGGCTAGATATTGGCCTGATGCAAACAGAGAAAAATATGTATGATTGCTAGAGAAGGGAGTGGTGTTCTCATTGATTTGTTTTTTTTTTTTCCCCTCACATAGAATGTTTCTCCCAGTCAGACCTGGATTCGGTTGACTGAGAGTGGAATTTTCAGTAATCAAGCAACCCTGGTTCCTGTCTCATGGCACAGGGAAAGGGACCCGCTGAACTCTGCTCATCTGGCTTAGAAACTATTGATAGGCTCTAAAAATTCATGGATCTTCTAAGTGGGCGTTGTTTGTGTTTTGCAGAGTAGAAATTAGCTGATAAGTGATAAGAACTAAAAAGAGGAATATTGTTGTACTCCCTGAGACCTGACTTGCTCAGTGGGTTCAGTAATTTACATGTATCTTTAACTTTCCAGAGCCTGTGGTTGTAGACCCTGCCCTGTGCAAAGAACTAACTGTATGTAGATACTGCATTGTGGTCAAAAAGTGTTACGGTAGCGTGCTGTACCTGGCACTCACAGCGTTCCCTGGCTTTGCCTGTAACCTGTTCAATTTTTAATTAAGGCCTCTATGTCTGAACGTATTGGGATCTATAGGTGATAATTGTCCACTTGTTTTGTTTATGAAGTTTGAGACTCCCTCTGCTGTTTAGAACAAATTAAACAATTGCGGTTAACATGAGAATTTTTATTAATATTAAAAATTTCTTGCAAGATAAATGTAACACACTCTTAATGGTTAGCTTTTTGAGAATACGTTTTAAAAAAGATAATGAAAATGCTTGACTAAGATTGTTTGATGTATCAATATTAACATCAGACAATTTTACCCAAAAAAAGTTTCCTCTGTCACTTCCCTGTTCATAATATTTAACAAATACAACTGAAATGGTTTATGGAAGACTGTCTCAAACTTGACATATTAAATCTTCTGCTACAAAAAATGTTTTAAAAATACAGTAAGAGCCCAATGATTACTCAAGGGAAATGGGCAAACATTCAGCAGCAGTGATTGCCTCACAGGAGGTTTGTTAACAGGCTTACAATCTGTCAGTATCTTCAAGAGAACATAGCAAGGAGTTAAATAACAAAGGTATGGTGTCCATCACTTTGAACATATTGATACTTGCTTTTTGTGTAGCAGAAACATTACCGATAGAGGAAAACAGCACTTCCAAAGAACACCGATTTTCTGAGGACTGTATGGATTCTGCACTTAATTCTGTAAATCCTTCAAGCCCGACCCGTCGAAATTCCACGGAATATCGTACTTCAGGGAGTGCAGCATATTACAGAAATTCCCTTCAGCCAGTGACTGCTACCTCAAATTCAGCCCCAGTCCTGCGCAGGCTGTCCTTGAGCTCTGCTGGGAGCAGCGGTTACTATGAAGTTAGTAGGAATCGAATACAGAGGCGGATTGAAGGTATGCTATATGACTAAACTTTCCAAAATATTTAACTGCTTTTATTAACATACTAAGTCAGTGAGTTATGAATAAAGAAGTTCTCTGCCATAGAAAAGCTTGCATATGGAGTGAAATGTTGTGCTGTTGCCAACATGTCAGGCTTGCTAATGTAACTGCAAATGCAGAACTTAAAGCCTGTTAGACCTAATACTGTGGTGCAAGCCAGGGGGATGTTTGCCTGCTGCACTTTCCTCTCACTGCTGTTATGGACCCTGCAGCAAGCCAGACTGGAGAGAGCTAGCTATATGCAGCTCACTTCCTGAGCATCTTATCAACTATTACCATGTTGTTGAGATATGGGGTTAGGGTTTCCTCCTGTCCCTCCCTATGTCCACAGCTTAACTTGCCTTTGCCACATTCCCAATTAATGGCATCTTGGGACGCAAGAGCCAAGTACAAGTCGAACTAATCCCTCTAGGTATGTTGTAGTGCTATGTTTATGCTGCTGTAAATATTCGCAGTTATATCAGGCATTTAAAGACAAATTGAACAATATTACTTGCAATTATTATACATTGCAAAGAATGCATAATAAAAGCTTCATGTTAACATTAAGAATGTCTTATGTAAAATGAAATGTGTTATCCCTGCATAGAATAGTGATACTTATTCCTTTCACAATATTTTTATACTAAAAGCTGCAAGTTCCACAACTGGACCAGATTTGAATTCACTAAAAAGGGAACCTTCAAGAATATTGAATAAGGATCCTTCCACCTGGTCAATAGAGGAAGTAATGCGTTTTGTGAAAGAAGCTGATCCACAGGCACTGGCTCCACATGCAGAACTCTTTAGGAGACATGTATGATGCATATCAATTCTGTTCTACTAGATTGTGTTAATCTCTTAAAACACAGTTTTCACATCTGTCGCTCTGTTTGCAATTGAAGGTAGGATAGACTCTACTCGTATATTAGAGGGAGGCTGAAAATTATTTTTCCACCTGAAAGTCCTCCTGCAGTATATTTTCTCTGTGTTCCAGTCTTGCTAGACTAAAGTAAATACCCACTGCTTTCCAGCTTATATGGAATAACGCCAATACTGTAAGTATCCAAATTCTAAAGGCCAGCATCCATGGTACCCCTGTCATCCCTGGTACCTCTAGAGAAGAAGGCATTCTCATGTACAGTATGGGGCATTTGACCGACACAGATGACACCTCTCTAAGACAGTGTGTTTTGGAGACTTGATTATCCCGACACCTCTCTAAGAGAATCTATTTTGGAGACTTGATTATCCCGAAGTAGAGATGCTGTTATGCTTTTTTAGCTTTACACTTCGTCATTAATACTAAAGTTCATAGAATCAATTGAAATGTTGAATTCATCTGTTTTGCAAAACAATGTGTAGGGTTTCATACAATCTAACTAGGTATTGTGTTTAGAGAGATGAACTGTGTCAGTTTCTCTGTACTGTTTTCGGTCTCCCCTCTTCCTTCTCACTGTGCTTTTCTATGGCAGGTTGCTTAGCAAAGAGCTGCTTTCTTATTTCATTCTATATATAGCCCTCCAAAAAGAGGATGGCTTTCTCTTTAGTAGTATTTAACCCTTGTTCTGCACCAGCTCCTACTAACAGTTAAATCTCAGAGCAAGCTGGATTGGAAGGAAAACTCAAAATAACTTTTTAACGGAGCTTCCTCTCTTATGCTTCATTCTTAGTTGTATAACAAGACTACATGACACTTGTTTTGTCAGGTTTATGTTTAAAAAAAATAAGAGTGGTTTTCTTTATGGTGTTTTAAGGAACTAATTGCCTGTCTACAGTATGTAATGCTACTAAGAGCTTAGGACTGTCACATTTCAGCATCTTCTCAACCAGGCAGTTGAAATCTGACTAAGTTGTCCTTGGTCTTGATCCTAACAATCTGTCTGGTTTAACCTGGATATAGATCTGTCTTATTTCACAGATTTAGATGGTCTGTAACCCCTTCCTCTGTGTGACTGTTTGCATGCGCATGCCAGAATCCTTCCCACAGCTGTGTTCAAGGTTCAGCGCAAGGCCTTAGTGCTTGGATCATTTAATCTCTAACTGCACAGACCTCCCTTTGCAGCTTCTTTTTTTTCCCTTGACCCATTCACTTTTTTTCCCAGCCGGTACCTAATTTTGAGGGCTGTTTGGTCAGTTTCTTTTACTTACTATAATTTTCTTTAACATCTCAAATACCTTAATCATACTTTAAAAAATACTAAAATAAATGCAATTTCAGTGGCCATCTGTAAATATCAAATTATATTAAGTTACTGTTTCATATTTAGTAGATAAATTTTTACTACAGTATAAACAAATATAATGTGCTTTCCAGTTTTACCATGCAGCTCGTTAAAGTAGTTGTATGTTGTTGTGTTTATTCTCTTCCTTCTGCAGGAAATTGATGGGAAGGCACTACTCTTACTGAGGAGCGATATGATAATGAAATATATGGGACTGAAGCTGGGGCCTGCGCTAAAGTTGTGCTACCACATTGAAAGACTTAAACAAGGAAAGTATTAGCCAGTGGGGATACCACAAATGTGTGTGTTCGTATCACACTAAGCTCTCAGGTTCATAGCCATTGCCTTTATTTGAAACTATTTTGCTGATATAAATCATGTTTATTTTTTGAAAGTGCTCTCAAAATGTAAAAAAGACATTCAGGATAAAGAGGGGGAAAAAAAATCAGTAGTACATTCCAGTACTTTGTGAACTATTTCAGAAAGTATGCAGGGAAGGACAGTTGATCATACTGGGGGCGGGCAGGTCGGGTAACAGTGCTTTCCGAATCCTGGAAGGTGCGTTCTCTGTTACAGACTTCAGCCAAACATGTTCATATTCAGAACCAAAACAGCTGAATCCCAAAGGAAAATAATAAAACATACCAGCATCAGGTGTTAATAATTTGTACAGGGGTGGCTGTAAACTTTTATATTGCAAGAAAAATTTAAAATAGAAGATCTCATCTCTGTAGTGAATACTGTGTCTGGTCCACCAGCAGAGTAATACTCTAGTATATTATTCTAGATTATTCCTCCTAGATTTCCATAAAGGGAATAGCCATACGAATTGGTCTTGGGGGATGGAGGTGTGGGGAGGGAAGGATTATGGAGGAGAGGGCTTAATACAAATACAAGCTTTTATAAAGTGTGATTATCAGTCCTTTGGTAAGTTATGAGGACAAATGTACGGTATATTGTCAATTTATGCAGGCAATAAACAGTTCTGCTTCATGGAAGGATATATTGGCTGTATAAACAGCCATTTCTGGGACAGAGTGATTTAACTGGAACAACACATCCACATTTTAAACATTGCATCTTTTTGCTAAGTTTAGCATGGATATGTGTGTTCGTGCTTTTTATATATACACGTGTATGTGTTGGGGAAATACATACTATATATATAAAAATATACATACACACTGTACATATGTATTCAGTTTTTTAATGTGTACTTTGCACTGTGCCAGAAAGAACTGTACAATTTCTTGTTGTTTTTTTTACCAGTAAATTTAGTTGTGTACTACTTTCATATTCATTAGCCCCCATTTAATTTGTTGTCCATTCTTGGAGTCACAAGGTGACAAACAATCAAAGGGTGGCTTTATTCTTACAGGCGAGATCCCTGTACTATGCAATACTCTTGGTTATTCATCCCTTAACTCTGAGCCATATATTCTGTTATATCTCTGGAAAGACGCATTTAGTTCCGATATTTTGGGCTTGTATTTCCTATAAGAAAGTGCTACTAAGTAACCGATAAGCCTTTTTTGGGTAAAATTGGTGCTGTTTGTATAAGCTGCAAGAATGAGTGGTGATAATAAAGCAGTTTGTTGTCACTGCCTATTGTAATATACATCAGGGACAAGAAAATATACTTTCTATGTAGGAAACTGAATGTACTGTATGTAATAGTGCGAGTGGTAAAAACTATTTGCTAGGGATGGTGTAGTCCTAAAATGGTAGGTTTTATTATATTTCTTACTGCCTTTTATATGAAAGCATATAGTATATTTTTTACAAATTCCTTTGCTGAAAATGCCTTGCTTTACCAATAGTCTGATACTCCTCAGGTTTCAGCAGAGATACTGCTGCAAAATAATAAATTTTGTGGCTCACAGGTGTCCGAGTCTTTTGTTAGTTTAAGTGACTGCAATGCAATTTTAATTTAGCAAGTCATTTGGACTTTAAGAATTGTTTTTATTATTACATCATTAGACATTTGACACTAAAGGTTATCTATATTGATTTGTTTTGCATATCTTTTGTGGTGCATGTATGCTTAGATGAATAATACAAGCATGTTCTTCATAGGAAGAAAAGGTCAGAGCATTAATTGGAGAAGCAGAATATTTTCTCTTTGTGTTAGGAAAATACTGACTTGATTGTTGGTGTGACCGTATGAAAGTTAGTTATATAGAGAGGAAAACATCATGCCCCACATGTTTGGTGTATTGTTTATACCTTTACTTCTTCCACTGAAGAACACTGAATTTCAGAGTTCTTTAGCGTAAAAAGATCTCATATGATTTCAGTGGACGTAATTGACTGAAAACAGTTTTCAGTTTTTACATTGCCATTGGCATAAGAAAAACAAAGATGTAAATTTTCTGTTTGGCCTTTCTGGAATGACATTTTTGTACATGTCACTATTATGGGTATAAATATTTGTTCAAGGCTTTCTGTGCACCCTTGTGCCCAGGGATTACTGTGATGTTGCAGTACCAGAATTTCACCGTATGCTATAGCGTGAGATTCAAGCGTTCCAAGTGTTATAGCAGAATATATTTCTTATTCTTTATTTTCAATGGGATGTTCTTATCTATCAGCAAAAATAAAATAGCTTGTTCATTGTTGTAACTGTCCATTTTGTTTGACATTGTGTGAGCACTGTTTGCGTAGGCAAGGGTAGCTATCTTATCTGGCATTTGGCAGTTCTTGACAGTTCATGTAAACGTCTGATGTAAGGAAGCTTTAATCAAAAGAGTAAAATCATTCCAACGCTGTTTATCTGAAGCAATTAATGTTTGAACTTGGATTGGTCTATGCTTTCAAATTAACAACTTAGGAATATATTCAACTGTTTAGTTTTGCATATAACATTTTGCCACTTAGAGCTTACAGAATTCTTCTATAACCACTGAAGGGAAGAGACTGCTAAAACTGTTTGTCCTGGGTTCAGATGAAGACCTGAAGTATTTTAAATCAAAGCAGTTAATGGCAATAGGTTTGAACTTCATATACTTCATGCTTTCTTATTTCTGTGACGCAGAAGTCCGTTGTTCTGGTGGCTGTTTGCAGTGATCAGCCTGTGCTTGAGAAGTAACTTAAATTGGGTTAACAGTAATCTCAAATCCTTTGGAGGCAAATTATGGAACTTGGAAGTTGGTATTAGCAATTTTGCATCTGATCTCTCTCAAAAGATAATGAATATCTTTTTGGTGCATATTTGATATAGAAGACAACATGATTTATTCTCTTTGTTTCTCTGAGTTGCTTTTCTGTCAACAGGGATTCATCTGCTTACCTGGTTCTGTATCTTTCAGTCATCTTGCAAGACAGTGCCATAACTACTCACTACATCTTAAGATCTCTTCTATTTGAAATTGAAATGCTACTGCCTGGAAGGACTAGCAGCTCTCACAATTCTTGTCACAGAAGACCTATACAGTATTGAAATTGAAGAGTGCTGTATGGCAGGGTGATTGCACTTTGTGGTTGACATGACTGCACTTCTAACAAGTTTGATGTGGCTGTAAACGTACTGTAGGGCTCTTTCAGGAATGATAGTGAAAGACAGCAACATCATGTTAACAATGTTGGCTCAAAGGATGGAGCATCTTCCCCTTTTTTGTTGCTTTTAATAAAGGCACACCAGTTTTTACTTCAGCTGGTAGACACAGGGGCAAAGATGTTCATCTGAATACTCACAGTATTTGTAGAATCTCTTCTTCCTTTCCAGTCACTCAGGGCTATAATTTGCTCAAAAGCAATGTTAACCTTCTCTGTAACTCTGATGACAGTTTTATGTGAGTCTGTGGATGTGATTGTCTATGTCCTGAATGTGATACAAAGATTCTACATTTGAGTATCTCAAGTATTCCTGTAAGGCAAAAATGAAGCCCTGAGTAAGGATGACTAAAATCTTGAAGTTTGAACCTGCTCAGATGAAACACCATGGTTTTTTGTGCTTGTCTTTACTTTAATTGGAGGGGAAATTCAGAGAACTGAAACATGGGTGCACTGTTGAATTAATAATCTTCCTGCTGAACTCAGAGGGCTCCAGTCACCTTTTCTTATTCATGTATTATTCCAATGGGCCAAGTTGGGATCATGTTTTCATTTTAATATGAGTAACTAATGAAAGCTTATTCATATATATGTATATGTGAATCTATAATGTAAATAATTCTTAATTTAAATGGCCTGACATCCAGAGCCAAGGAGTTAGAGCAGCCTATGTCCAGCCAACTTGAAGCAGAGGCTGCTAGTCACTCTTTTAAGATAATTTGTGTTATACTATTTATCTATTCTGTTTCCAGTTTGAGCTGATTTTTTTTTTTTTTTCTGTTCTGCATTATCAAAGATTATTTTAAGTCTGCTTGGTGTTCTTGTCTAGACCACTTACAAAGCTTTTATGCATGGTTCTCTGTGCCAGTTACTCTGAAACGATGTAATTTTTAAAAGCTTTTTCTATAATAGACTTAAAATAGTAACTGGAAGTAATGAGTATATAGAAAGCTGTATAGAAAGCAGTGATACAGCGAAAACCAAAAATACTGCTCAGCATAGACATGAGGGTTTTCAAATTAAATATAGCAGGTTTTGTATCTACAGCTTTTTGTGTTTTCTAGGTTTGTCTTGTATCTGCCCCGTTCTAGGTAGGAATTGAGGAGTGTATCACAGAATTGAGGACTAGTTGAGGTTGAAAGGGACCTCTGGAACTCATCTGATCCACCCCCTCTGCTCAAGCAGGGCCACCTAAAGACAGTTGCCCTGGACCATGGCCAGATGGCTTTTGAATATTTCCAAGGATTGAGACTGCACAACCTCCCTGGACAGTCTGTGCCAGGGGTCAATCACCATCACAGTGAAAAAGTGTTTCCTGATGTTCAGAGGGAACCTCCTGTGTTTCAGTTTGTGCCCATTGCCTCTGGTCCTGCCACTGCACAGAGCCTGGCTCTGCCCTCTTTGCACGCTCCCTTCAGGTATTTCTATACATTGATGACATCCCCCTTGGGCCTTCTCTTCTCCAGTCTGAACAGTCCCAGCTCTCTAAATCTTTCCTCATAGGAGAGATACTCCAGTCCCTTCATCATCTTTGTGGCCCTTGATTGGATTCTCTTCAGTATGTCCATGTCTCTCTTGTACTGGAGAGCCCAGAGATGACCATGGCACTCCAGGTGTGGCCTCGCCGGTGCTGAGGGGAGAGGAAGGATCACCTCCCTCAGCCTGCTGGCAACGCTCCTTCTCATGCAGCCCAGGTCACCATTAGCCGCCTTGCGGCAAGGGCACATTGCTGGCTCATGGTCAACTTGGTGTCCACCAGGACATCCCAGGTCCTATTCTGCCAAGGTGCTTTCCAACCGGGCAGCCCCCAGCACGTACTGGTGCCTGGGGTTGTTCTTCCACAGGTGCAGGACTTTGCGCTTCCTCTTGTTGAACTTCATGAGTTTCCTGTCCGTCTATTTCTGCTGCCTGTTGAGGTCACTCTGGATGGCAGCGTGACCCTCTGGTTTATCAGCCATTCCAGCTGGTCATAAGCAAACTTGCTGAGGGTACGCTCTGCCCCATCATCCAGATCACTAATGAAGATATCAGACAGGACTGGACCCAGTATTAACCCCTGGGATACAGCACTGGCCTCCAGCTAGACTTTATGCCACTGATCATTATCCTCTGGGCCTGGCGATTCAGCCAGTTTCCTATGCACCTCACTGCTCATCCAGCCCAGACATCAACAGCTTGTCTGTGAGGATCTTATGGGAGACAGTGTCAAAGGCCTTCAATCAAGACCAGGCCAGTCATTTCATCATGAAGGGTTATCAAACTGGTCAAGCATGACTTCCTCTTGGCGAAGCCACGCTGACTACTCCTGATGATCATCTCGTTCACGTGCCTGGAAATCGTTTCCAGCATTAGCTGCTCCATCACCTTCCCAGGGATTGAGGTGTGGCTGACTGGCTTGTAGTTCCCTGCGTCCTCCTCCTTGCCCTTCTTCAAAATAGGAGTGACATCTGCTTTCCTCCAGTCTTCAGTCACTTCTCCCATTCACCATGATAGATCTAACATTATGGAGAGTGGCCTTGCAATGTCATCTGCCAGCTCCCTTAGACTTATGCATGTCCAGTTTGCTTAAGTATTCCCTGACCTGACCCTTTTCCTCCAAGGGTCCATCTTTCTTGCTCCAGCCTTTTCCCCTGGTCTCTGTGACCTGGGGTTCCTTAAGGGCTGGTCTTGCTGAGGCTGAGGCAAAGCAGATATTCAGTACTTCAGCCTTTTCCACGTCCTGTGTAATGAGGTCCCCCATCTCACTGAGCAGTGGGCCCATGTTTTCTCCATTCTTCCTTTTGTTACCTATAGTGTATACCCTATTTTCATGCAGTATAATGTTACTAAACACATTTTAAAAGTGGGTAGCAGTATTTTTCTTGGATTGGCTAGCTAGTTACATAATAGAGTAAAATGAGCATTTAATTCCGACATTAGATGTGTGAACCTGTTCTAAAAGTTACAGGCATCTTCATCTTTCTGCTGCTGTTTCTGTTGAGTTGAAGCTACATAGAGTGAGGCTGGCTTGGTTTAAAAAAAAAAAAAGGAAAATAAAAAAGCCCCCCTTGAGATCAGTTTCAAAGGTCACATATTCCTCCTCATTTTTTTATTACATGTAAAATGATTGGAGTGAGTAAAAAGTGCTCGTTTGGAAGTGCCTAAGAGTGATGCAGAGAGGCAGAAGCTGATTTCACATCCATTTCTGTGGTGAAATGGTTTCTGCTTTTTTCTTCAGCCTTGATTATAATCTTTCACTCTGTAAAGCTTACTAACTAACCCGTAATCCTGGGTTCTTGTTCCTCAACTGTCAGTGCTCCTGTTGTTTCAAAGGTCACACAGAGCCATTTTGAGACTATCTTCTTAAAATCTGAACTGTCTGTTGTAAACTCGCTGTTTTGAGTCTGCAACTATGAGATTTTATATATTTTTTACATTTTATTTTACAGTGAGAACGTCAGAGTTTTTTTTTTAAAGTAGCAAAATACATATATTTAAAAACTTTCTCCTCTGACTGTTTGTCCTAAATAAATTCTCACTACTGTGGCTGTGTAGATGATGGGAGTCCTATGTGTACTTAAAATATGCAATTATAGTGGTCCAATAGACTTTTAAATCCCTCACTTAGATGAATCATCCATCGCTGTCCTAGCAGATCATTTTGATTAGCTGTAATTTGTCCCATTTGAATCAGAATTAGCTTCCACCAGCTCCAGAATCTCCCAGTCTTGCTGTACAAGCTGAGTCATCCTGCATGAGCTGCTTCTCCTCGTAGCTTTATGGACCACTGCTAGTTTTATTTCAGCTTTCATTGTCTGCAGGGGAACTGCTTAGTGCTGATAGCGAAGGATACACACCCCTACTGCTTTTCTTTTTAAAATACCTGAAGACATTTTCATCCACAGAAATTCACTTTTCAGCCTCTGAAATCAAAGCCCTTCCAGGACAAACAGTATGAGCAAACAGATGCTAGCACAAGAGCAAAGGGAGATCGCATCCCATGTTATGTGAACAGACAAACACGAACAGATGTACAGCTTGAAGCTGGCAGAAACCCTCTCTGCCAATGGTTCCTTTCTAGTTATGACAGCTGGAAGGAAATGAATACGCCACAAAACCACCATGATAATTGCTATTACCCTGCGTTGGCAGTCTCAGCGCTGAGGTCAAGAAATGGAAAGACAAAGACTCCTCTACCCTCCGAGGTGGAAGCTGAGGCAATTGGCAAGACACTGGGAAAAATCTTAATGAATGGTGGCGCACCTTAAAGTCTGGTGTTCAAATGCAAAAGGCCATAATTTTACTAGGCTTCTCCCTTTCTCGTGTTTAGTTTTTTTCAGTACTTGTCAGAGGCACACTCTTGCCCCAAGCAATTGCGCTAATACTGTCCAGATCCCTAAGAGTAGGGTTTTTAAACAGGTCTGAACTCTTCTTCTCTCAACTTCCATCTCTCCAAACCAGTGCTGCCAAGCAGGTCTTCTGCATATTGGAGACCCTCTATTTTGAAGGAAGGGTCTTTGCATGTGCTTTTTACTCATTTGCATGTGCTTACTCCTGCGTGTTTTGAAAAATAAGAAAAGGACTGTGCAGCTTGCTTGCTTGATCTGATGTACGTACTGACTGTTGCTACTGATTTCTCTCCTGGCCTGGGAATGTTAGTGGTACTTGGTTATGAACAGACGCCTCTCACCTGGGTGATGTTACTCAAGGTGTAGTCTACAAAGTGCTTTTCTGTCTGTCAGTCTGTCTCTCTTTTTTTAAGTCCCTGTGCTTGCATGAACAAAATAGTGGGGAGGGAGAAATTAAACAAATGCTCAGTTTTAGTCTGCCCTTGGTTTGTGCTTTTGCTTTAGGGGTGAGGTACTAGATGGGTCATCATAATATACCTGGGACGTATTGCTTATTAGGCTCAATGGGCAATGGTGTGAGGTTGGGGATTTTTTTCGTTGGTGACTTTTAGTTTTGGGGGGTTTTGTTGGGTTTGTTGTGTTTTTTTTTTTTTTTTTTTTTAACTGAATGCTGTTAACCAATCCCCAGCTCAGCCAAAGGGAGCATGTTACTTTCATACATCTTTGCATTCAGTGTAGTTTATTAATTGTAAACTGTCTTTGCCTGGGTGGTGTTTGGCTACAGGAAATGAACAGGTTGGGAAAAGTTTAAATGTTTTGAAAGAAAACAGAAATGGAGGCCTGGGATGAGTGATAGGGTTTGCGTGCAATAAACATGGGAAGGAAAATATATGAAGAATGAAGTAATGGAAAATCAGAAAAGAGAAAACCAGGTCGATACACTAGCTTAAACTTTCAGATTTGGATGTACTGACTGTTGAGTTCTAACTACTATCTTTGCATTGAGCTGAGATTTTAAAGAGGAAAGTTAGAGATGAACATTTTGAGCCACGTCAGGGATGTGAAGTATTTTATCTTGACATGATGTCATCTGAAAACATGGGCTGAGTCCTTGTAATTCCCTACCCAATTCTTGGGGCATCTTCTCTCTGTCCTTAAATTGTTTCTTCCTAACTGAATGAGCTGCTGCTACCAACTGCCTCTTGATGTAATTTCTTTTAAAGCTGGACCAATCGAAGAGCCAAAACCTAGGAATACAGGATTGGATTTAATTTCATATAACTTCATGTCTTTATATCATAGTTGTCTAGACTCTTTCTCATTGTAGTCCATGGAGGTCTAGCTGACTGAGTTGAGGGTATGAGTGATCTGACCAGATACCAACATCTGCTTTACAAAAAGATGAATAGGGCTTTTGATGCTATTGGTTTTATTGACTAGATTTCCAGTATCTATCATGGGAGCCTCGATACCCATCTCACTTAACGCACATGAGCTAATTCCCCACCTGAAGTGTTGTATGTTGCAAGTAAGATGGAACAATCCCCTTACTTGAGTCCTTCATTGAAAGACCTAGTTGGTGTTCAGAAGGAAACGTTCAGGTGCATGCTGTACTAACCAAGAAACGCTGGCCATATCCCATGGTCTACCACACAAGGGGTCTCACTCGAAAGTCCGGATGTCCAGAATATCTAGCCCAAAAAGTCTATCCATAGAGGATATTTCTGCTCTCTTAAATCCTTGTTGTTGCACAGTTAGAGCACTGTTGCATATCTCTTGTTTAAAGTGGCGAAAGGCAGACAAACAGCATTTAAATATTCTGTTGGTCTTTTTTAACCTCACTCTGACCCCCCTGTGCACGAATACAGGTGATGCTAGATGAGTGTGGCATATGCATCATCAGGCTTTAACATCACGTGTGGCAGCTTTGTGACATTGTGGTTGAGCTGTGGAGCATCTCTGAAGGGCAGGCATGCACCCTCTTATGCTGGACACTGCTCTGTAGACCAAGCTTTCAAGATACTTATTTTGAAACATTTGTTTAAAGAATGAAAAATCCACTTGGTACCTTTGTAACTGTGAATGCAGGTAGGGTGTTTTTTTTTCCTCAATAAACATGAAATGACTTGTGTATCAGAAGCCTCAAAAATTAATAGGTTTCCCATGCTTACTGATGGGACTTTTAGGGGTTTTCTTGCAGTATGTAAGCTCCAGAAAGAAGGACCTCTTTGTTTTGTGTCACAGTGATGCACCGTTAGTCTGCAAGATGCCAGACTAGGACAAAATGTTGCCTATCTTTGGTTCTTAAGCAAAGATAGATGGGAACTCCATCAATGAGGATGTGGTGGGAAAGATGATATTGAAATAATGCAGCAAATGTGACCATTTTGAGACAGCTGTGGGCTAAGAAGCGTTAGTAATCCCAGGAGCAAGGGAGAGGCCAGGCACAGGCTGATGTGGGTATGCCATGTGTCTGTTACCAGCACTTCACTGGAAACATGCGCTTCTTAACAGTGAAAACTAACGTTTTACCTGGGAAATAGCACTCCCTTCCAGATATCAGATTAGATTGTACCCTGCTGTTTGCTCTTTTAATTTTCCCCACTTAGTTTGAAAGTATCCTAATAATTTCAGTGCCAGGATATTATGCTATTATTCTAGGAGAGCTTGGGGTATATGGGCACAAAGCAGTGCTAAATATTTTAGTGATTAGTAATTTTTCTCCCCAAACATGAAGAAATGCTTCAGATGGTTCAACAACAGAACGGATTTTCCTAGCAGGGCTGCGATACCAGGATTTTAACAACTGTGGAAAATATGTTTTCCGCACTAAAATTAAGGGATTTGCTTGTGGGTGTAGGACTGCTCCAGAGTACTCTGAATTGCAAACTTCAGCATGAAGAGTACGTGGTATAGTCTAAGAGAAATGCAACTTTAAATAAGAGGAGGAGGAAACATTGGGGAAAAAGGTGAAAGGTGAGTGAAAAAAGCAAATTGCACAAATTAACGTCATTAATGTCACAGTGGCAGGCTGGCTGCATTTGGGAAGGCAGGAACCGATCCCAGCCAGAGGAAAACAAGGTCTTTGACTGAGCCCTTCAGCATGTTTTTATAAACTTGAGCAGAAAAAGAAACTAGAACATCTGGCACCAGGATATTATGCAATGTTGCTTTATGCTATTTGCATTGTCTAAGATTCTTCATGAGGACTCTGTTGAGTCGCTTATTGTTGTCGGATCACTGTGCTGAGGTGCCTCTGTGCAAGGGAAGGGGCATGGACTTCTCCGAATTGCTCCCTTCGGCACTTAGCAGCCACTTCTGTGCCAGCCAGTTTCCCCTGACAGCTTTTGCACGCAAGAAGTGCGTGAAGCTGCTGAGTGAGCCCCTGCGGGCCAAACCTCTGCAGGGATGCGCAAGGTGGTGTCATCATCCCGGTCCTCTGAGGGTCTGAGCAGAAAATGGGTAGAAGTGGTTAAAAAAGAACAGTTTTGCACTGATGGGGAGATGTATTTGCCTATCAATTTTACAGCGGAGAGGAGCGTGGGTGGTAGGAGGGCCTAGGTCATGCGCATTACTTCACGCCTGTGATATGCAGGAACGGATGCCTTTGCTGTCCTCCTTCCCCTCCCCTGCCCGTCGGGCTGGCTTTGCTGCTGCTCAGCCCTGTCACCTGCTGTGTCGGGGCAGAGCAGGAGGGCCACGCTGCCTCGCGTGCTCTGTGTGTGCATGGTTTGATGTACAGCCTCCCCCTGCTCTCGCTTCTCAGCTGCCTTCAGCCCAAGAAAGCCTTACCCTCCCAGCGCTCAGTGCTCACCTTCCTTCCCGCTCTCGCTAAGCCCAGTGGCCCCAGAGCCTTGTCTTTGAAGCTGACACTTTCCTTTTCTCTATCTGTCATCTGCTCATGGCCAAGGGCCACAGCCGTGCTTCTGCTTTTCATTCTCTGGCTGGCCGCTTCCTGACTTTAATAAAGGTGTGATGCTCACAGGCCTGGAGGTGGCTCTTATCTTGGCTTCCACTGCCAGCTTTCCTCTCCCCCTTCACCTTTTTCTTGTGCTCATAATTGACTGCATCTGACCTGACTGCTTGCCTGTTCTCTCAGCCTAAAAACCACCTGGTCCAGGTAAATTCTCTGACTGAGAAGCTGCTCATTCTTCTTTTGGATTCACTTCTATTGCTAACAGCTAACTTGGAGTGCCAAAGCCTTAGCTGTGCACCCCTGGTCCCGGAGCCATGCCTTGGGCAGCGCAGGGGAAGGGGACTGGCTGCCTGCGGGTGCTGAGTGCGGCAGCGGGGCTGCCCCAGCGGAGGAAAGTTCTAGGATGGTGCATCTGAGTTCTCCCACCCTTGAGGCTGCCATGCACCATGGCCTTTGAGACACGCAGCCCTACCCCCCTCCTCCGATTCAGTGTCTGGCTTCCTGTGAAGCCCCTGCCTGATGGGCGGAAGGTAACCCACCGCCCAAAACCCTTTCCCCTCTCATCCTACTCCCTAATAAAAGCCCACACCCCAAGTCCAAGTCAAAGAAAGCTTGGAGCCAACAAGGGTTGCCCTTGAGGGTCCGCACTGCTCCTCTCTCTCTCTACCTTGCGTATACCCATCATTGTAAAACATCTTCCTCCTACCATTATGGCTTAATGACTTTCCCTTCAACTTCACAAGAGGTATTAATGTCTCCATTAACAGCCACCAGAAATGGAAGCTCCATATATCACAAGTGCAGCTCCGCATCCTTCTCCTCATACAGAAGTTTCAGAAGCAGTTAAAATGTAGCCCTGTAGAAAATTAATGGCCCAATATACAAAATCTGTAATTGCTGCTAGTGGCGAGGAGGAGGAGGTGGAAGTGCTCAATCTTGGTGTAATTAAGTACCTTGTCTCGTGGCTGCTTCTCCCCCGTGCCGACGGGATGTAGGACTCGTGCTTCACACGTGAGTGATGGTGGGAGGCAAATGGTCCCTACTTTGTGTCGTTTGCCCAACGGAGTTAAGCATCAGGAGAGGTGCCGGTGCGTGGCTCTGCTTCCTGCGGCACAGCCTTGAGGGCTGGGGTTGCATGGGGTATCAGGGGAGGGAGCGGGAGCTGCCCCAGGTCCTCCCGGAGAAGATGCTGTTCAAAGTATCCCCCCTGCCATTGCATTTTAAGCAATGGAGAAGCCAGGTGGTGGGTGGGTGGGTGAGCCCTGTCTGCTCTGTCCATCCATTCCTAGTGGGGTGGCTCCAGCCTGTGTTGCCTTGTGGGGGACATTGATTGTGACCAGCAGTGCTGTGGAGCTTGGCCCTTCTGGAGACAGACCCGTAAAGCCGGGGGGGTGGTGGTCCTGGGGGGGCAGAGGGGGACACTAGGACACGTGGAGCCTGCTCTGGTTTTCCTCAGCCCTGTCTCAGAGAGAGGAGGTTGCAGCTACTCTTGTCACGGCCTGAGGGAAGATGCATCTGTGTGGCTGCTGGTCTGGTCTGCCTTTACAACCGGTACCAGTTGGCTTTAAACTGAATTAGTCACCCGTAGGCATCAGGCGTTTTGACAGTGCTTGCAGGGGTTTATAATGGCATAAAGCTGATTTAGCCTCATTTGTTGGCAGGGTTTCTGGGGCTTGTGGTCTAAATTCAGTTAAACCAGACCACTGTGTGCAGAGTGGGCCGGCAGGCAGTCTGGGCATTGAAGTTAAGCGGGGAGCACCAACAGCTGCCAGTAAAGGCCTGCGAAGGAGAGGAGGGAAAACCTCAGCACCTGCAGCTGGTGCCGCTGCCGGGTGCTGCTCTGCCTGTCGCAGGTGCCCCGTGGCCGGCCGGAGGGGTGCGCACTGGGTGGGTGCCCTCTGGCCCCCAGCTGAGGATGCTGTGGGGGATGACGCTCACACAAGCACAGTGGGGATCTGGGCGGGTGGTGCAGTAGATGTAACCACCAGTGTGAGAAACGCATACTTTTAAAAAAAAAATTAAAAAAAAAAATCCCACAAACTTCTTTTGAACTTGCTTCTGTCAACTGCGAAATAAAAATGACAGCAGCTAATGCTGTGATCTCCTTCTTTTTAAATAATCTGGTGTAGCCCTGGGGAAAACTACTTTTTCAGAAGATCTTTTGATGTTCTGGAGCGGGCCTAGCTGAAACAGAGCGCGGCAGTGACAACTGGGACAACCGTCCCAAGGGATGTCGAAATCCTGAGCCTCTGCACTGCAATAACTAGAGGACGACACATTTCATCAGCACAGTTTCTTGGAAGGAGCAAAACAAAGTAGCAGACTATTTTCAATTAAGAAAAAAAAATTTAAAAAAATACAGTCCAATGACTAAACGTTAATGAATCCATCAACACTTTACACTTTTCTGAACATTGTCAGTTCTGCCAGCTTGGAGAAAAATAAAAGGCTTTAAAAATACTTAAAAAGCAAGAGTTTGACAGAATTTGATGCTATGCTTATGTGAAAGTCCCCGATTTTCATATTAGGCAAGAGGGTAGCGATCCTTCAACCCAGTAAAAGAGCAGCAGCATGCCTTTCCTAACCTCCTAATGCATTTTCTTAATAGCAAATGGGTGTCTGCTGGCATCAAAAGTTTCAACAGATTTTGGCATGACACCGGTGCCTAAGGATGGGGTTAGACTTCTAACCCTAAAGCCACTGCTTTGGGCAACTTCTAATTGCATGAACGACTGCAAAAACCTTCCCAAAATTGTCCAAGAAAAGTCTTGGAAGTAGCTTGGCTGCAGCTAGGTAAAGGAAGGCACAGTTAGCGTGTGACTGCTTCCAGCTGCTGGGTTACAATGGCTTTTTTTATTTAGACTATGGGAATGTGTCATTTGAAGTAATAAAATATAGTTTTTCTGCTTAATGGGTATAGCCACAAAAAGGCAATGCCCACCGAAAATTGTTCTCTCGCTCTCACATTCGTCCTTCCGTCAGGATGGGTTTTTACAAGCGAGCTGTGTGAACTTAAAAGCCAACAGACAATAATGCATCTCCAGCTCATTTCCATACACAAGTGCAAAACTGTACCCTACCAGAACTTTTATTTTCATCGTACATTCATATTTCTCCATTGACGTGGGTGGCTTGTACACTGCCAAAGTTACACAGTTCTGCTCTTTCATGTGCATTGATTTCAGCCATCAAAGAAATTTATAAAACTAACAATACGCAACTTTACCATGTATCTGTAGTCAGGCTGGGAAAAATTATGTGACTTTTCCTTCCCCTTCTGCCCCCTGGCAACTGAATTCCCCTGACTTTTAGGCTTTTCTCTTTTAAATGAGTGCTAATACTACTTAATATTTTAAGATGGTTTCCTATGGGTCTCTCATAATGAAGCTGGTGTTAGGCTGTACCGCTCGCTCGCTCTTGCTCCTCCGGAAGCTCGTTTGGGCGCATCGTTAGTGGCTGTTGTGACGTGCTCTCCGACAGTGCTGCGGGACAATATAATTTTTCTTAGCCTGTTATTTTTTCTTAACATTTTAGGCTCACCAGAATTCAGTTGCGGTGCTTTACAGTTTACAGACTTTTTGCCAAACCTTCTCCGTACACTGAAAGCAATTCAGAAATGACAAAAAATGCCGCCACCAATTAGCACGTACAAACATTTATTTTGAAATTTCCATTCTGACAGTTATGAAGAATTACATCATCAAAGCACTTTATGGCAGTGAAAATAGCTCTTACCCCTCAGACTCATCCATTACTCCATTAAAGCTGCAAAATGTGCAATCTGCTTGAAAAATAGGTTGCTTTTTATTCAGTTTCCTGAAAAGTCAAAATTCGATAACAAAAAAAAAAACGAAAGAAAAACCCAGCTTATAAGGACTCTACATCCGATCCTCTCCCCCTTCCCCCAAAAATAACTTACAAAGATAGTTTAAAGTTTTAAATGAGTTTAAAACCAAGTGCATCTTCTTTATTATTTTCTTCTTCTTCTTCTCATAATAATCTTAAAATTCTAAAAAGCCATAATTTACTTTCTTGGAAAAAAGGCAGCGAGCCGTTGCTTCTTGATTGGAAGAATATGTATCTCCGGCGAGTTCATTTTCTTTAGCTTTACACTCCTGTTTTTGACGGGTTTCCTGAGGGCCTCGGCGCTGTCCCGGGGCTCGGGCGGGCTCTTCACGTCGTAGCACTGCAGCACCGAGTCCTGGGGCAGGTCCCTTTTGAAGGAAAAGTTTTTGGTGGAGACACCCGACAGGCCCTTGATCTTGCCGCAGAAGATGGTGGGCACGGCGTCCTTGACGGAGACTATGACTTTGGCTGTCTGCGAGGTGCTGACGATCTCGATGTTGTTGCCGGCCTTAGGCTCGCAGCCCGCCCTGCCCGCCTGCTCCACCAGCCACTTCTGCGGCTGCCGCAGCAGCTCGGCCGGCCCGCTGCCCACCCCCCTGCCCTCCACCTTGCCCAATGCCTCCTGGGGCTTGCAGGGGCCGAAGGGGGCAGCCAGGCCGGGGAGCTTGTCCGGCGCAGGGTGAACACCAGCCTCGGTGGGGCCAGTGCCGGCTGTCTCCCCGTGGGTCCCCCCTGGCTTGCGGCAGGAGGTGAGGGACAGGTCCAGGGCCCCGTCCTCGGGTGGCGGTAGTGGCGGTGGGGCGGCCTCGCTGGCCCGGGGCGCAGGTGGCCCTTTCATGGAGAGGTCCAGCGCCTCGTTCTCACCGCCCATCTTGATGACGGTGTGGCGGCTCAGCTGGGGAAACTCCCGTGGGTGGAGGAGGTCAAAGGGCTTTGTCTCCTCCTTCTCCAAGGGGGTCTGGGTCCCCTTGCAAGAGTGGGGGGTGAAGATTGGCGGCTTGGGTGGGTCGGGGGCCACCTTGGCCTCGGCACCGTGGGGCACGGGGATGGGGACGGGGATGGGGATGGGGACAGGGACAGGCAGGGGCACGATAACAGGGTAGGGCACCAGCAGCGTGGCAGGGGGCACCAGTGGGGAGAGGGGCGAGCTGAAGGCCTGGGGTGGGAGGGCAGCATAGTCAGGTGGAGGCTGGCAGGGGGTAGAGCCCAGGGCACCCTGCGAGGGAAACAGGTCTTGAAGGACGGCGGCGAACCCCGGTGTCTGAAAGACGGGGGGCAGGACAGGCTCCTGGGCTTGGTTGGAGGGCTTGGGGTCCAGGAGCTGGGGCTGCCCGACGGAGGCAGTGGCGCCGGGGAAGAGGCCGGCATGCAGGGGGCTGGCGGGGCAGGTGGCCCCCGGGGGCAGCACCAGGGGCGAGTTCAGGTGCTGGAAGACGTGCTGCTCCAGGAGGACGGGCAGCGGGACGGGGCCTTGGGTGGTCATGACGTAGGGGGTGGCAGCGTTGGTGGCCGACATCTGTGGGGCAGCGCTGCCAGCGACCTGCAGGTGGATGGGCAGGACGACGGGGCTGTCCCCCAGGCAGATGGGCTGCAGCACAGTGGCCGCCACCTTCAGGGCCACCCCACTCTGCGACTCGGCTGGTGGCGTCAGGATGGAGGGTGCGGGGACGGTCACCAGCGGGGACAGGGCCTTCTTCATCAGGTCGGCTGAGTTGATGTTCCAGGCCTCCGCTGTGATCAGCTGGGCCACCCCGTTCTCCAGCTTGTTGTTGGCCATGGCCGAGGGTGAGCTGGTGACGTCCATGGGCAGGTTTGGAGCGTCCTTGTACAGCTCCTCCATGTCGCAGGGCTTCTCGGGCTCTGCCGGCGCCGCTTCTACATCGCCATCAGCAGGACCCGCATCAGCTCCGGGCTGCCAGGAGCATTGGCACGAACATAATTTGGCCTGCAAACCAGAAACATATTTTAGGCACCGCATAAATCTCCTCCTTAAAATAATATTTGCAATTGCCTTTAAAGACCCCATTGCCAAAGAGAAGCTGTTAAACATTTCCACGCTTCAGGCTAATGGCTCCATAATACAGCGTAGTATATATACAGAGATGCTGGATATACATACATCCGCGAGTGTTGTACGAAGAGTTTTGAGGAACTTATATTTAGCCGTAAACACAGATAATTTAAAAGACCTCGAGGGCTGCCTGCAGCCACCCCCCCTAGTACGCAGCCTGACACAAGGACTGGATCCATCCGCCCCTTTCACGTTTTTAAACAAAGCTTCACATAATGACAGCGCACGGCAGAGACAAGCGACAGCGTGCTGTTTTAACTCAACAAAAGTCCCAAAACAAAACATTTCTAAAAATATTGTGTCTAAGAAATGTTCCGCCACAGGCAAAGGGTCCTCGCTTCCCCTAAAAATACTCGTCCCTTTTTCATCCCAGTGGGATTTACTAAAGGCAAGCAGGCAAGTGCCGCACGCTGCGTACAGCACCTCCGAAACTGCCGTGTGCAGAGTAAGAAAGGAGCAAATACAAACCAAACTCCGATGATCACCCTGCAACAAAGCTAGATAGAGATGGTCATGGGAACCAGGCACCCAAGTCATAAAAGACACAAAGAATTAAAAAAAAAAATCAAAGCAACTTCAAATTTGTTTTGACAGCACAACCCTTTTATTAACCAAGCACATGGCAATTTAAAAAAGGGCAGAGGCATTTTCCATGCATGATCCCAGTGAAATTCACAGCCTGTTTCCTAAAAAGATTAACTCCCCCTTCCCCTGAAAAGAAAAGCAGCAAACTAATGGCACTGCGCATCCATTTATTCCGAAGGTTAAATAATTTCCGTCCCGCGAGCTGCCGCTGGCAGACTTTGGCTGGGGGCTGGCCGCTCTGGCTGGCACTGCCCGTGCCTCTCCTGAGGTGCATGGTGCATCCTGCCGTAGTAATAATCACCATGGAAACTTGTCCGGTTTCAACTCCTTTACCATGGGAAAGCACCGGCGCACCCCAAATTTACATTTTTCACCTGCACGTGGCCGAGTCCTGCTCCCTACGAACTAAATGTGTGCCACCGCTGCCGCCTGGCTGGCCGGGCCGGTGGGAGCAAGACCCTTCCTCGCGTCCTGCAGGCACGCTGGCGTTGGGGTGATAGGGAAGGCAGCACCACTCCGAAATTGGATGGTTGAGGAATCCCAGCCTGGGGATGCATCTGTGTCTGAGAGCCCACGAATTGCTCCGCCGGCTCTGGTGCTTACAGAAATTATGTGCTCGCGTAGGTGTTTGTAAGGCTGGCAAACCTGCAAACTAAGAGGGGAGAGTGAAAAGGGAGAGGAGGGGAAGCAAACCCCACGAACAAAGGCTAAAAAATGGCCGAGGCAGGGAAGTGGGAAATCTCCCAAGCCTCTCCTGAGACCTGTAAATCCTTGGGTTTGGCAGCAAGATGCCACGGCGAGCACAAGACTACTGAAATGTCGGGAGTTAATAGTGGAGGCTGGTTGGGTAAAATGCTAATAATTTATCAGGCGTGTTTGAGTTCTTAAAAAGGATTTAAAAAGTAAACAGATGAGTCATTTCTTTTCCTCTCCTGCTGTTGGCTTAAGGAGAATAATTCCGGATTTTTCTCATCTTATGAAATGTTCTGCAGAAAACATTCTCAAATACAGGGTTGAGGATTTTGTTTGTTTGTTTGTTTCCTTTTCCAGCCTCGGCTGAGACAGATTATAGGCAGGCAGAGATGCCCAAGCACTGAAAAACAGGAGCAAAAATCAAATCCCTTGTTCAGAAAGTGACAAGTATCAGTACCAAAAAAAATTGGGCCAGTCTTGTTTTGGGAAAAAAAAAAAAAAAAAGAAGAGCAACCGTTTCTAAAATTAAAGACAATGAGGAGACTGCTCCGCAGATTCAAGCTGGAAAAAAATAGACATTGTTGTTTCTGTTCAGGAATTAAAAAGCCATTTTCTACTGCTCTTATATAATCTCTCCCTCCCTCTTTTTAAAATGACCGTTTTAAAACCCTGTGGTCTCTGCAGTGTACACCAGCATCTTTGCTCCTCCAGCTGCTGCAGCACAGCCTAGTATTTTGCACATGACGCTGGCTCTTCCGGATGTTTCTGTTTGCTTGAGAAGCATGAGATCGCGATGTTTTCACAGGGAATTAATGACCTGGCAGGGAGAGGAAATGACCCCGTTCCCCTGGCAAACCCATTTAACGTGGAGAAACAAAAAAATTAAGATTAAAATTATGCTGCATAAGAGACTTGAGGGACTAGCGTGCTGCATGGACCCATGGAGAGAGAGACAGATCACCACCGAAGATGAAAGTATAAAATATAATAAAATCCCCCCATTGGTGCTTTAAAAGGTGACAGGGCTGGAGGCAGAGGAAGTATCTATATGGGGGGAAGAACAGCTCATCTATCACCATCAGACACCTTGAAGAAATGCCTGTGGGGTTCGTTGGGGTTTTTCAAATGCATAGTCAAATACTGTTTTCCACACTGCATCCTATACATCTCTGGGATCTATAAATATATAGTGTTGAAAGGACTACCAGCACTGCTCGCAGTCCCACACTGACACCGGGAGAAGGAGAGAAAGGTGAGGTGCAGCCCTTGACCCAGGTTTATGGGTTTGGGGTGAGGTTTTTCCCCCTCGCCCTCACCTTTCCTAGGTGGAAGCGTGCCTTTCTGTACTTCCAGTGCACCTGCTTCTTGAGCATGTGAACACTACAGGGGAAAATAAAAAAATAATATATACAGACACTTAAAAATATTTCACAATCCTGCCTGCAGTCTGCAGCTTGGCAGTAGCTGGCTGCCAGGCACAGCCGAGTCACAGCGCAACTGCCCACTGCACCCTGTAAAGCAATTTTCGGTTTCACCCAGGGGCGATCCCAGGGCTGCTAAACATGTATTACACTAAACACCTATTATCAAGGTCAGTAAGCAGACAGAGTGCAAAGGATCCAAGTCCCCAAGCCTCAAAAGAGGAAACGTTTGAAGATCTGGGATCAAGAGACAGTTGGAAGTTGTCCAAAGAGGTGTTTTGTAGTTCCTGGTCTCCTTTTTATACTACATACACCGAGTACATGGTACAAAACCGTAAGTCAACATGGAGATGACTTAAACTAAAGTAAATTTTCAATGTTGGTATTAACAGCGATAGCTATATTGTATTTCTCCTGTAATAAAAATCAACCTGAAGTATGTGCTGGGTTTGGGTTTGCTTTTTTTTTTTTTAAAGATTGCTGCTTCACTGCACATAAAGTATTCAGAGTTACCCAGTTTTTAAAACAAGTTTCATGTACCAATTATACACAAATGAAGCTAATATAATTCAGTGAAATTGCTTAAGTTTCCTCTGTCTACCACACCTCCGTGCCGGAAAATCAATTAATTTCACTTACCCTACTTATCTATTTAATATTTAATTTGCTGTTTGTTTTAATTGAAAAGAAGCTTGCAGCACTGAAAAGGGCCCTATTGTAAATAACCCAGGCTTTCCCACCGGGGTGCTGATAAGAGTTAAGTTCATGGCACTATGCAATGATGTGTGTAACTGCACAGGAAATGGTATGTTAGCTATACAGAGCTGCCATGAAAGGGGTGCTGATAACTCTAGCTTATTTTTTTTATCTCCTGCTGATGGCTACGCAACAGACTTTTCTCAGGGCTGTGGCATGCCTTCCTGTGGGACCGCAGCACGGCACCGTACACAGCCATCCCCGCGCTCCGCTTGCTCGTCCATACCACGGCTCGTACCTCGCTGTATACACAGAATTCAAATTATACCATGCAAATTATGGGAAGAGTCCCAGATGCTCCCTTTGTGGGATGCCCTGCTTAGTATCTCCTGGAAAAATTGGGTTTCCTTTCAGTATAAATACACTATCAAAACCAAAACAAAATTGGAAATCTTGACTTAATGGAACAGCTTGGGGACAAAATTATGGATGGATTTGGACTTCAGTGTTTTGCCAAAATTCGCTACTTACTGTCACTGATCCTCCTGCCAGAAGCAACATGTTTGATTTTTGCTCTGCAGAAGCCCAGTAACAAGGGTGGTGGCAGCAGCACCCCCAGTGGGGTCGCCCCACCACCCTTTGGGTGGGGGGCAGGCCTGCCAAGCACCCTGGGCAGCACGCACCCAACCTGAGCACCACACCAGGTCCTGCACACCCCGGTCCCCATTGGGCTGGTCTTGCCACTGCATGGCAGCACGCCCCACGGCCCTTCATGCACCACGAAACCACGCACCCAACCTGCGCCCGACTGAGACGTGGGTTTCTGAAGAAGCTCAGGGTTGGGCCTGCCTGTCCTCAGCAGCCGAAGCCCGATCCACCTTTCTGCATCCTTCTGCAGCAAACACGCAATTGGGCAACAAGTACACATACTGACACAGACCAACAAACTATAAATCATCTTCCATCCTGCAACTTTTGTTTTGTATAGTTCGAGCCATGCACAGATAAAAGCTTTACCGTATTGTTATTGGTGTCTTGTTGCTAGAATAGAAAAAATGTATTTGAATAAAGTGAGCTTTCATATACCAAATACATGGAGCTATTAATACACAAATAACATCCAGGTTGGCTCTCCCATACATGCAAACCAGAGATTATTTCAGCAGTATTTGCCTCGCACATTTCTCACTGATTGACATATTCAGGCACTGGGGACTGACAATCCTGGCCATCCCAATTACCCTCTTAGTAGTGTAATCCCCAGGCACTGAAGGGCAAAGGAGTAACCAGCTCACAGCTAATGGTGAACTAGCCTTCTCCTCTGTGTTTCACCATTCATGGTGCTGCGTTTGATACCACCCCCCCACACACACACCCCTCAGCTGGGTGCAGAGGCACCAGGAGGGCCGTTGGGACCTGTCCCCTCTCTGCTCGCAGGAGAGGTGACAGTGAACCCCTCTGAGGTATGGGGCAGGCAGAGCAGAGGAGACCCACAGGACATCTGTTTAGAGAACCAGCCCTTCACCCTCCTGTCAGCTCACAGACAGACCCCAAACGCAGTCCCATCACCTCCTGAAAGGGGGCTCGATGCCCCCTTAGTGATCACCAAAGGGGAACTGCTGGGGATGCACTTCTCTGTCCCCTCCGAGGGGCACCAAGGAAGCATCCTGGTTTAGCTCTGCCCTCTCCCCCCTCACTCCCTTGGCTCAAATACCCAGCAACTCCCTGTTAAGGTTTAGGAGGCACCATTCAAAAGTGACCGAGGGCAAGGCGAGAAAAATATTGGAAAGACAGGCAGGATTCACTCTGGTACCAGCCAGAGAGAGGAGGGAAGGCTACACTGGGGTATCTCCACCGGTATGAAAGCTACAACCCGCAGCCTTTGCTCTCCATCCCTCTGCACAACGTCCCCAGCTCACCACGCACCCACGCGCTGCCCCGCATTACTTCTCACTCTATGGGAGCTATGTCATGGAGGATGAGCTGGACGCTGCTGAGGAGCAGTTAAAATAAGGGCATCTCATCAGACAACTTCAGAAGACGCCAGAGGAATAATAAGGCTCTGACGTAGCTCATGCAACAGGTACTCTTTTAGTTTCCACTGCTGCATTATGGATCCTTCTGGGAGGCGAACCTATTTGTGTCAAGGCTCCCATCCAGGCTGTTAAGCCCTGGGGGAACGAGAGGGAAAGGAAATCATTACAGCAGCGCAAAATGGCACGTTATAGATGGGACAGTGACAATACATATACACTGCTTCGGCACACAGCACGATCATTCGCAAAGGCAGCGGCTTGACGGGGTGATCATACTTCGGTCTTTTAAATAGTTCAGCTGAGAAATACCACGGCTGTCTGCCTATTGCACCAGCTCATCGCCTGCAAAGAGCCGCGTTAGGGTCATATATTTGCTAACTATATTGCTGTTGTCAACAGCCTGTAGTTAGCAATCCATTCCGGGAAGGGGAGAACTCACTTTCTGCTCATTTAAAAACAAATCAGACCAATTGAAAAAAAAAATCCTGTCACAGACCTGAAACCAGCGTCTTTACTCCCAAGGGCAATATATACAAGAGAGACAATAAATGCTGTGGGAGGAATAGAGCACTTGCCTGACAAATTTCAACCTGTAGTGAATTTTTATATCCAATTTGAAAGCCTCACCAAAAAACTCTATGTTTGCAGAGGAAACTGTGACATACCCCAAGCGTAAGGGAGACAGCGCATGCTGCTGTACTGCCAGATGCCTTTTCCGTTCCTCTGCTCCATTCACAACCTGTTCTGATAACTGGATATAACACTTAAGTGAAGGTCTCCTACTTTCAAAAGGACGACCGCTCGTGCAGTATATAGTATTGCATATAAGCAGGCACTATAAAAAGAGGGCTACTTTGAAATTATGAGATTGATCTTGCTATTCCCAAATGCTCAAGTTTCTCACACCCGCAGCACATCCCAGTTCCTGGCGTCTCTGAACAGTCACACTTGGAGGAACCTTGCAGCAAGTTTCTGAAAATAAAACCTTTCCAACAGTGGTTTATTTTTTTCCCTTGGCATACTACAGAAATGCCTAAACAGTGGCAGCTTGCGTAGCCTGCAGTAAGCTGAACATGCACTCCAAGGCAGAGACAGTGCACGGAAAACTGATGTATTAAACCTGACATGCGAAGGACAAATATAAATTTGCCAGCCATAATTACTGCTGAGTCTCGTGCCGCCCAGTTTGGTGACGTCCCTTTGACGCAGCAGGCTCTTCCGACTTGTTGCAGCTTCTGTGATCCAAATTTCTCTTCAAACAGGGAACATGAGTTACCATTTTTGCGACTGCAGAAGTATCTGTTTAAATCAGCTTTCCCTCGATGCTGCCAGCAGCATGTAGACGTCTCCTCCCGGAGCATGATGCAAGCCCTTGGGATGGGGATGTTGGTGGCTGCAGCGGTGTGTTGGGATAAGTGTGTTGTTGGGGACCCAGTAATCACACCCCTGCCTCAACCGCCTGCAGTGGGGAGGTGCTGCCTGCATGGCCCGGGGGAAGCATCCTCTCACTGGCAGCTCCCCAAAAGCCAAACTCAAGGGGTGCTTGCTCCTGGGAAAGTCCTGTTGTACTCCCATCCCTGCCTATCAGCCCCATCGTGCACCTCTGGTTGTTCTGAATCACTGAATCACAGACGGGTTCAGGTTGGAAGGGACCTCTGGAGGTCATGTGGTCCAACCGCCCTGCTCAAGCAAGGCCACCTAGGGCAGGTTGCCCAGGACCATGGCCAGACACCTTTTGAATATCTCCGAGGATGGAGGCTCTACAACCTCCTTGGACAACCTGTGCCAGGGCTCCGTCACTCTCACAGTGAAAAAGTGTTTCCTGATGTTCAGAGGGAACCTCCTGTGTTTCAGTTTGTGCCCATTGCCTCTGGTCCTATCACTGGGCATCACTGAAAAGAGCTTGGCTCTGCCCTCTTTGCACCCTCCCTTCAGGTATTTCTACACATCAGTGAGACCCCCCATCTTCTCCAGGCTGAACAATCCCAGCTCTCTCTGCCTGTCCTCACAGTAGAGATGCTCTAGTCCATCATCTTTGTGGCCCTTGATTGGACTCTCTTCAGTATGTCCATGTCTCGCTTGTACTGAGGAACCCAGAGCTGAACACAGCACTCCAGGTGTGGTCTCACCTCCCTCAGCCTGCTGGCAACATTCCTTCTCATGCAGCCCAGGGCACCATTAGCCTTCTTGCGGCAAGGGCACATTGCTGGCTCACGGTCAACTTGGTGTCCACCAGGACATCCCAGGTCCTTTTCTGCCAAGATGCTTTCCAGCAGGGCGGCCTCCAGCACGTACTGGTGGCTGGGGTTGTCTCCGGGTGCAGGACTTTGCACTTCTCATTCCTGAACTTCATGAGTTTTGGGTCCACCCATTTCTCCTGCCTGTTGAGGTCACTCTGGATGGCAGCATGACCCTTTGGTTTATCAGCCACTCCTGCTGGCCATAAGCAAACTTGCTAAGGGTACACTCTGCCCCATCATCCAGATCACTAATGAAGATATTAAACAGGACCGGACCCAGTATTGACTCCTGGGGTACACCACCAGTCACTGGGCTCCAACTAGACTTTATGCCACTGATCATCATCCTCTGGGCCTGGCCATTCAGCCAGTTTCCTAGGCATCTCACTGTCTGCTCATCCAGTCCACACTTCAACAGGTTGCCTGTGAGGAGCTTACAGGAGACACTGTCAAAGGCCTTCGTCAAGTCCAGGTAGACAATATCCACTGCTCTCCCCTCGTCTACCATGCTTGCTCCTCATACAGTAGGTCAGCTTCCCACAGGGGAGGTAAACCAGCAGTGGAGTGAGAGTCTAAGAAGGTCTAAATTAAAATGGTAAGTCCAGGAAAAACTGGAATTACTCTAGAGTTACCTCTTGCATCGGAGCTCCTGAGATTTACTGTATCTTGACCTCCTTGGTTTTCACACACGCAGTGCACCACATGCTTACTTTTGGGAGTGAAATTGTAGGAAGAATGCAGACTCACGCTAGCAATAAAAGACATCTTAGGCTTGAAAAGTGCATGACTTTCCTATGGGAAAAAAATATTTTAAACGATTTTTCCTGTCATTAAATATCCCATTTAACTGATTATTTAGTATCATTTTCAATCAAAACATTATACTTGCCAGCAAAGCAAAGAAAAATGAGCTGTTTTGAGAACACGGAGCTAAACAAAACAAACAAGAGAGCAGTTACTTTACAGTAAATTTTAAAAACCATGCATTTTATTTTCCCAGCAATTGATACACCAATGATAACAAGAGGAAAAGGATACCAATTAAATGTAATTGCCAGCCCCGCTCCCCCCAAAACCCAAAACAAAAAGCACTCAGTGTCAGCCTGATAAAATATTTGCTCCTTTCCCAGTCAAGTGCTTTATTAAACAGTCTTTAAAGCATCTCAGTTCTTACAAAGGATTTCCAAGTTTGATGTCAGTGAAACGTCTTCAAAGCCTCATTAGTTCCCCGGCAGAGGTTTGTTCTCTGCTCAGAGACACTCATCTCACTATTTCAGCCTGACTCTCTCCACCGATCCCAGGCTCAGATATTTTTACTACATTCATTTGACCTTTTCTGATATCCAGATGAGAACTGGTATCGGTGTAGCAAAGGCCACCATCCATTGCCCATCTCCTCTTGCTTATGTGAATCTGTGTCACTCCTGGCTACGAAGGATGGAGTCCCCTCATGAACCAGCTATCAAGTCTCAGCTGTCAGGTTAGCGAGGTAAAGTTAAAAATCAGTTTTTAAGCTGCTACGGCACTTTTGCAGGCAAAACATCTGACTTTGCCCCCTTGCACCAACACGGTTTTGAGCGCTTTGGCTGTCTCCCAACTAGCCACACAAGCAAAGCATGCCAAAGGACCCCTTGAGGTGTAAACCAGCTTCACCAGCTCAAAACCCATAAATGAAGTGAGGTGCCACCAGCACTACACATGCCCTGAAAGCGCCAGCCCCTCAGACGTGCTGCAGTTTCCCATCCCCTCCTTACAGCACACCAGCTCCGGTTAGAATCCACTTTTTTCTTGGTGCAGACAAGGCCAGAATAGGGCTAACCTTAGCACTGTTGAGGGGACTCCTCTTAAGCTTGTCTCGCTTCTAGACCTTCTTGAGACAGAGAGGAAGAAGAAGTAGAAGCCAGTCTGAATGTCTTCTAAAGCCATGGGGGTTAGAATAGCAAATCGTGACACTGCTGTAACTCATCTCAAATCAACTGAAAGCCAAAATTTCACATAACCTCTCATCGTCCTAATACACAGTATGGCTTAAGTAAATAAATAAGTAGAAGAAAAGCAAAACCAAGTTAAAAAAATGAACCTTCCAGCTTGCAGGTCCTTTATGGTGAGGTATGAATGCTCCTATCTAAGACCACAGGTAAGGACGTGTAGGTGATTAACTACACGCACTCGTGCCACTCAGCTTGCCATGGTGGGCCGAAAGGGCAAACCCCATCCCTCGCCTGTAGCTCTAATGGCTCTCAGTGGCACAGGTATTGTCCCAAATGACAAGATTTAGGGATGGGCAAAGACCTGGAGACCTAAAATGGGACAAGCAGCTTCTCTTCTCTTGTGGGACAGGGTCTCACATGAGACCACAAGCATATAAGAAGGCGCAGGAGTATTGGGGTGCTGCTTGGGGAGCAAAAGGGTAGAGGAGTCTTCCCTCCCCGGTGCAAAATGAGGATATTTCATACTTCATCCTTCCCCACTGGCATGAGTAACAAAATGGTCCTTCAGTTTGCCACTTCAAGATCAAGTTTTATGTTCATAGCTTCAGATTTATTAGACTGACTCTCCCTCTCCTCCACCCCATCACTTTGATAAACCAAGCCCAACATTTCATCAGCTATATGATGGTGCTAATCCTCAGCAGATTTCAAACTTGCTCTACTCTTGCACCACCCTATCTAAAAATGTGTGGATGGAAAAACTTTCAAGCAAAAATAGCCCCTTATTTTCATCCTTGCGAAATTTGTAAGCAACTGCAAGGATTTTGTTTAAAAGAGACAGAAAAATGTAGGACTCCTATGATGTGAGGAAAACTGCAGCATTTTTTCTTTGAATTTCACATCCTTTTACACACTCGCTTTCACCCCAGTGTCTGCACCATTTCCCGGTCTGACTTTGAGAGGCAGAGAAATGACCTCTTCTCTCCGTCATGCCATGATGCACAAGATGTCAGCCTCCTGACTGAATTCAAGATAACACCAGTGTGAGATGCAGCACCACGGTGCTGACAGATATAACCAGAACACCTCACAACCTTTCAATGTGTTTTCACCCTCAAAGACCAGTTCAGCCCTCCTAGAAGCCCCTGTGCTGAACTGTGTAACATAGATGCCTCTGACCACAAATAATATGTAAATAACAGAAAATGCTGAAAATCTGTCTTGTTGCATCTCAGTGCCACTGAAATTACTGCTGTTCAGTGAACCGGTCCAGGTTACCTGTAACACCTACAAACGCCCTGCATGCACATGCATACATGCAAGTACTTCTTCTCTAGTACATTTTGCCTCATCCATTTGACTGTGAGGTCTTCTGGGCAGAGATCGTTTTGGCACATGATTAGCACAAAGCACAGACCTCAGCTTGGATTCCAGTTATCACTGCAATCCAGATTATCCATTGCTCATGGGGACAGGTGGGCACGCACACATGCACACACTCACCGAGGTGGCACGGGGCTGCCTTCCCTCTCAGTCTAGCTGCTGGCCACTACTTGCGATTGTGTTCATGCAGCATGCCTTCTCTTCCCATTTCATCAAGGTCTACCACGTTTCTCTGCTGCTGGAGCACCTACAGTCTGCCTAAGTGTGAATGTTAACGTCCAAAATCTACTAATTGGATGCTATATGAACAGAGACCTTCCAGCCAGTTCAAAGGAGTCTTCTCCAGCCGGGTATTCCAGCTCTGACTGACACACTGCTCATACCTCACGGAGGTGAGACTATTCCAAACTGTGCCCAGACTACACAAAAAAAGTAATAAATGCTCTTTGTCATCAGGGATCCAGACTCCAATCACTCAGAAAAAAAGGGCAATAGCTCAGGAAATGCAAGCAGGGCAACTAGCGCTGTAAAAATAGCACTGCTATTGCAGGTAAAAGTAAATATAATTTTCCTGATACTATGAATCAGTCAACATGAACATATTTCGCAGACATGTATTGCAAGAGGAAACAAGGTTGGTCCTGCCCATACCTTTCCATCAAACCTTTGGACAGCACGTACATCATGATGAATGCAGTATACCAAATTTTGTTATTATCACCTCCCCTACCTTAACGAAGGTCGTGTGATTCCAGAAGAGAAGTGCACTGTCGTAGGATATAGAGCCCCTGACATATTTACTGCAGCATTTTTCACCAGCAATTTCTGCTGTGATGTGTGCTATTACATGTTCAGAAAAACTTAGGGAAACTGCAGGATGCAGAACAACAATTACATCTTTCCCAGATGAGACTACTACGATAATGGATAGGCATCATCCATCACCATAGATCGTAAGTCCTCTGGGGAACGTCACCAGGCCACTCCAATAAATCTGACCAGGAGATTTCGTATTTGGCTGTTCAGCTCAGCCCCAGGAAACTGTTTAGCAACATGCTCTGCAGCGTGACTATGGCTCAGCTCTCCCGGTGATGTGACGTTGCTCTATGGCCAGGAAGCTCTGGATGTAGGAGGTCCTGCACGCCAGTGTGGAAGGGCACACAGGGCTGCAGCCTGGCATTAATTCCTCACATGGTCAGTTCTTCAAAGAACTGAATTTCGGTACGCAGACCGTAGACTGTGAAGGAAGAAAGCTGACTGCGCAGCTTCGTTCCTTCACCAACATCAACAAACAGAAGGAAATAAAAAATAAAGAAGAACACAAAAAAAAATACCTGCCAGCAGACCAGTGCAGCGCTGAAGTAAATTTTTTTGCTGTCAGTCTTCTTGATTCTTCAGGCTACCTCAGCAGGCGGAGCAGACTGTCTGCCGTGAAAATGTAAGGTGATGCTCTATTAGGGAAGAACATACTTCTCACAGGCTCTTCCTTCGGGAAAGCCAAACAAATAACCCACAAATAAAAACCTCCATGGCTGTACCATGTCCTAGCTTATCCTTGTAATAACAGGAGAACAGGACCTGAGGCTGTCTCCCCTTGTCTCCCGTGCTAATGCAAATACAGGAGCAGTGTAAGAGCAGGCTGATGAGAAGGTCAGCCCCATCCAAGCCCTTTTGGGAGGCAGCTCTGAGCAAGGGGGTCCGAGGACACTTTTGTCTCTCCTGCTTTGTGTATATTCTGTTTCAGGCAACGATATATTTTCCTGACACGCTGCTCATGTAGCTGGAGTTAAGCATTTCCTCATACAGTACTGGGGGTGGGGATCTGCCACGGCATCGATGCTCCCAGGCTTAACCATTTCCAGTCCTCTCTTCCCTTAGGCACCAGCTTTCACCACCCACCCCACCCCGCTCCTGCTCCAACAGGCGATGCATGTGGTTCTTCTCCCACGTGCCCGCATTGCCCACAGGTGATACATGTGGTTCTTCTCCCTCACCCCTGGGTATCCAATGCAAGGGCTCTGTTCCCACTAATGCCTGTTCCCACTAGCATGGGGCCACCACCAGGCGTGCTCCCCAAAATGGGGACAATCTCAGGGTGCTGCCTGTGCCTGTCCAACCCTTCCCATCCCCACACTCCAGCCCTTAAACTCCTCATCCACGGGGTGGTCAAACCCCTCCCACTGGCTCCATATGGGTGCACCGGGTTTGGCCCAGAGAAGCAGGGATGGGGACAGACAGCTTGAACTACTGCAGCTCCTGCGGCAGTGAGTACCTGACGGTAACCAGAAGGGAGCACAACAGAGTTTGGGAGATGAGCAAAACAAGGAGGAAGTAGTTTTAACTACATAATAATTTCAGGGAATAAAAACTGCCTATAGCCTGTATAAGTCGTGACAAATGGCACATGCTCGTCTTGCCTCAGGCAAATCCATATGTTGGTAGACAAGCTCAGCCACAAAAAATATACCCTTTCTTGCAGATAGAAACAGCAAGAGCACCCAAGAAGTACAAAATATTCAGTATTTTCTTGGCAGGGTATTACAGAAAACAACCATGCTCATTTAAGAACTTGCTGTTGGCAAAGAGGGAGGGCAGATGCCCCAGCCCTTGCCTCCTGCACAAGCTCTCCACCATCCCCCTCGGTGGGGCAGTCACCATCAGGTCTCCGTGCTTGCCCCCTGCTCAGGGGGCTAAGCTGCTGCTGATTGGAGGGGCTGCTGCATCTTTTGGCTCCTCCTGTGTGCAAATTGTGTGTCTGCCCCACACCACCCCAAAACACTCCACAGCGCCAGCTGGGCTGCCCTGGCCAGGCACCCCACGTGTAGGGATGGGCAGCCTGCAAGATGCCAAAGCAGCATGTGCCAGGCCACTGAGCTCCTGGGGGCCACTTCTAGCCAGTCATTGCCCAGGATGGTGGCTGAGGGAAATCAGAAGAGTCTGCAGTATGAGCGGCACAGCAGGAACAAGCCGCACTGCAACAGGGGTTGCAAAAGAAGCCCAGAGAGCTAGCTCTCTGGCAATCAAAAAAAACCCTCTGGTTTTACAGCATGTTGGTGGACACGCTCATGTGCCAAACCACTGTCCGAGCTGGGTAAACATCTAAACAGCACAAACCAAACCAGAAGAGACAGCTGTCCCCTGGCGAGCACAAACCCTTTGCGACACCAACTGAATCTTCCCAAAAAAGGTGTCGTGACCCTTAGTTTGAGAAACCAAGTAGACAGCTGCTGGTCACAGCTGCACTAGGAAGGGGTGGCCATCAGGGCAGGTGTGAGTGACCACAAACCAGGAGCCAAGCTCTCTGCCTAGACGTGCCCCACACCGAGAGGCCACCGGAGCCGCCCAAAACTCAGCATCCACAATTTTGCAATGGAGAAGACAGGCTGGGCTGCAACGACCAACCTGCATTTCCTTGGCTGCCTCGCACAACTAATAGGGCCACCTCCCCGTGGTGCCTTTCCCAGAAAACACTTCATGCAGGTTAACTCCAGTAATCTCAAGGGATGGCAGCTAGCTGCCGGCTGCTGGGTGCAGCACTTGCCTCCGTTTGGGCAAGGGCCCTTGGCCGCACCCTGCTGGCAAAGTCAGTGCTGTTGCCCTCGGCTTCATGGGGCACACGGCTGACGGGAGCGGGGCCCCAGCACACACCCATCTTGCCACCCCCAGGTGTCCTCCACGTCCAGAGGATATGCTCCTGCAGCACGCCGCAAAAGCATGAAAAATCAATAGGCTCCATTGACTTTTTGTCTGACATTAGCAATTTTATAGCTTAATGCTAACCAGAGTAAGTAGGAGAACACGCTGCAACCAAAAATTAATTAAAGAAGGGTTGGATCGCCAAAGATCCCAAATTCACCCACTACGATGAACGTCTGGTGAACCCTGCCCTGTCCTTACAGTGATTAAGGACAATTTGGCCCCCGCTCTGGGACGAAGCTTTCGCCAGGGCCCAGTCGCCAGCAGGGGCTGGCAGAGGCCGAGAGGCGGAAAGGGGAGCAGCCAGGGTCAGCGGGCGCCCACCACCCCTCATGGCAGGCGGCACCAGAGCCACCCACGCAGCAGCAGCAGCAGCACGGGGCACAGTGCTGCGGGGCGCCGGAGGCCGGCTGTTTGTGTTTAGCTGTCTAAACAGGCACTGAGGGATGAGGTCCCTTTGCGTCTTCGGTGCTAATTAAAGGTTGTTTATTACTCGATTGTTCCCGATAGCGTATATTTCTTCTTTATGTAAACACAGCCGATGCCGACGCCTAAAAAACTCGCAAAACCAAAAGGAGTGGAAAGATCCATATTTGAGCAAGTTATGGGGTGCGAGGGACACTCCACAGCCCATCCCGCCAGCGCCCAACTCTCGCCGGCCAGCAGCCACAGCCATGCGCGCTCGTGGCTGCTTGATGACGGGACGAGAGCTGACTCCGGCCATTTCTTCCGCGCTGGCCGTGACTTGGGCAATAGTTACCAGGAAGAGAAGCTTTGGCCAAAGCATTCGCTCTCAGAGCAGCAGTAGTTACGTGTAATCAGAGCTTAACGAGGTAGCTGGGGTGAGCACGCTCCGACAGCAGAGCAAACTTATTACCTGAGCATCCCGGGCATTGCTTGTACACACAAAGACACCCAACGTGTGCACCTGGAACAACAGGCAGCATCCCCTTAACCATGATTTTTGGGGCCCCAGAAAGGGTTTACCTAAATATAGCGAAACAAGGCCCTTCTTCGGCAACGTCTGCGTCCTTGATAACAGCCAGTGGAGAAGGACGGGTGTCTCCTCCTGGCCTTGGCTTTAGGTGGGCCCTGGGCACTGAGTGGGTTTGGCTGGGACTAGAGACCAGCCTTTACATTAAAAAGCGACCAAAACGGCAAACTCAGGCACCAAGGAGAACAGAAATGCAACCTTCTCCTGGTTGTCTATATGCTCCTGACTCTGCATGGCTGCATTACAATGTGTTCTTAAATGCACAGTTATCCCTTCTTTTTCAAAAAGCCTTGTTATGCTGCAAAAGGACATATGCAAAAGGAAAAAGTAATTTTTTTCATAGGCCTCTCCGTAACTTTCAAGCATCTGACTCCAAACTAAGTAACACTTTTTTCACGCAGATTTGTACATGTAATCTAAAAAAAATAAATTGGTCTATGAATCTGCTTTTAATGATACAATGCTATGTGCTACCCTTGTAAATGTATAGAATTATTTTAGTCTTTCTCTTGCTGCGTCTTGCAAAGGCAACATACTGTAGTTTCAGTAGCTGGATTTTTAAACATATTTATCTGGGTCACTGCTACTTACAGCGTAAGAAGATTTAGTGAAGCCAGTTTAGCATCAGTCTAGTGCAAAGGAAAAAAATTTTTAATTAAAATCAAAATAATTATATTGTTTGGTGGGTAAAAATCAAATTATCAAATTAAAGTCTTTGGACTGATTCAAGATGAAAATAGACCTCTGGGCAATTTCATTCAAAAGGCGCTTGGGGTTTTTGGGTTTGTTTTTTTTTTTTTTGCTTGTCACAAATTGTTTTATGTAATTGGCAATGTCAGGTACAGAAAAGAGAACTGAGAGCATTACAACATCAGGATGAAATTTTCTTAAATGGTATGATGTAAAATCACGAATGACAGAACGTAATTCCAGATGAAGCCAGTCTATCTGATGCACATGGAGCAGCGCCGGTGTGCACACCAGCTTGTTCAGAGAGACTGCACTTTGTTGCCATGTAGTGCCCATCACGGAAGATGGGTGAGAAGGCAACCTGTTTTGATGGCACTGCTCCCAGATCCTTCCACTACGATACAAATAATCTGCAGACAGAAGAAAGCATGGGTGGACATTTAGAAGGAGAGGCACCTAATGTAGTTTCTGTGCGTTTCTACTGGTCCTAGCTTGCCTTTCCACTGTCTTGGAAAATGACAGAAGAAAGGAAGACGTTGTTCAGGAAAAGAGAAGCTGCCACTCACACGGGAAATGACGTGGGAGGCTGAATGGCTACCACGAGATGAAAGTCTAAGCGCGCCTGTGTGATGCGAGAACAACATCCCTCGGCACCACGCTGCCCATTGGGTGACAGGGAAGTGACTCAGAAGACAACCACACTTCAAAGGTTTGTGGAATACTGGTTTATTTTAGCTGAAGCCTGTCTGCGGCAGAGCAGGGAGGACTGCAAGCACAAAGCATCCGCTCTGCATCCTGCAGCCGCTGCCGGAGTGGTTCATTCCCCAGAAACAAAAGTCTTCCTCCTCATTTCTCTTTCTTCTGGTCAATGGAGGAGGGCAGGTGGGGAAATAGCTGTCATTGCTGCTGCCAAACCGCAGCCAGCGGAGGCCTGACGCCACAGTGGAGTGGGATGAGATGCTCAGTGCCCGCCCCGATGTGCCCCACAGTCTCTATGACAGGAAGCTCAACTGTCCACCCATCAGTAGGGTATCAGTGTGACGGAAACATTAGGTTACAGCAGCCGCATCACCGTGATCCGCAGTTAATTATTCCCCAGTTCCAAACAGCAGCAACATGGGGAGGAAAGGGACAAGTGTGTAGTCAGTAGTTTGATCCTGTTATTGATTGGATGCTAACAGAGGGAAATAACTAACTATAAAATATTTCCTGTCTCAGAAACAGGGAGGAAGGATGATGGGTTTTCTTCAGATTTTTGGAGGCAAGAAAAAGAAAGTCATAAATTCCCAAAGCTTCACAGTTTTTGCTTAGTTTTTTCAAACATAGCAGATTTTTTCCAGGGTTTTTTGGGTTGCTTTTTGTTTTTTTTTCAGTTCCCTCAATCTATTCCTTGCTGACAGACAGCGGACCAGCTGTTCACTCGATATGGTGATCTACAGCTTCAGTCTTTGGCATTCCCATTTGATTGTAAGAGGGCAGCTTCTGGAACTCCCAGTCCTGCTGCAGCAGAAGTCATCTCACAGTCAGTGGGGCCAGCTACAGATCAAGACCCTGAAGGAGTAAAAGGCTCAGTATCTGGCTCCTTAGTTAGAGAGAACTTAGTTTATCATACTGTTTTCAGAGATTTATCACTTCCTTTACCTTCCTCCATATGCACAGTGAAGAAAATCTGTTATAAACATGTGACAGGCACGGTTTCCATTAGAAAGTAAATTTTGGGCATAAATAAAGAAAAAAATGAGTTATTTTTAAGCCAGAAATGATTACCATGCTGATGAATGAGCACGAGTGTCTGAACACAAGTGTTGTTCAGCATATTTACAAGATCAGGTTGCCACATCATTTTTCAGGTCGTCTGAGATCACTGGAACCCCTTTCCTTAAAAATACAGCTATAAGAAGCAATTAAATGTCAGCTTGGGGTTTGTGCATGTAGGCATGACTGCTTGCTCCTCAAGCGCCTTTGAAGTCTGCCGCTGGTCCTTACAGAAAAATGCATTTAGCCCTAATATTAGGTCCCGAAGGTTGTGAAGCCCTGCATTCAACTTGGTGGGATTTTGGTGCAACAGCTTCAGAGAGCTGTATTGGATCAATGTCAGTAATGCAGATACCTCTGCAAGCAGCTCAGACTCCAATCCTATAGAGACCAGGAGCACACCCCAAAAAACTGAAGCAAGGGGCAAAAAGAGAGGGAAGGAGGGTAAGATGAAGAGCTCCTGACATCTGTACCACAGAACTGCAAAGACCTCTAGGTTGTCTCCAGATCAAAGAACCACTTGATAGCAGTCACCAAACACCTTCTAACAGAACACCACCATTCATCTCATCCTTTGCACATCCTCTCAAGAGGGGCCACTACGTTGAGAAGCTTCATGATTTATTTCCAGGAGTAGCTGCAATGGAAGGAAGTGACAGCACATGGAGATCTGGCACCGGCAGAGAGACTGGGAGATCCAGTTCTGGGGACACACATGGTACTGCTGTGAAAAGTGGAGATGGTGCAGGGTAGAAGACACAGAGAGCTCTGGGCATTTAAAAAAAAAAAATATCACTGCTGTAGGGAAGATGAAGAGGGAAATAAAGGAGAAAATCCTTGAGCTGCTGACACAAGGGGTAAGATGAAAGAAGCTGCAGAGAACACCTGAAATAGAAGGGGTGGAAAACTGAGTTTCTTAGGAAAGACACAGAAAACAGTGACAAATAAAAAGCTGCTGTGCAGTGCCCTTAGCTTGCAAAAATAAGACTCGTTGAGGGATGTCTACTGTCTTTCTAAAATACTTCCCAAAGACGGACAAAAAATTCGTCTGACCACAACGGAGGAAGTGATCTATTTCCCTAACTTTGAAAGCTGGAGAAGAATTGGGGTGTCTTGATCATACTGCAGAAAGCCAGGTCATGCACAAACAGGTGTCCTTGGGCAGACCCATACTTTCTTTTACAGACCTCCATGGGCTCCCCACGGTCCGGGTGTGAAGGTCTGATCTGGATGGAAGGCCCAAAGGAAGTGGCCGGCCAGCAGTGGAGTCCCAGGGCACCTCCACAGTATGATCTGCAAAACTGTTCTCAGCTAAAATTGCAGGAGCTGAGATTGCGCGGAGTGAAAATACATTGAGGACAATGTTTAAGGCTCTTGAAGAAAAATATTCTACTTTCTGTCTGCAGTCACTCCCATGTACAAATCCCCTTGCACTTTGTCTTCTAGAAGGAAAGAATATTACACTGAAGCCATTCTTAAGCAATAACATGAGATGACAGAAAACCAACTTTAAATGCATGTTGTCATTTACTAAGCCGTTAAGAAATTTCTTATCATTGCCTTGAAGCCACAAATTCTTGTGGCCTGCTTAGACCTACTTTGCGCTTCAAATTCTCAAATCAGCACAATAGCAAAGATGATTAGAAAATGTGTGTGTTAAGCTGCAGCCAGTAAACACCAAGGAGAACGTCCCAAGCTTTACAACAAAAGGTTACCGCAATTTAACAGACGGCCTCCTCTCTGAGAAATAAAGTAACTAAAGTAAATAAAATGGAGTCTGAAAACCAAACAAAATACATTCTCAGGCCAAAATGTAAAGGAACCTGAAAGAGCCAAAGAAGGGTCAATACAGATTTTCAATTTTACTACTTTGATTTAATAAAATTCTTTGGATACTGTTGCTTGCTCATTAGAACCATAGAAATTGGAATGGCAAATACTGTACTGTGATTTATGGATTGAAAGGTTGTCTGATTTCATTATGCTGGTAAATATAACAGTGCAGACACCTTCTCTTGGAAAGCGATTTCTAAATTGCTACATCAATATTCAGTTAATCAAAATTGATATTTACCTTCTACAGGAACCGCATATGTGTGTATGTCCACGTCCACACACAAACACACACACACTCTCTTATATTCTTAATATTTTGTCATCTTTCGGATCACAGAGAATACACGCTACTGGAACTGCTGCTTCATCCCAAACCAAGACCTATGCAGTTGCAAGGTGCCTAGCCCTTCACGTAGGACATTTCTGCTAATTGTACCCTCCTCTCTCACTGAAATAAATTCAAGAAGAACAGAGGCTCAGTTCAACCATTTGTTATTCCAGATCTATGCAGGTGTAACTTCACCTTCAGTTTACAATGACATAATTGATGGATAAATCATTGAAGCCCTAAAACTTGCAGTCCAGCACTGTTAACATGTTAACTCTATTTATATTTTTCAGTCAGAGTAGAGCACGGTAAATCATTTTTTAACTAAACTTTGATTTTCACTCACAGTTTTGGAACAGAAGTACAAGGCAGGGCGTGCGTTAAGGCAGACCTCAGGAACGAGAGATTCCTGAGGTGCCGCTACCTACAGCATCCATGGGGCAGAAGGCTGACAGGGATGCAAAGGATGCGAGATGCCACCAGCAAAGGAGAGAGATGCAGAAGTGAGGAGGCAACATGGCTAGAGAGGGGCGAGGAAGTCCCTCTGCAAGGTGGAGCCTGGTGTCTCTGCTGACCCCCTCTTGCACACCTTCAGCCACACATCCCTCCTGGCCGTCCCCAAAAGTCCTGCCCTGGTCATGCTTCCTTTCTTCCCCACAGCACTGAGGTTAGACTTCAGGGTGGCCACTTTAGGGGACCAAGAGAGTCAAGATCCCAGAGCAGGCATTTCACATGCTCTGCAGTGCCGGGGGAGCTGGGATCAAAGGGGACAGCCCTGCAGCATGCAGACCCACAAAGCCGGTGGGTGCTGCAGCCTGGGCGGCCACCAGCACTCCTCCATGGCACAGACTCGGCGTCGGGCTGGCCTGCGAGCCATGCCCCCGCAGCACATCCTCCACAGCCGGCTCACACAACCCATGACCCCCAAACCCTTGGGGCAGCGAGCCTCTGGGGGGATGTCTGAAAAGGGTCAGGAGAGGATTATGGAGATGGCAACAGAAGCTCCAAGGACATGCACCCATTCTCTGCGGCAGCCAGAAGAGCGAGGGCACGTCTGGCCATGATAAATAAACCAGGCCACATCCCCATTTCTGCACGCCGCCGCAGGAGCCCACAGGGTGATCCTTTGCCTCGTCCCCCTCGATCATTGTCGCTAGGAACAACAACCGGCTCTTATCACCAGAGACGTCTCTGGGAAGGAGTGACTTCAGGACACAGTGTCCTTCCCCGGTCCCTTGAACCCCCGAGACAATTTACAATGCTGTCACTTGTACACACTCCCGCCTCAGGTGCACAGTTTTTGCCTCTGAATTTAACATTTTGATTTCTAAATAAATGTCCTTTAGAGCGCTTACAAGACCTTGATGATAAGCCATTTTAAGGATATTCCGGATCACTTTTCAAAATATTTGCAGAGTATTGGATAAATAGTGTTTGCTTTTATCCCTTCTTCGGGAGATAACAGTTCAGTAACTACGTTGCCCAGATGAAAATTTATTGGTTAGCATTGGGGAAAGCAGATTCTTTCCAAAAATTAGCCTTTGACCCAGTTAGTCTTTCCTAAACAAGCAATGATTTAAAAAATCCTCAGCGGATGAGAGATGTCTGCAGTCCCAGCATCGACTTGCACGAAGTGTTAGAAGGTGTAAGGATAACAAAGCTACATCACTCATATTTCACAGCATCAAGACCAGGGATGAAAAACTACGGAAAACTTCCCTAATGAAATGTCAAAGCGAACTAGCTTCACTACAGCTAATCCACAAATCTTGATGACAGTGCAGATTACCCAGCCTGCTAAACTGGCACGTGCCCAAGGAAGCTCATCTCCCAGGGATTACACCTCCAGTTAAGTTTGCCTTCCTCTGAATTATTTGGAAGGGCCCCGGAGGAAACAAGTTTCAGCTCATCTGTTTCCTTCTCAGGGCATTCAGTATGCCACCCAGTCTTAAAGCATCAAGCAACAACAGCGCACATACACACACAGAGAGAGACAGAGCCCCAAATATTGACATTACTGTGCAATAGGCCAGTCACCCGCAGATACCATGCGGAAAGCTGCTGATGGATGCTGCAATAGAAACCTCCTACGAACCTTCAGGTTCAGCAAAGAAATCCCCTGTTCTCCATCTACGCTGCCCTGACACTTGGATCTGAAACACGCCCGAAATGAGAGATTATTTTTTTCTCACACTGGCTATCTATAGAAGGTCCTTTTTATAAGTCTCTGTTGTGCAGCTCCTGAATGTCAGGCCCAGCAAATCAAAACATTTTATTGTAATTTCATATTGTTTACTTTTGCAAGGCAGGATCTTGGCAGAGACAAGCGTTTCCTCCAGGGACGAGGAGGATGGGGCTGGCAGGGGGGAAGGATGGAGGGATGGAAGGAAGCATTTTCATGCAGACTTCCTCATTGTCTGCTTTAATGGGGTCCCTGGCTGAAATACAAAGGAAGAAGTAGCTAAAATGACCTTTGCTACAAATTCAGAGACGCCAGAGAATGGGTGTGAGGGTGCACCAGGGCCAGCCTATGCTGGCAGCAACAACAGATGAGGGATGCGGCACAGGAGCAGGAAGATGCCAGCAACCCTTGCCAGCCCCGCCCCAGCCCACCCGCCGCTGCCTCCCCAGCAGGTCAGCGAGGATCCTGGGGTCCTCTCTGGGCGGGTGCAGACCAAATGGCCGCGGCCAAGAAGGCGTGGGGAAGGACAGGACAGCCTTGTCCTGGCTGCTCCCACCATGCCCCTGCAGAGCCAACATGTCCTTCCCATCTGGGGATGCTCCTGGCTCCTTCCCCAGACCCTCCTCCTCCCTCCCCAGCCCCAAACCACGGGCCAGTTGCCCTCCGAGGAGGATGGCACCACCAGAGCATTTCTTTCCCCATCAGGACCCTCTCGCTGTCTTCCCCCAAAAGGCCCGTCTCCTGCAGCTCTCTTGCTGAGTGCCCATCGCATCTCTCCCAGAAAGGAGAAAGGGAGGGTCCTCTCATCCCGCCGGCTGGGAACTTGGGAAGGCACCAGTGATCCCACAGGCATCTATTTTTCACTGCATGCTTCCAGGGAGATCTGACTCACAACGTTCAAATGTTTGGGTGAGCAATATTTAAGCTGATGAAAGCATTTAAGAGCTCTAGGTTGGGGGGAATAAGGCATTTGTACTTCATCATGTCACATTCACACCCCTCACATGTACATGGTGTCTCTTTGAACTGGAGGCACCCTCCCTGCCTGCTGCTGAAGCCACGGTCCTCCGAGGAGCCTGCAGGAGACGGACGATGCCAGGACAGCAGTAGGGTCGAAAGGGATATTCTTGACTTTGTTTTGTCCCCAACGGTCCGTACCAGAGACCGAGACCTTCTCACCTTCTTTAATCCCAGCTTCCTTGGACTGCTTCGCATGAAGTAAAGACCTGGGCCCAGACAGGCAAAAGGAACATGATGCCTTGAAGCCATGACTTGCCCCACCTCTGGGACTGTCCGTGGTCGCAGGCAGACAGGCAGAGGCAGGAGACAGCCCCCCGCTCCCACGCACTGCCTGGCAAACCTTGGCAGAGCCCAGCTGCTGGCTCTTTGCCGGGCATAACAAATCTCCCTGTCCTTCAGCATAATCTCTTTCTCCTTCTCAAACTGTGTTTGGGTAGAGAAAGTGCTTCACAAAGACTTTTGCACAAACCCACCCCAACAACAACTGCCTGACTATGTAAAATGATTCACTGGTGTTTAAAAATCCCACAAACAAGAGCCCCTCGTCGACTTTATGACCGACTTCCCACAAAGGCACTGAGGCCGGCAATCGCTAATGCTCCGTCTGGCATCAACTCCCCGTGAATATCTCTCAGCAATAACAACTGATAGCAGAGCTCGGAGCCTACACATCATCCTCCTGTTTGTACATAAATTCCCTTTAAAAGGATTTCGGCATCCTCACACTGCTTCTTCCCAAGCTTTCAGGCTCTTAAAGCCAAGTCAGCCAGACAGAATGGTGCCACGCAACTACAAACAACACGGGACAATTTTTTATTACAATACACGGCACTATTATTTCTTAAAGCACTGACAGTAATATGCAGCATGTAAAAATATGCATTCATCATAAAGAGGTTAGATACTAATTCCTGCAGCTTAATTTTTTCTTAAGGGCACCAGCCCATTTTTCAATTAAGGCAGGATAATATTATTAATCATAAAAAATTGCTGATGTGTAAAATCATTTCCTTTCTAGCTAGCATTGCCTGAGAAACATCAGACACGCTGCCTCTGAATTACTCTTAACTTCGTGGTAGTACGGAAGCTGTATCATCCTTTTCAGTGAGGATTCGCATCGCTCCCAGCCTTGGCCGTGGGGAAAGGCGCTTCTCCCTGGGAAGCACGTGGAGACAGACCCAGCTCCTGCAGGAGCAAGGCAGCTCGCCCCGCACCTCTGCTGCGCCGGGTGCAGGCTGGCAGCAAGGAGACTATGGATATAGATTCCCAGGAAGGAGCAAGCACCATCTGCCGTGGGGCAAAACGGCCGGCATCACAGGGCAGCCCCATGCCAGGAGCGTGTTTTAATGGTCTGTGTTGACTGAGCATTGCCAGGGTGCTGTGTTTCAGCACCCACTGAAGAGAGAGACAGGGTTTCTGTCCCTTCCCTTGATTTTTAGTGCTAAGTTTGGCACTATGGGACTCTGGTGAGGTTGTCAGTGCTTTCTCTTTAATGGTTTTTCCCCCTTCCTCTGCTGCTGCATGGGTTTGCCTAATTCCTGCCAAAATAACTGGGCATCTTGCCTTGAGACTAGGCCACGAAAAGCAGCATGAAGGAAAGAGAAGAATTAAAAGAACAACCCAAACCCTATAAAATAGTACGTTAGTAATAACAAAACCTCTCCTTGCCCTGTAGTAAGCAAGGGAGACACCTGGACTGTGGCTTAGCAGGCCCTGAGAAGATGCTGCAGAGGTGCGGGCACTTGAGCATCCTCTGGAAGGAAGGCAGCTCCCTGCTGCAGTACTCCCTGGTACTCAGCTCCTCACCCTGCCCAAACTGGGAACCTCTTGGATCAGGGGACCGGCACATGCCCTGGTCTTGCTCCCACAGGCAGCTGGCTGTGCCTGCCAAGGAGCCCTCCAAGGGACACAGGCAGAAGCACCCAAGCAAGGAGCAGGGCTGCCCCCAGCCCCTCTGCGCCGGGGCCGGGAGATGACCCTCCAGCAGGTTTGCTGGAGATGATGGAGCTGGAGGGAGGCAGACTGGCTCCTGGCTCCACAAGTGCCTGACGTGTACTTCAGTGGCACAGATCCAAACAAAACGCCTTGTCTCCAGCCATGTGTCCAACCCTCTTCCCATCTATGGGCACTTTCCCTCCCACACATCACTAAGTCATATATACCCTGACTTCTGTTGAGATTTTGCACTCCCTCACTACAGGACCTCCCACGAGCAGCTCATGGCAGTTATCTCCTTTGCAGCTCAACCTTTGTCCATCGTCTGGAAAACTTTCAGCATCACTCTCAACTTGCGTGCCCCCACCGTTTATCTCCTCCCACCTTGGTCTCGCTTCTCCCGTTCTGGGAACTGCATCCTCCCTATTTTTTTCCCCATAGTGACCAGCTGCAGAATCCCCCTCCTGTTTTTCTCCCACATGATCAGCTCAACACTATTCCCAGTTACCCGCAGCCTTGTGCCATTAGTTTTCTGACATCACCAAATACTTTCTTATCTGAAACTGATTTTATTTATATATACATATATATAAAAGGCCATCTTCCACCATCTTACTAATTGCTGACCAAGAATAAACCACATAAAGAGAAAAGGCCAAATGCTGAGACCACCTTGGGGGATGCCCCACCCCACGGTTGTTGCCTCTTGGCAAATACTACCAAGCGGAACCCTTCACTCTCAAGTCTGCAGAAGCAAATCAAATAAATAGAAATTGTGAGTTTCAGCCAAAAAAATCCTTTCTGACAAGGGTTGCTCCTATTCATATGACTAGTCTCATTAAGATCAATGAGAACTGGAAAAAGCTGCAGGACGGAGTTTGCGTGTGTCTCCTGGCTGAGATGTTCAGCTGTATTTTTCCTTGTGAAAAGAAAAACTAACCTTGTACCACCAAAGCAATAACCATAGTGGGATTACTGGTCAGCAACACGCCAGATACCATTTCCAACAGTGCTATAGCTAATAACTTACTCACTGACAGTAATTGTTACAAACAACTGAATTACGAGAGAGAGATTTTCATATTATCTATACACATATACATATACAAAAATACCACTTTGTACAAATCCAAAGTATGTGAGGTTAAAGCTAATGGGCTAGCTTTGTTGAGCATCTCAAAAATCAAATTATCTGCAATCAAATTCATGGTACAACTCAGGGTTCATTTCATTACTATCAGAAAATTCAATCCCTGAAATCTTACAATATTAAGCTAAAGCAATGAGCGTTCTGTTACAGTTCTTTCTTTTTTCATTTTAAGGTGAGAAAAAGCTAGCGGGCCCGGGGAAGGTGGGGGTGGGGATTCCCGATGGATACTACTGAAAGCTTGCAAACATTCAATCATTTACTCTTATATAAAGGAATGAAAAAAGAAAGCATCCTTTCAAGTACATTCTAAAATACATTTTGCAGTATAAATTCTACCTCTTGCATCTATTTCTACATCATTACTTTTCTCGCAAAGATTAAGTATATACACACATGCACATATATAGGCATATACATCTTTAAATTCAAAATACAAATCCATTAGGGAGCTATTTAAATCTGCTCATTGCTGCAATAACTAATCATCTTATCTATGTGCTGTCCTGTATGTGGGACAGTCAGAAGTTCATGGCATTAAACGCAGGCATTCTCCTTGTTGTGATGAAGCTGCCTTTTTGGTTTCTTTTACAATAAGCACTCTTTAACCTTACTGCAAGACCTAGCTGTAGAATACTCACTGCAATTTCAGCCTCCTTTTTTTATCCCTTGTCTTCAAGGTTCCCAGCTAGGTTTCTCTGCGGGAGTCAAGTGTGGTTTTAATAAGGCAGATGAGGCAGGGCTTCTCAACTGCTTTTGATAGAGGTGAGGTGGTCAGCTCTTTATTGACTTTCTGCAGTGCTGCGGCTACGGACCTTACAGACAATCTTGCTTTACGAGCATGCACCAGGCAGGAAATGGGCCTGGAAATTTCCAGCCGGCGGTGTTTGATGCAGTGTTCAAAAAGCTGCACGATGTGCATATAAAGGAAATGAAGGAGAGCCTTTTTTTGTTGTTCTTGCTCTTGTTGCTAACCCATCAGGCTGCAGTCACTACACGTACCTAGGAATGCCTGCTCAGGAGCCATTTTAAGAATTAGCATGTCTCAGCAAAAGGAAGAAAAACAACATCGGTTATTTTGTGCACATGAGAGAGTACTGTGTATCAAAGATCCTTTTATAAACACTTGAAAAAATCACACGGGAGGTAACTAGCTGCTAAACGATTTTACTGTCCCTTTCTTATGTAAGCAGCCACAGCGCATATCCACTGTAAACAGTGCACAGCTGCACCGATATACACGCATCCTCACAAGGGGATATGGAAAAAAGGAAGCAAGCACAGGCTGGTATCAGGTACTATTAAGATTTTATTGATACCAGCACGGAGCAACAGCATCACTAATTAATGGATGCTCACAAGCTACACACATTCTTCCAAGCACGTGGCAATAAAACCAGGGAGCCTTCTTCACCCTCATGTGTATATTACTTCAGCTATTTACCCTCCTCCTTGTTTTTTTGGACTTCTGCACACCCCCACTCCCCTCGCCACCCCACACCTACACTAGCAAGGTACATTCCTCTCTTCCACGATCAGGGAGATGCATACTCATGTCCCCGCTCACAAGCTTCCCACGTGAGGCAGAGCGAGCCACTCTGAGCCAGGTTTGTAACGGCAGACAGGGTCCAAACTACACAGACAGGAGGTTTGGAAATCCTCCCCCCCAGAGATGTCTCAGCATATGTGGACATAAAAAACAACTTCTAAAATCAGGCTTCCCATCTCTCTCTGCCTCTTCTTACTCCCTGCCCAAGGGGGATAATATCCCCCCACCCCAGAGGAGCGCAGTGACAGTGAGCAAATCAAAGACAGCAGGATGGTTCAGCCACTTTGGTGACAGCAGCCCTACAAAACCTAGAACGGACTTTTAGTTACTACGAAAATGCCACACACGCACGTACCCACACCCGGCTGATGCTGACTGCACAGCGACTGTGGATGCAAACTCCAGCTCGCACCCGGCTGCGGCAGCATCAGCTGCAGAGCTGCTCCTGTCAAGGACCGGCTGAGGAAGCCAGCTCCCACCTCCTGCCAAAGCGCCGCACCTGAGTAGCCAGAGCTGCATGGTATTTATCACGATTTCACTGCTTTCGGCTAATTGCAAAGCTCTCGGGGACTCTGAAAATAAAGCCATACACACACACAGGGGTACAAAAATCTGACAGCTATAGTGTTACCATCAGAGCATATGCCCCCACTGCATGTAAGATTTAACTATTTGCTTAAATTCTACTGACTTTAGTGGGACATAAGGATTTGCTTAACTTTCATTATGTGCTTAAATGTTTTTTCTCAATAGATATGCTTTCCTGCACAAGAACTTTAATGTATACTAGTCATTTGTTTTACAGTTACCTGGATAATATGTCTTGCATTGCCAAGTACAGCACTGGGCTACTTCCACTGTAGGGTGTTATTTGTTACACGTAAATGGAAGAGCAGGTAGAAATTGGGGCAGGATGGATTTTTAGTTAGCCACTAAAAAACACGGACAAGGATGAGCAGACGGTATTGCTGCACACTGCAATGTTATCTGAGTGCTCCCAAATTTTTGCCTGCTAGATAAGCATCAGTGGACAGCTATTCCATAGTCCTTACAGGAAGGTGAGGAAAGGACAATAACCATAGCACAGAACATTTTCACACTGTGTTCTGCATTTATATTTAAAATGCAGCTACAGGGAGCAGGCGTCCTGTGAAATAACAGATGTTAGACTCTCAACACACATACACTGCTTTAATTCAGATGACCTTGCTGAATTAGGAAGCTAAACACAAGATAAATGTCCACTCTCTCTCCTGAACACCTGCCTTGAGCAGACCTGTTTTTTGCTGTTGTTTGCCTGATCTGTATTTCCTCCCAGTTCCCCATCTGCAGTTCCCCAAAGCGTGTTCTTACAGCAGTTCGGCTTGTTTTTCCAAATTAGATGCTGCTTATATTGTGAATCTCACAAATTTTCTTTGCTGACAGGAATTAGCGACTGCTTCACTTTAACCCTCCAACTTGGCAGAAGCTGGAGACTGGCCTGGACTTGCTGCCAGTTTGTGCTCTGGGTCTACTCCCAGTAGGCAATAGATGCTCAGGGCTTCTGGAGAGTCATATGCAATACATTGATTTCATCAAGATTACATACAAGTTTCACTCTTTAAAGCAGAACTTAAACAGTCAAGCGATTAATGATTTCTTTAATTCTTAAGGTCTTTTTTTCTGCACGTGTTTAAAATACTCTAAGAGAAGAAAGAGACTGGCATTGTCTTTTGGTCTTCTGCTGGTGGCAAAGCAGATTATTTCCATCATATTCTGCAGGGGTGCTGTCAAATGCTGTTCCAGGCCATGGGCCAAAAGCTACCCCCAGTCCATGTGCTCAGTTCCCACTGGCATCAATGATATCTCCACCACGGACTGACAGTAGTAAATGGGCAGAGATGTTCTGGCTGCTCAAATAGCACGATCTATGTGCTGAATAATTCATTTTAAACTGTTGCACAGATGTCAAAATGTTATTGCTGATTTCTAGCCAGCAGAATGGGCGTTTCTTCTCCCGATACGAGTGTGTCACTGCCTGTAATGCTAGAGAAGATCTGGGGGATGTCTCAGCAAGACAGCAAAGCCCATACATGGCATGCTTGAGAACATACAATTAAAATGCTCATTATAGGCCACCTTTCACTCTCCTTATTAGGATTCTCCTGTGGATGCACTCACCCACTGCCTCTAAAAAATTTCAGAAAATCAGGTTAAAACATGCAGTTAGTTAGTTACATAGGTTTGAGTGTATGGTCTCCAACAATCACTTCAGCCCTTTGGATTTTCTGTGAAGTCCCACAGAAAACATTGAAGTACAAACAACTTAAGAGTCACAGCCAAGTTTGGATAACAAAACAAACCCAAACAAACAAAAAAAAACCCCGCCCCTGTAAATGAGAATAAGTAGATCTATCCTACCGAGTTTGTCAGCTTGGCCACGACAAGAGCCCCATGGTAGAAGTCAAAGATCTCCCTGCCCTCCAAAAGAAAGGAATAGAAAAGGAGTTTCCCTGTGTTTCCCATTTCACTAAACCTGGAGAAGCCAATCTTTTTACTTGGGCTTAGCACCAAGATCGTCCAGGACCTGGGTTACCCAGCCAGCCACCCAGGTGGACTCCAGCTGCTGATGGCCAGCAGCCACCTCCAAGAGCGAGGTGGGACTCCCACATGCACGCAGGCTTGGGTAGCATCACCATGGGTGGCCGAGTGTGACACGAGAGATGGAAGAAAAATGGGAAAGATGCAAGAAAGCCACAGGTTTTGAATTGAGATCAGAGACCGGGGATCTCTGACACAAACCAAAAGAGCAAATGCACCCCGTGCCAGCCCAGGCGCATCTCTACTAGGGACGTATCAGCTAAGAAGTGTGATTTTCCATGCTCATAGATGGGCTTTTTCATGTCAGCTGGTCTGTGTGGAAACAGACCTAGGCTTAATGAGGTCTAATTTGTTTTAAATCCATAGGTTTCTCTTTAATAATTAACAGTCCTCATCGCTCAGCAAAGCCATTCCTTACCCCTGACTACTTGCTATTAGGAATGAACTTACTGTGAAATACTGCTAAAAGGTGAAAAGCAAGTGATATATTTCAAGTTTTAATTAAAAAAAATATATATATCACACAAAGCAAGAGCCGTACAAGGAATCATAACCGAATAAGCAAAAAAAACCCCAACCCAACCCAATGCCTACTCTCCCCAATTACCCACTTCATTCTTTTTACGCTATTTGAATTCTTGTAATTGGTTTCTCTTACTGGATGCCCTGTGCCTAGACCGTATGTAAGGTTTTCTCTCTGTGATTCCAGGAACTAGAGAACATGTCAGCATCACTACGGTGAACATTACACACACTCACACGTGAGGGTCCAGGAACTACAATTAACACATTAAGAAATAACAACTGCCAAGGGAGCAACGAAAGATAAACAGCATGGAGCTGATGTTGCAAGAATTCTGCTTGGAAAAGGGCTGTCTCTTGGGTAATGGGCAAGGGAGAGAAATCGAAGCACTGTGCAGCGCTGCCCCTTTAGCAAAGAAATCCCTAAAACCGGTTGAACAACTGTTTATACATTAATTTCTTGAAATTTAATTTCACTAAAAGTATCGCTGGCTTTAAACTAGATTTCAAAGGAATACGAAGGCTCGTGTTTACAAAGAAATAATAATTGTGTCCCATTCGAAAGTTTAAACTTGACATGGTTTTTGCTATTTGAAAAATTGTCCTGAAGTGCTGTGGGTTTGTTGTTTTCTTGTTTTTTTAATAGAAACCAGAAATATTTATTTCTTTTATATATGTATTCATATATATATATAAAATATATTAAAACAACGCGAAAAGACTTGATTTTCCTGATGATATCCATTTTGCTGATTGCCACTTCTTTGTTTTCTTTTTTTAAATGAAATTGAAAGAATTAAATTATTTTCAAAATTTTCCCAAGGATTTTTAATGAAAAAAAATTCTTTAGGTTCCAGAGTCTTTTATTTAAAGCTTCCAGACTGAAAAAGTTTCGTGTAAATAGTCCTGCAGAAGCTGCCTAACAAAAGCCTGCAAGAGCATGCCCACCACTTGGATATATATTTTCACCACTGTAACCAATGGAAATCATGGACCACGCTGGTCCTTTTGGATACCAGTCTTGACTTTTGCTATTGCTTGCAGCTGGACCAGCCAAAGGCCTTAATACTTTATTTTTCACTGAGATTAGAAGCTAAAGGAATATGATGGCACAGGCGAGGCTTATGAAATGCTTTGTCTTGCATCTCTCCCACCTTGCGGCTGCGCAGCCACAGAAAACACAACAAAAATATTGCCATTATAACCCCTTTCCTACATTCACTCAAATCCCTCTGGGGGAAAAGGGGGGCAGAAGAGGCGCAGACACGAGGGTAGGATTAGCACCCATGCTCAAACCCACCTTTTGGGGAGGGCAGGGCGAGTCCCTCTCAAGTTGGGGCGATGCCTGTTACCCATCTGGGGACTCTGGCGCAGGGTTTCTGTGACAGGCGTGATCCCCCATGCTGCCCCCAAGCATCGCTCATCCGTCAAGTAAGACATTTCAGCAAATCACATGGCACTTTGTAAAAACATAATTGTTTTTATTTTCCAATTTCCCATGTTTTGTGTAGAGTGCTGCTGTGTTCAAGTAAAGTGAATAAAAGCATAAACAGTAAGCACCATCTGGAGAACATTCTTCCAGCACGCTGAGAAATAGCAGCCGCCTGTGCACTACCTGCTATAAATAAATGTCATTAAAAAATGTCCAAAAATTTGTTTGTTCCTATTTGATGGAACTGCAGCCAGAGAGCACTTTCCTTAACCCTGCCTTCGGGTACCTGCCATCTTCACAACAGAAAAATAAAGCTGTAGATGTTTGCTTCTCAATCATTTATGCTAATATCAGTATCGCTAACAGAATATCAACCTTACACATTATACTTATAAAAGCATCAGAGGTTGCAACTTAAGAGTAACACGTGAACAAGATATTCAAAATACAAATGCTTTTTAAACTGTACCAGGTTCACAATATAGTGATGTCCCTCAGCCTGCGAGCAAGAAAATGGGTAAAATTGCTCTTGCTCTAAACTGACAGTGTAACAGTTTGGGAGGAAAAAAAAAGTAAGTCGATAATTTCTTTTCACTCCAGCACAAAGCTGCTCTGATCTCCCTCTCTGCTGACAAAATACAGACCAAGTTGGCCATGGGGTTGCGATGAGGCTCTGTGAAGGGTCGGCGTTTGCTATGTTTGTTTAATCACTGCAATTAGAGCTATGCAAATAATGCAATTGTTTGCTATGGTGGCCAGGCTGGGAAAAAAAAAATGAAAAGATATGTTTGGGTTGAGCAATTTAAGAATTACTTTTTCTTTTTTGGTAATACGAAAAAAAATAAAACTGTTTTGTTTGTTCCATTCAGAAGGCAGCGAAGCCTTGAAAGAATCCATTCAGTTTGAAATGAAAAATACATTTTCACACTGGAACAAAGAGTTTGAGCATTTGAAAATTTTTCCCTTCTTCTTTTGTCAGACAAACATTTTCAGCACCCAGAAAGGGATGCTCAGGGGAGCTTACTGCTTCCTGGGGGAGGGAGGAAAGGATTTGCCCAGCCCTTATCCTAACCTCAGACACATCGCAGGCCTTCACGCAGGGGCAGGGTTGACCACTGCCTGTTTCTCCCTCGAGGAAGCCACCACCATCAGCCCTTGGCTTCCCTGCCGTGGTGCTCCACTCCGGGCAGCCCCCCAGCTCGGGGAGCCCAAGGGGGATCTTCCTGCTCTGCCCTGGGGCGCGGGGCTGGCACGCTGCCTGCCACAGCGTGCTGGGTGGGTACGGCGACGGAACAGCAGCACTGCCTTTTCTCGGTTACCGGTGGCCCAGCCGCGGCTTACACACCTAAGTAACCTCACTGATAGCAGGCCAGAACTTCACCCCAGTTATATCCATGCCATTTTGAACCAGCAGCTAATGAGGTTGGTATCTGGTCCCTGGTTTTGGTAGGAGACGTTTCTGATCTCATCAAAGTTACTTGAAAAATAAAAAAGCCAACAAGAATGAAAGGACCAAATCCACAGCGATGAGGCTGCAGAAGGAAAGGGTTGGTGAAGCCTCAGGGGAAATGTGACCCAGTACCCTGGGCACCACAAGATGCACACTCCTCTCTGGGAGGCAGCGCTGCCTCTGCCCCTGCCAGAGAGGGTTCAGCTGGCGGCACCGAAACATCTTCCTCTCCCAGTGCTTCAGGGAACACTTCAGTCGGGTTTCGTGTGGGAGGGAGGTGCACGCGTGCCTCAAGGAGGAGGCTGAAGCTGCCCACGGACCTGGGGAACTGGGTACCCCCGCACCGAGCACTCAGGTCTGGATGAAGCGACCAGCTTGAATCTTCCACAGTCATAACAATTGACAATTGTCTATTAAAAAACCAACAACGACCTAAGGTCAGAACGGCCCCTGGCACAGTGTGGCTCTTCCCCGGGCGGCACAGCCCCTGCAGTCTGCACGAGGTCGGGATGTCCTCTGTGGTACGGTACAGGGCTGAGGCAGCCAGAGGCTGATGCAGGAGGCAGCCCGGATCCTTGCTGATGAACCACCAGCCACCAGCAGGAAGGATTTGAAGAAATTTTAAGGTTTTTCCCCTTTTTTTAAAAAAAAGCCCCCTTGGATTAGTAAGTGTCATGAAGCGATGGGAGCGACTCTGTCTTGTGAAACAGCATCCACAAAGACAGGCTCTGGGTCCCTCGAAGGAGAGAGCGGCTGTGATTCCCGAGGCATGGGGCGCATTGCCAGCCTAGTTCCCCATCATCATTTCAGGGCAAGAGTGGAAATGATGGACATAAATCAGATTCGGTCCTTCCCTCGAACTATACTGCTTTCCCCAAAACCCAAAGTTGTTGTGCACTGAGTGGCTTCCCTAAAGCCTTGCTTTCAGCTGGGACTGGCCACCATTCCCACTGGAAGCAAAGGCATCATTCCCACTGTATGTTATTTTCTGTTTTCAGAAGGACTCAGTGTGCCAGGAACCGCATGAATAGGGATGAGGGTACAGTCCCTTCCCTGATGAAATCATCATCTCAAACCCAGCAAAGGCAGGAAATGATAACGTGCTTATGGTTCCCATTAGCCATGTTTTCCTAACATAAATATTTTAGCTACTTTTATTTACGGAGTCCACTCACACTAGTTAAATGAGTTACTTTGCAAAGGGATACTTAAGCTGTCTGGAAATGAAGACACTGGGCTGCTGATTTTGTTAGGATGATGATTTACCAAGATGAATAAGGTTCTCCTGGACCAGGTGTGCAGGGAGGGCAGGTGGTGGGAGCGTGTCTGTCTGTCTGTGCATGCACACGTGCATGCGTGCGTGTGTGTATGGGGGGGAGGGTTGGTCTTTGTTTTGTTTTTGCCTTTGGTCAAATTCAAACAATGTGCAGTAACAAGAAGAAAATGTCATTTTCCTCCCATCCATCTTAATTTAGCATCCATTTTAAAGCTTACCTTTGACCTTTTAAAATGTTAATACACTTAAGCAGATATAAAAACCACAAAGCTCCTGGAAAAATTAATCATAGCCATATCACGATGCTAGTCTAAAAATGTAACATCAGTTGTTTTCCTCTTGAATTTTAAGAAACGTTTGTCCGATGCAGCAGCAGTAACTATGCTACAATTAGCTATTATTTCCTTTTCAAAAAAATATCCACGTTAAACACTATAGCAAAACCCTATCAGCACAACCAGCACAACCTACTAGGAATTGCTGGGTAAGTGCCTTGAACCACAGAAAAGGTCCTGAAAAGGACCTTCAGAAGTCGCCTAACCCATACTTCTGCCCCAGGCAGGACCAGCTATATCTAAACCATTCCTGACAGGAAACCTTATTTAGTCTCCCTTAAAAGCAACAGCCTTAAATAAAACTGGAAAAAAATGCACAAATCAAAATATATAATATAAATATGAAAATAATTTGTATATGTGCGCTATGTATACAAATATGAAAAAACAAAGAGACAACCGTGACCCAAATGATACTCTTCCACTTCTGACCACTTCATACCCTTTAACCAAAGAGTTCAAAACAGGAAACTCTTAATAAAAACAGCTCCTTCCTTTTTAAATATAAAAGGCTGCTAGCTTGAGAACCTCAGCTCCTTGGAAATGCAGTGGCACCTCTTCTCAAGAAAAGTGGTTTCAGAAGCACTAGGTCCCAAAACATTTGGGCCTTTACGCTTCAAAGCAAATTGCTCTTCAGTTCCACTAGAAAGCAAATAGGAAGCGAGAGTGTTGTTTGACCAAAGCAAATCTAAGACGTCTGAAGCCTGTTCATGATCAATGGCACCCATATCTTCTTTTGACTTAACCGTTTCAGGCGGGAGGCTGTACTGGGTCCCTCAGGGACAGCCATAGCACAGCTCTGTGGTTACATGCTATGAACGTGGGGATCCATGACACACAGCCATATGCTGCTTTTGCTTTCTTCTCTGCAGCATCTGATGGCATCCAGGGCTAGGCCCATCAATTTAATAACCCCCTTTAGAAGACAGAAAGCTATGGTGTCAGTCAGAATGTATCCTAAAAGACAATTGATGGTTTCATGGCTAAACACATATGGGGAGGACCTACAGCTGCTACCTGAGCATGCAAAAAAAAAAAATCACCCAAGGACCTAAATGGCAAACCCAAACCAAAGGCAGATGCATTCCCTCAATGACTGGGGAAATACAGCTCCTTGCAACTGCTTTCTTCCATCTACCAACATTACATCGGTTCCAGCACAACTGGAGCTCAGCCAAGCAGTCTGCTGCACACTGAACAGCCACTTTGGTACAACAGCGGGGGTAGACGTGAGATACCAAGTTCAGCACTGCGAGCCCCATGAGAGCACAACACCCTTTCACATACCATGCACGCACAACACAGAAGAGCTGTAATGTAGAGCTCAGTTTCTTCCATCAAGGAAGCCTAGTGAATTCACCCTAACCATACATAGATCCTCCTGTAGCAAAACAGCAAGAAGTAACTCCATTGGGCCCCCAGAGACCAGAGATGAATTAACAGTATATCATGGCTACAACAGCAAGGCTCTTCCCTGCGTTCCTTCTTCTGGGACATGCTTGGTCAAGTACACATGCACATGCCTGTGTGTGTATATATTTATTTATATCTACACACTACATGCTGTCCCTGGTAAAGAGCATCCTGTGCCAAAGGGTCTCTGCTGCCACACCAGGAGACCCTCAAGGGCTGCGGACCCATGCTTCCACTGATCTTCTGGGTAAAGCCCTCTGATCCAACTGCTCTCCCATGGGGCTTGTGGAAAACTCTCCCCCAAGGCCAGGCATCTTATCTAGTGGGTTCAACGGGCTTGGCACCTGCAATAACTGTCTCTGAAGACCCCCAAGACAGTAACACAGACAAAATTCTTCCAAACAAGGAATGATCCTTCTCATTTTCTTCCCTGGGAAGTACACAACACTTTTTGGGGAAAAAAAAAGTACAATAATACATATCTGTACATACGTTCCTACTTCCTTCTGGCACCCCCTCAGCATCCCATAGCCTGGAAAGCAAGGCTCAGCCATGCGAGCAGTCCTCTTCCTCCACCTTTCTGCAGGGCAGACCTCCTGGTCAAGAGCTGCCTCCTGATCCCCAGCCCCATCACCAAGGCCAGAGATGAGGGCATATATTATTCAGACAGTGATGCTTGACTGCTCGGTTAGGAAAATCCTGATTAAAAAACAACACGTTGCCCTTCCTGTTTGCTTTGCAGTGGCCTTGTGTGGATCCAGCTCTACGGCAAGCAATCCATCACCAATAGCCAGAAAGATGCGTATCGTACACACACAAAAATACTTCACGTTTTACTTACTTTTCCACATCTTCCATTCTCGTTGCCCTTTATCATCTAGTTCAATACTCCTACATATCTTTTCTTTAACCAAAGGACTACCTAATTATTTTCTTAAACCAAGGGCCATTTTGTGCAGTATCGTCACATAAGCTTTCAAAGACAATCAAATTAAAAGAAAAATTTACAAAAAATTAACCACAATGAATACATATTTCTCACTTCACCACTCCTGACCCTATATTTTGGGTTTTTTGCTTACATGCAACAGAATGCACAATGTACCATTGTTACACTGCTTGCCACTGGTTTACTCACCATCTTCTGATATTCCTGGACTGCAAGTGAAGTAACACTCCTCTAGCTAATTAGTTGATTCACTAAGCACAGATGAATAACTGATGAGCTACAAAAAGTCGCTATTGTCTGAGACAGTCACCAAGTAACTAACTTGGCCATTCAACCAAGGAGAAGTTTTCTTCTCTGAAAGGTGACAAGTAGCTATGTAATGGCTTCTATTATTTTCTCAATAAACTCAGAGAAAATAGGACATTGCAGCTAGAAAAACACCGAAAGAGAAATTAGCTGCTACTGTCATTAAGGATTCAGAAGCTGAAAAAGAACAGTTGGTGCATTGCAGCTGGAGAGGCTCTTTGGAGTAAAGTGATTATTCTCTGGCCATTAACGAATTATTTTTTGCTGGAATGCAAGACCTGCACTCCTCCAAATAACCTGGCTTTGCTGTGAGGAGCACGCCATCTGCCTGGGCAGGTGAGAGCCGTTGTCCTCTTGGCCCTCCTGGTGGCTACCGCAGTTCTCCCACCTCTTTTGTTTCCATGCCACAATAAAAGCAGAGAAATAATTAAAAGGTTGAAGCACATACAGACATTGGAGGAGACATTGCTCTTCACAACTAGCCTGACCAACTGAACTTAGAGCTACAGCCTAGGATGTTCAAGGGGGGTGTCTGCCCACAGTAGCCCCACAGAAACTCAGCGAGGTGTCATGGCAAACTTCCTTTGCCTCTCTTGCCCGTCAGAGCTCACCCCAAATCACTGGCTCAAAGATAACAAGGTAATAAGACATTTACGGACATGGTCAGTCCTGGGGCTTGTTCTGAGATCTTTGTGCCTGCCATTGGGGAGGCACAGGGGAACCCAAACCCAAGCCCAGCTTGCCCTTCAAGTCAACAGCAGCCACCTTCCTTCTGCTTTAGTGGCTGCTCTCTAGCCACTTTAAGGGCAGTGTAAACAATACAGGGACCTGGAAGCCACTAAGCTGAAGGATTCTTTTTTCTGAGGAGGGTGAAGGGGACAGGAGACCTGTCCCAGACTCTTTGGTTAATTCCTGAGAACATTTAGCCCCACATGTGATGCCACGGAGAAGCATTTTCCAAGCAACTACATACCCTATTAACTAGCAAAAATAAAAGGGTACTGGAAACATGTCCAGCTCAGAGGGTTCCAGTCACTCGCCACCCAAAGCCAGCACTTGAGCGTGGAGCGGCAGCTGCTGCAGGAGTCCCCCAGGACACCCAGCTACCCACGAGACTGGCAAAATCCCACAGATGCGACCCTGTAAACTCACCCCCCACACACGTTACACCACTGCTCTGCACATTAAAGGATAGCGTGGATAGACCTGTTTGGGGAAAAAAAAAAAGGGAAACCAGAACTAACAAGCAACATTAAATCACCTGGCAGAGCAGCTCCTCCACAGTGGCCTATTTACAGAGTTGCTCGATGCCCCGGGAAGGATGGGCAATATTGCAAACCCAGGAATGGAAATTCTGGAGGAAAACTGAGACAGGTTAATAATGATTGTCTGCAGCCCAGGACCTCTCACACAGCCACTGCCTTTTTGAAATCTGGAGTCTGCTGGGAGAATTTAGGCCTGGGGCTTTGAACAAAAAATAAGGAAAACTTTTTCTTCCTGAAGACAGCCTATGAAACCCAAGCAATGCTGAAAAGTGTTTTACTGTATTGTTATTCTGTAGATGCCATTTCTGGAGGCGTGACCCAGCGCAGCAGGATCTCAAAACAAAGCAATCCATGGCTAGCACCCCACATCGCCAACTGACTCCTTCTGCTCAAAATAAAATAAAATAAAATTAAAAAAAAGGCAAGTGCCTCCATAAATCATTCATTCATCCCAGTTTCATAACGAGAATATTTGTCAGCTCCCATTTTGCTTCCCTTTCTCCAGCTGCCTGCTCTACAAAGCCACCATTTCAGCTGCCTGTGCATACAGACCGGCGGGCACGCTGCGACGCAACAGCTCCTGCATCCCCGTCCTCCTGCCGGCGGAGAGGATGGCCACCCCTCTCCCCCAAACCCTCACCCACACTGCCAGAGAATTTTCATATGATTTTTCTTTTAAAATATATATTTTTTTTATCATCCGTAGCTCTGGGGCACCCATCAGATGTACTCAGCTCCTGTAACAATCACGTGATTTATGTAGAAGTAATTGGGGTTAAACTATCTGCCACATCAAACTCTTCACATTTGGCCCCATCTCTAGGACCTAGAAACATCTGAAATAAATAAAGCCATGTGTCATTTAACAGGGTCTGGGCTTAATTAGGATCATTCTGGATTTTATGGGAGGAATCTTGTACTGCCAGCTTTCTGCAGCTAGTCCATCACTTGCAAGGTTATCGGATTTTTTTTTTCCTTTAGTACCTACATCAAAATATTTCTATTTCCACACAGCTTTGCTTTTTTTTTTTTTTTTTTTTAAAAAAAATCCTCCAACCAGCCGATGACAACCACTCCTTATCTTTGGCTGTCTTCCATGCTAAAATAAGCATGCCGTTGTTATGCCAAGGGAGCTGCACCCTTCCACCTCCGTTCCCTCCCGACGTGCACACAGCCGGCTGCGCAGGAATGCCCGAGGTGCCATTTTCTGGCCATTTTTCTGCGATGTTGTTGCAATTTACCCTCTAGCTACAATTTGTATTTCTAAATCACACCGGGCCTCACTCGTGCCACCGATTTCACAAACCTCAAGTGACAGACGCTCTCTGTCCTGAAGAGCTGGTGATACCCAGCCCATCTTCGCTGCCGCAGCTTCCCTGCCTTGACGTAGGCTAGCTGACACGAGGGCGAGCACGCAGCCAAACACCGCTCAAGTGATGTCGGGCGATTTGATTAGCAGCAGAGAATGACTGGATTAGAAGAGGGATAGGATTAGAGATTGATGAATCATTGTAAGGCTGCTACGTCTGTATTACTGGCTCCAGCAGCAGCATTTGAACGTCAAACTGCATCCCCTCGGAGCAGCTAGGTACCACCTATCGCGCGCTCCAGACTGCTGTGCACGAGGCAGCTGGGGAAGGTAAAGGGTTTGAGTGAGGGTCTGAACTGACAGCCTGGTATAGGCAAGCCCTCAGCGGGTCACGGGCAAAGACGAGGAGAGGGGAGGCAGGGAAACGTTAAATGATTTGCCCAAAGCTACATCGGCAATTTGTGGCAGAGGCAGAAACGGGAACCAGATTTTCTAAAAAAATGAGTTCTTCACGCAGGAGATGAGCCAGCCACCTTCGTTACATGCATTTTTCCCCTGTAATTCACACCGCTGCAGGCTCTGCACAGCAAACGCCAGCTTCCTGAAGTTGTAGCGTGTTCGGCACAACCTGCTCATCTCACTTGTCATGCCCGCTACATGACTGGCTCCGTCCTCCAGCCCGTGCTTGCAACACGATCCGCACGTGTTGCAAAAGCTTATCACTTGCACTTTTGGCAGGAAGCGAACAGGACCCTGCAAAATCCATCACTGGGGTGATTCTGGTCTGACCCAGATAGCTCTGGCTACTGGAGCACCTCCAGAATTTAACGTACACATGGAAATTCAGCATCACTCTCCAGTTAATTCCAGCAGTTATCCCCTCTTCAAATTTGGCTTCATTCATCTCTCAAGGTGAAAGAGATTTCAGTGTCCCCACGAGAGTCCCATTGGAGCTTCTCACAGAAATATAAGAATAATAAGATTCATCAGAGACGGCAAGGACAAAATAGTGAGGATGCATTAATTGAACAGGCTGCTCTAGCAGAGCTGTGCAGGAAAACGTGCAGGCTGGCGGCAGCCTCCTGGACTAGTTACTGTAGTCACGTCTGATTAACCAGGGCCACTCGCGGAGTCATGAAAAGGAAGGAAAGGCTTCTCCAAATTTACATATTGAAAAAATGAAAGTGCGCTGATTTTCTGTCCTATGCTAGCGTTACGCCTGAAACACTCCGATCAGGAGCATATTTGTGAGGAAATCTTTACTTTGAACGTTAAGCCAATTTGCTGGTGATAAATGATATGAAAGGTTACTTAAAAAAAGATATTTCCTCATCAAGTTTAAATGGGAAATACCTGAGGAATTAATGGGCAACCAGATACTCTTTCATCTTTAACCATACATCCCCATTAGAAAATATATATATTTTTTGAATCCTGCATTTTAAGCATTATTTTAGAAAAAGACTTCTGATGGCGAATGGCATGCGAGAAAACTCACATCAACAACAGCGACTAAATCAAAGCCAAACCAACCTCTTTAAAAAGAGGAAAAACACCGAGGCAAGGCAAACAACTGCCCTGCCACCCCTGCGCCGGGCTCTTGCACCCTGCGGCACCTCCCCAGAGGGATGATGCAGAACTTCTCTGGCACGACACCCCACCGAGGCACCCACCGCCACGCCGGCGCAGATGACCCACGCCCCGTGACAGCCTCGTGCAGAAAGAGCCACGAAGGGGGAGGCAGGTGACAGTTCATCCTCCTGGCAGCCTTGGCTGAGAAGCCGGGTGACAGCGGGAGGGGAATTTCTGCCCCAACTTCGGAAGGGTAAATCCTCCTCCTCCTCCTCCTTTTCCTTGTGACCGGCTATGAGAGGGACCCAAATCATCCCGTTACCGCCCATCTTGAAGCACACCCTACATTTTCAATCTCCTTCCTCCAGAGCGCGGATCCGGGCGCTTAAAGCCGCTGTCACCCGCCGTGTTTTGTTCGCCGTGGGAGAGGGGCAGGACCCACGAGCCGTGGGGTGAGCCGGGGCGGGGGGGGGCGCGATGCCTCGCCGCCGCACGCACCCACGGGCGTGATTTTTGGAGAAGTTGCGCAGGCAGGAGAAGGAGGAGAAGGAGGAGGAGGAGGAAGGGGCGGGGGGGTGGCTCTGCCCGTGTGGTCACGGTCTCGCCCCGTCCCTCTCCCCGCCTCGGTCCTCCGCGACACCCCCCCCCCGCGCCCACCGCCGCAGCCCCACTGCCCGGACAACCCGCACAAAGCCGCCGCTGTCGCTGCCACCGCCGGGGTCTCGAAACCAGAAACAATAGTCACGGGCCGGAGCGGGGACCGTGGAACCGCCGCCGCCCTCCCCACGGTACCGCAGAGCCCGGCGGCCGGTTGGGAAGGGGCGAGGAGAGGCGGGGGGGGCGGATTCCCGCAAAAACGCCGCCGCCCCGGCCAACCTGTCACCGCTCCTCCCGCCCGCCCGGGATTGCCGGCGCGCAGCACCTACCTCCGGTGGAGGGTACGGCAGCCCCTAACCGGGCTCCATAGGGGCCGCAGCCGCCGCCCGCCTCTGTCAAGCCCGGCCGCCGCCGGGGACGCACCGCCCTGCCCTGCCCGGTACCGTGTCCCGCTCCCCCCCCCGGGTCCCCTCCCCGCGCCGGGCGGGGCGGGGGCGGGGCGAGCGGCGGTGGGCGGGGCTGTCCCACACTGGACCCCGCCCACCAGCTATCGCTCCGCCCTCCCGCCCGCGCGTCCTCCCCCCCCCGCGCCCCCACGGTTCCGTGGAGGGTGGGGGGAGGACGCGCCGGCGAGGGATGCGTGGGGTAGGGACCACTGAGGGTCCTTTTTGGGAGCAACCCCGACGCCCAGGAGGATGCTGCAGCAGGCAGCGTCATCTTTGTGAACAAATCACATGGATTTTTTGCTCTCTGCTTGCTTCAAGTTTTGCCCTTGTCTCTGCTGCTGCTATCGCAGATTGAGCACGTTTCTAATTTCCTATCTTTTTTTATCCCCCCCCCCCTTCCCCTTATTTTTAAATTTTTTTCCCAGTCTTTTCCACCCTTGATCTCCCTTGTCCCCATTTCCCCATAAGACTCTGAATATCCCAAGTCCCTCGACTGCAGGCTCTGGACTTGTAAAATGGTTTTGTGGAGGGCAAAAAAGAGTTTTTTCAGAGGTTTCAAATCGCTGTTAGCGCGGCCAGCAGCAGCTTATTGGAAGGTGCGGTGCATTAAACTAAATCCGTGGCTAGTATTACATAATATCCCCTCGAATGTACATAAAAGATGATTGTAATTCCATCTGGATTTCTGTTGATATTAGCAAACCGCTCGAGATTTCCTCTTGCGGTTTAATGGGCGTTTCAAAACCTTTGGCTGGTGCTGGATCAAACAGATTATGATTTAAGAAAGGGTAAAGCACGCGCACTCATGACATCGCAGGAATTAGTGAAAGAAGAACAAAAAAATACTTAGTAGGTCATCTGCCTAATCCATCTTCCGAAAGAGAGTAGGAATGTCCCCCATAGGATAATTTATGGGCAGTTGTCTAGTTTTCTTTCAAATGCTCCAAATATGTGGCTTCCTCATCACCCATAGGAATTTAGGTCAAGCTGCCTGAAAGCGAATTTCGTAGCATCTCGGGATTTAACATCCACTACTGTTATTCCAAGTTCTTTTTTTTTTTTTCCCAAACAGCAAAACTGTGCAGTTGCAGTCGGTCATTTCTTTCTTGCCCATCAGCACGGAAAGATTTTGGCCATCTCTTTCCCCAGGTTGAGAGCCCAGGGACATGCACAGCTAGGAAAATGTCAGCTCTGTGCTTGGTGTGGCCAAAAGAGTGAGTCAAATGTCAGTACTTGTTAGGAAAGCAACGGAGAAGAAAACAGATTTTACATTGGTCTGCAAATCCCTGGTGCACCTGCATCCTGAATACTGCCAGAGCTCTGGTCTCACCATCTCAAAAAGGGCACGGTAGAGCCTGGAAAAGGTTCAGAGGAGGCTGGCAGTGATGATCTATGGCTCGAAATGGCTTTCCAGTGAGGTGTATGCAGCCTGGCAAGAGGCACCTGAGAGAAGATGTGACAGAGGTTCCTCAACTCACAAGCGGCATGGCGAGAGTGAGCAGAGACTACCAGCCGTGACTTCCAGCACAAGAAGAAGAGGCCATTAAATGAAGGCAGCAAGCAGCCACTTTGCCTGACCATAGGGAGGTGATTCTTCATGCAAACACAACTGCAGACTCCCTTGCTGTTTGAGTATCTGACAGCGGGCAGTTGATGTAGTTTTGAGGGGAGAATGGATGAGCTTATGGAAGAAAAATCCACGGAGGGCAGCCAAATCACAGCTGGAGCAGAAAAGCCCCTCCACCACAAATGGTTCACGGCTGGGCTTGCTCTGTGCTTACACTCTCCCTTACATGTCCATTGATAGCCACCGTTCACCTGCCAGGAGTTAATACACCTCTCAGGTTTAATGTCACATCTGGGTTAACTCTGCGCTGCCCACAGCTTTCCTAATGCCCGTATTGCGTACAATTGTTTCCTAAAAGGGATGAGTGGCTTTCGGGAAAGTATCAGGACAGTAAGGTGGAGCTGTCCTATAAACAAGCTGGGAATCACAGAATCATAGAATGGTTTCAGTTGGAAGGGACCTTAAAGATCATCTAGTTCCAACCCTGCTGCTGACAGCCAAGTGGGCAGCTTGGGACAGTGGTCGGGAACGTGAGGAGGAGGTGGTCACTCAAATGTGCCATAGCAGAACTGTCTTTAACAGTCGTATTTGAGAGTGGAAAAAGATTCCAGTTTGGAAGAATGGAGGGGTTAGTGTTTCAGGACTGTCAGCTGTCAAACGAGTACTTGGATTACGTTACAATCTTTCCGCCAAGAACTGGAAAGGATGCTGTCACACGTATTCATGAAGGCGTATGTGGACTGTGTGACATCACACATGGAATGGAATATGCACAGGTACGAAATCATGAGCCTGCTGGTTTATGCTCTTGGGAAAGGGTGGAGAGGATGATGTTGGTGCTCATGTCATAAACTCTTAATAGTGTAAACCTGTTATTCGAAATTCAGTTCTTGACAAAGGTGCCTACTCCTTTCAGTGGGAGGGTGGCAATGCTGTACTGATGCACGGCACATCGTGGAAGTTGGAAGCATCAAAGCCCGCTGGAAAAAACATTGGTACGCATTGAGTCACTGAAGAGATGGTTGCAAACAAGTTTCTGTCACCCTCCTAAATTGTGACAGAAGTAATCAAATCTAGCTGTAGCCTGGGGACAGTGACCTTAATTTAAAATCAATCGAAAATCCCTCTGTCAATGGCAGCTGATCGCCCTGTTCACATCTCAGAGTGATCCTCTCCCAGGCCTGCCATCGTCAGTGCTATTACACAAGTGGGTAAACATTACATCGTCTTCTTGTCTCCCCTCTTCCTTCATGTCTTTGAAGTTGAGCTAGCACGGCCTCAAGCACTTCTCTGTGTTTCTGACAGAGGAATTGTTTCTATGCATGAGTTTATAAAGCTGTACAGGTATGCCTCAGCATGGCCGCTTTATCCATGCGGTTTCTCCTGAATGTGCCTGTTCAATAGTTAGTATATCTCGATACAATGCTGGCAGAAAAACTTGCTCTGGTGAGGTGGATTCACACGCAGGAGGCAAACTACAGGAGGAATGCAAGCGAAGGAGCCCAAGCTATATATGTGAGTGACCTTTGTCAAGTGACTCATGGACATAATCCTTTATGGGACTGATCCCATTTACTGTTTTCAGAGTGTTCAGGCAGGAAAACCTATTCAGGTAGATCAGGATAGTCACCATTTGCCTATCAGGTTCCTCCACCTCCACCTAAATCTCAACATGAATTCAGGCACGCGGCCCTTCTGAACTCCTGTAAAAGCTTTGTTGTGTAGTCGGGTGGCTAAGGTAACTATCTAGAGAGGATGTATGTATTGCCCGTGCTGATAAGCGTACCCGCAGGCTGTTACTCTTTACTTCTGCAAGGTATGTAAAACAGCCGGCAGTATCATGCATCTTGCCCTAATACTTGATCTCGTAGAAACACTTTGATCCCGTGACAATGCTATACAGCAGCAAAATTAATGCTGCCAGGTGTGATTATTAACATAGCAATCCAGGATGCATTGCAAGCTTTAAATTGGAATCGCAAATTCTATATAAGCACCCACACTAAAAATGCTGGGGGGGGAGAACTGACAGACGGGTGCACGCACACTATCTGTTGCGAACATTTGGAGCGTGGCAAGAGCGCTCACCGCACCTAAAATGGGAGTTCTGACCAGGTGCAAGATTCATAGGGATGGAAGTAATTTTTATTTTTTCCTCTAATAATATACAGGCAGTTGGAAGCCCATGGCAAGTCTGAATTGAGTACTAAGCCGCTTTAAAATTGTTTAAGTCATTATCTGTTATAAGGAAGTTTATAAAGCTCCATCTCCATTATTTCAGTTTTCACGAGGTCATAATCCACTTGACCCTCGTGGTTTATTTCATCGCTATTGTCCCTCAAAGGAATTATAACCTTTACCATTACCACTTGCTAAATATATCAAGAGGTTTTAGTGACATTATCATAAATCACCAAGCTCAGCTTTGTCGCTTGTAATGTGACTATAGTACCTACCGATTTTTGATGTAGTGTCAGCCTGATCTAGTTGTATTCTTTTAAATTACTTTATAATAAGAGTACATGCTAACAGATATGAACTATATTTGACTTTTCTTTTAAATTTAAAAATTGCCTTTTTCTGAGTTCATCTGAACTTGAAGTGCTGGCTTTTTGGGCAATGTTTCTGGGATCAAAAATGAAAAATATAAACTCAAGGATATTGAAATCAAGCACAGTGACTTCAGATAACACCATTCTCACAATTATTTCTCTTTTCTATGCAATGTATAAGCATTCATTAGAAATTGTATTGTCATTTGATTATCCTGAAAGCAATTATTGAGAAGAGCAAAGGTATCACAGGTAAGCCAGGTACATTATTACTATGTGGGTTTTTAAAAGGATAAGGCATAGGGAAGCTAATGAGAAGTGAGAATTTTGGATAAAAGTAATACATATAATTCTGTTGCTTTTTACATTTCGATCTGTTTTCCAGATCAGTCCCCCAAGGGATCTTAAAGAGAATTTGCCACGTAAAAGATGCACTACTGAAGCCAGTTTGCAGTCGCACTTAAAGATCAGCTAGGATCAGAAGTTGGCCTGAAATCCATTTCGACAAAACATACCTCATAAAACAATAACTGGGATCCAGTCAAGCTGCTTCTGGCTCCAAGAAGGCTTCAACAGTGCTGTAAATCAGGCTTGCTTGCTGGAACTGCAGGGATTCAAAACTGTGCGAGATCCTTCTTTGTAGCAGCACCTGCAAAATCGGCTTATCTGTCTGACATGATACTGTGGGGCAGGTCTGGGCGTACAGTACCATTTCAGCTGATGTAGGGCAAAACACCTTGAACCAAAAAGAAATCACATCTGTTGAAAACCTGGAAATCTGTCTTTGGGGAAGAGGAGGAGTTATCTGTCTTTATTCTGCAGACCTTTTCACTGTGGTGGACAGGGGTACAGAGGTGCACTTTAGCATCCCCCTCATCAGCCCACAGGCTTGCATGTCTACAGTGTATTAATTTACATCTCAGCTAGGGACTCTTCAACCTTTATGGTCAGCGGAGAGAAATAGGCACTTTTAGGATGCAATTCATTTGACCTTTCTTAGACATGTACTTTAGGAATAGATAAATCACTCCCTGAAGTGTCTGTTTTTCTTTGTTGACCACAAAAGGACCAGAGAGTGATCAGTTCAGAGGCAGGTGGCTATACTGCAGGCTGTCTACATGTAATTAGGCAAGTCCCAAACCGATTTTTCTGCAATGCTGCTCTCACAATGGCTGTTGAAATGCTTTACAAATATTTTTATTTCTATATCATGCGTATACAAAATATCATATTTTCCTCCTTCTTTTACAGTCTTTATTTTTGAGAAGCATTATGTTAGCAGGACCTGCATGTTGTGTCGGAGTTGACCATGTTTGTGTTCTGTTCAGAACTGTTTTCAGCTACCTACTGAGAAATTGGCAGGTTTTGCACTATTTCACCCTGTGACTTCTGCCAGATACTTGTCTGATTGAATTTAAAGGTGGGGGAAGGGCATATTTTACACTAAGGAAATGATACAGCATTAGAAACATCTCTTGTCACCATATATGACTAGAAAGCAAAGTTGAATACACATATATTTTTGGTTTTATTTGATCCCAGAGCAAGATTTTAAATACTATTAGTAATGAAAATCTATGGCCGTCAGAGGCACTCTACTGCCATAAGTCCACTGAACCTGTGTACAATTGCATCTCAGAAAAGGCCCAAGGCTCAGATGTCTACCTCTATATTCTTGTATTCCCAACAAGCAGTGAATAATCACAGAATCACAGAATCACAGATTGTTAGGGATTGGAAGGGACCTCGAAAGATCATCTAGTCCAATCCCCCTGCTGGAGCAGGATTGCCTAGACCATATCACACAGGAATGCGTCCAGGTGGGTTTTGAATGCCTCCAGAGAAGGAGACTCCACAACCTCTCTGGGCAGCCTGTTCCAGTGTTCGGTCACCCTCACCGTAAAGAAGTTTTTCCTCATATTTAAGTGGAACCTCCTGTGTTCCAGCTTGCACCCATTGCCCCTTGTCCTGTCAAGGGATGTCACTGAGAAGAGCCTGGCTCCATCCTCATGACACTTGCCCTTTACATATTTATAAACATTAATGAGGTCACCCCTCAATCTCCTCTTCTCCAAGCTAAAGAGACCCAGCTCCCTCAGCCTCTCCTCATAAGGGAGATGTTCCACCCCCTTAATCATCTTCATGGCTCTGCGCTGGACTCTCTCTAGCAGTTCCCTGTACTTCTTGAACTGAAGGGCCCAGAACTGGACACAATATTCCAGATGCGGCCTCACCAGGGCAGAGTAGAGGGGGAGGAGAACCTCTCGTGACCTGCTGACCACACCCCTTCTAATACACCCCAGGATGCCATTGGCCTTCTTGGCCACAAGGGCACACTGCTGGCTCATGGTCATCCTGCTGTCCACTAGGACCCCCAGGTCCCTTTCCCCTACGCTGCTCTCCAACAGGTCTGCCCCCAACTTGTACTCATACATGGGGTTATTCTTGCCCAGATGCAGGACTCTACACTTGCCCTTGTTATATTTCATTAAGTTTCTCCCCGCCCAACTCTCCAGCCTGTCTAGGTCTCTCTGAATGGCTGCGCAGCCTTCCGGCGCATCAGCCACTCCTCCCAGTTTGGTGTCATCAGCGAACTTGCTGACAGTGCACTCTAATCCCTCATCCAAGTCATTAATGAATATATTGAATAGAACTGGTCCCAGTACCGACCCTTGAGGGACTCCACTAGACACAGGCCTCCAACTGGACTCTGTCCCATTGACCACCACTCTCCGGCTTCTTTCCTTCAGCCAGTTCACAATCCACCTCACTACCCGATCATCCAGACCACACTTCCTCAGTTTAGCTGCAAGGATGCTGTGGGAGACCGTGTCAAACGCTTTACTGAAATCGAGATAGACCACATCCACAGCTTTACCATCATCTATCCACCGGGTTACATCCTCATAAAAGGCTATCAAGTTGGTTGAGCATGACTTCCCCTTGGTGAATCCATGCTGAGTGCCCCTAATGATCCCCCTCTCCTTGATGTGCCTAGGGACAGCATCAAGAACAAGTTGTTCCATCACCTTTCCGGGGATGGAGGTGAGGCTGACCGGTCTATAGTTACCCGGGTCCTCCTTCTTGCCCTTTTTGAAGACTGGAGTGACATTCGCTTTCCTCCAGTCCTCAGGCACCTCTCCCGTTGCCCACGACTTAGCAAAGATGATGGAGAGTGGCCTAGCAATGACTTCCGCCAGCTCCCTCAGCACCCGCTGGTGCATCCCATCAGGGCCCATGGATTTATGGACGTCCAGATTGCTTAATTGGTCCCTGACCCAGCCCTCATCAACCAAGACAGATTCCTCCTCTATCCTGACTTCTTCTGGGGCCTCAGGGGTCCGGGGCTCCTCAGGACAGCCTCCAGCAGTATAGACAGAGGCAAAGAAGGCATTCAGTAACTCCGCCGCCTTTTTATCCTCTGTCTCCAGGGCCCCCACCTCATTCATCAGTGGGCCTACATTGCCTCTAGTGTTGGTTTTACCTGCAGTGTATTTGAAGAAGCCCTTTCTGTTGTCCTTGATCTCTCTTGCAAGGTTTAATTCCAAGGAGGCCTTATCTTTCCTAATTGCCTCCCTACATCCTCTGACAACAGACTTATATTCCTCCCAAGTGGCCAGCCCCTCCTTCCATGATCTGTACACCCTCTTCTTCCACTTGAGTTTGCCCAGCAGTTCCCTGTTTAACCATGCAGGTCTCCTGGTACCCTTCCTTGACTTCCTACTTGTTGGGATGCTCTGATCTTGAGCTCGGAAGAAGCAGTCCTTGAATGCTAACCAACTATCTTGGGCCCCCTTACCTTCTAGTACCCTGTCCCATGGGATTTCCCCTAGCAATTGCTTGAAAAGGCCAAAGTTGGCCCTCCTGAAGTCCAGGGATGCAATTCTGCTAGCTATTCTGTTCCTGCCACACGAGATCCTGAACTCTACCATCTCATGGTCACTACAACCAAGGCTGCCCTCAACCTTCACCTCTTCAACCAGACCCTCCTTGTTAGTTAGGATAAGATCCAGCAGCGCTCCTCTCCTAGTTGGCTCATCCACCATTTGCATCAGAAAGTTATCATCAATGCACTGGAGGAACCTCCTGGACTGAGGATGGCTGGCTGAGTAGGCCTCCCAGCAAATATCAGGGTAGTTGAAATCCCCCATGACAACCAGGCCCTGTAATTGCGAGACTGCTCTCAGCTGCCTGTAGAAGGCCTCATCACCCTCCTCATCCTGATCCGGTGGCCTGTAATAGACACCCACAACAGTATCACCCCTGCCAGCCTGCCCCTTAATTCGCACCCACAAACTCTCAACTCGCTCCTGATCCGCCCCTGGACAGAACTCAATACATTCTAGCTGCTCACTCACATAAAGAGCAACTCCACCACCTCTCCTTAGCGGCCTGTCTTTCCTGAACAAGACATAGCCATCCATGACCACATTCCAGTCATGCGAGGCGTCCCACCAAGTCTCTGTAATTGCCACTAGATCATAGCCCCCCGACCGAACACGGATTTCTAACTCCTCTTGTTTATTCCCCATGCTGCCTGCATTGGTGTACAGGCATTTCAGGGAGCGAGCTGAGCACACCGATTTCACCCCAGGGGGATGGGAGGCCTCCTGGTCTACCTCAACACTAGAGCGTTGCCCCAGTGGTGCAAGCCCAGCTACTACTCCATCCCCCTTCGAATCTAGTTTAAAGCTAGTTTAAAATAACGCATTAGTTTTGCTTCAAGCATCCTATTTTGAATATGCTTTAGCCAGAATTATTAGCTTTCATGTAGTATATATTTTTAACGGAGGTCATGCTATATGCCCATCTAGTGCTGTCCCCAGAAGTGCCCTGGTACAGCACACAGAAAGATTTCACTAGAAATTCTCCTTATTGATTGTCACCATGGAGTCCTCCAAGATTTCCATATTACAGGGCCAGATCCATCTGGAGTCAGTAGAAATGTCCCTGCGAAAGCCACGGGTCTTCGGCTCAAGTCCAAAATATTTAACAAAGCAGGAGGAGGGAACCTTTTATATTACACTGACCTGGGAGGACTCCTACTTTCTGTCCTCATACTGCTCTGTGGAGATCAGCCCTGAGACCATCTGTCCCTTCGCCCAGACACCCTGATATGCTTGTGTTGAGCTGCGTTGAGAACTTCTGAAGCCGTCTAATAGTGAGTAACCCACTGGAGCTGTCCTGCAGTTGGCCAAGGTAAGGATAGCCTGAAGAGAGCCTTTTTTAAACCTTCAGGTCTTGATGAGGGCCACCAGCACCCCAGTACTGATGATGGCCCTAGTCAGCTGCTGAGCCGGAATTTGTCTGAGAAAGGAGTTGCACAGCTGAGTTCTGGGGTGAGACCATGCTCTTGGCTGCTGTAAAGCTGTACTGCTCTCTCCTCCGGCAGCCGTGGTTGTCTAAAAAGAGAAATAGGTTGCAAAGAGTTACAAAGAGAGCATTATTTAAGATAAAGGGTATCATTTGCGAAAGAGTAGGTGTCTACACAAGCACACGTGTACACACACATGTACGCACGCACACATCCCTTATTTAAGTTTCCACAGCTACCCTTGGTGCAGCGCAGCCAGCTGTTAAATCCGAAATAGCAATGAGTGCACATCATACGCCCTCTGTATTACCATTTGAAAGGGACAGTTCCTTGGGAGGATGGGAATTTGACAGGATATGAATATGTCTGAGACTCTATTAGGCACTAATTCAGCAGGACTGGCTGAATGAGATGAAGAAGCAATGAGGAGGAGAGAATCTCTTCAAATTTGAGCTGATTGGTAATTTTGATGAAAGCCCTTTAGTCTCATTCAGTGACTGTTAATTACCTCTGGAAATCAACATTTATTTTTCTCTTCAGGAAATGTTGTTCGCCTGCCAATAGGGAAAGATTAATTAAATTCTTCCATGGATGAAAGTGAAAGTAGGGTCCTTGTGGTCAGTGCACATTTTGGCTGTGGAGGCAGGGATATCATGACAAATTCCTTTTTGAAAAGAGCAGTCCAGCTCTTCCCTGTTGTGTTTTTGCAGGAAAATAAGTGTGTCCTTGTCCTTCTAGGGTGATGTTGGCCTGTCAGGTGCTTTCAGCGGGGAAGTCTGAGTGTGGGAGAACTGTGAAAGAGGAGAGGGAAAGGACAGCGATGACTACAGTTAAACAGCTTGAAAGTAAATTAGGGGAAGCCTCTCGCTCCACCCAAGAAGAAATAGTTAATAATTTGGGACGAATGTATCTCTGCTTAAATCAAAGGGAAACGCTCAGCTTAGACCCATCTATAGAGAGTATTATCACAAAAGATTATTGATTTTAAAAAGTGATATCTTGAACCTCAGATTCATAATCTGTTCATAAACAAGACGGCTTCTCCTAACAGTTCTCATTTATTTGATCTTGGCTCAGCCTCAAAAGCTGCTTTTGTCAGTGCTAATGATGGCCCTTCCACTGCTCAAGAGTTTATTTCCCATATCCACTATTATGCCATTCCCTCCTGCTGTACAGAAGAAAAAAAAGGAAAGAAAGAGAGAGCAATGTCCCAGGGAAACTCCTGTATGTGGTTGGTACGGGCATTTGATTGAGTTCCTGATTTATAGCTGTCAAACAAATATCTGGGCATAGTTGCTAAAAAGCAGGCAACATCATAAAAGGAAAGGAATGCCCTGTTTCTCGATTTTTTTTCTGAAAGGAAGCCCTTGCATTAAGTTTTAATGATAGACTAAATAGATGGAAAGTCACTTGGAAGCCCAACGGGCAGAGAGATTTCAGGCTGCCTCTGTTGTTCTTGAAGGGAGGAAATGAGGCAGCTGAGGAGAAGCTCAGCATCAGGAAGGAGGCAGACAGGTCAAACGGACAGGCTTTCCAGAAGCAACCTTGCTGAGAGCAACAAGCAGCTGCAGTCAATCAAAGCCAGCAGGACAGCCAGCTCCAGAGCTTACTTCTGGTTTGCAGCGCACACCAAACTGCCCTGTGGGGAACCACTCTTGCGCTCCCACCTTCCATGCAGCACTGGGGCAGCAAGCTGGCATTGCCAAGAAATCTTGCCAGGGGTGTGACAGCTGGACTGGGAGAAGGATGCCAGCCTGTATGCCAGCCGTCCTGCCTGCAAAAGCCCCTCCTCCGCCTCCACCAGGTAGCCCCTGGCAGGGCTCATCTGGGTGCTGGACTGAGGACCTCAGAAAGGGGGTCTCCAGGAAAGCCAAGAATCATAGAATCATAGAATGGTTTGGGTTGGAAGGGACCTTAAAGATCAACTAGTTCCAACCCCCCCTGCCATGGGCAGGGACACCTTTCCGCTAGACAAGGTTGCTCAAAGCCCCATCCAGCCTGGCCTTGAACACTGCCAGGGAGGGGGCATCCACAACTTCCCTGGGTAACCTGTGCCAGTGTCTCACTACCCTCACTGTAAATAATTTCTTCCTAATATCTAATCTAAATCTACCCTCTTTCTGTTTAAAACCATTACCCCTCATCCTATTGCTACACGCCCTTATAAAAAGTCCCTCTCCAGCTTTCTTGTAGCCCCCTTCAGGTACTGGAAGGCTGCTAGAAGGTCTCCCTAGAGCCTTCTCTTCTCCAGGCTGAACAGCCCCAACTCTCTCAGCCTGTCTTCATAAGGGAGGTGCTCCAGCCCTCTGATCATCTTCATGGTCCTCCTCTGGACTCGCTCCAACAGCTCCATGTCCTTCTTATGTTGGGCTGCCCAGAATCTGAGGTCTGATCCTGGTCTCAGGCTTCAATATTCTTCACACATTTGACAGGATCAGCAACAGGCCAACACAGCAAAGGAAAAGGCAACCCTTGCTGACTTGACTTGCTTTGACCAAAGGGAATCCAGCCTGACAGAGGTGTGGGATACTATCCTGTAGGTTTAGCCAGTAGCAACATTGAAGTGTTGAAGGGTTACACTTTGAAGGGCCTGTTATGCCTGAAAGACTGTAGTCCTTTTTGGCTCTTCACTGTTCCCTATACATAGTGAAGAGGAAATAATACCTTGGCCCATTGGCAAATCTCACACAGGTCACATATTTTACCTCTAGTCTACTTTACATTGTGTTTTGAGATCAATACGGGAAAGCACAGCAAGCCACCAGTGTTCGCTCTATTTCGCATAAGCTATAACATAAGAGGTTTCTGCCAGCTAATGGTGGCATCTTTTCCTTGCAGTAAATTTGGAGATTAGTAATTTAGAATCTGTTCAGCTGAATCTGTGCCAGCGAGGAGTGTTGGAAATTATGAAGACAGGCAGCAAGAAGCAAGCAAAAGTGATATGAACACAGAAGATGGGATGGAAAAGAATAAGAAACTCACATAGCATATGTCTGTTCAGTGGCCAGCCTGGAAAACTGAAGAAAAAGAAAAGATTTTTCTACGGGGTCTAACCAGCCTGGACCCCTTTTTGTAGCTTTTAAATAATGTCACACGTGGAACAAATATATTATTTCCAAAGAAAAACATGGAAAGTCTCAGTTATGTTCTTACAAATGTTTTCTATTTCTTTCCCAGCTAAATTTGTTTACCAAGTTGGACTCGATTCTGCAAGTTGCTTCTTCAAAACTGCATTTTTTGACAAATTCATTATTTGCCAAAAACATTCTCCCAGCTTTAATAAAAGAAAAAAAAACCAACAAAATTCAATGGACTGGAAAGAGTCCAGTAGGCTCTGGTTCAGGCCTTGTAAAGCAGCAAATAAACATTTTCTGCATGCTTTAGGAGAGCATATGACTCTTCGGTCCTCCACAGTCTCTATGTAGAAGAAGGGAGCTAAACATGTGGAGAAATACCTAGTCAGATTTATTTCATGTTCAGTTAAGCAGGCAAGCTAGATCTCCTTCAGCTTCTGGCACTGATGTCAGGCTATCATGATTATAGTCACAAAACCTTTTTTTTTTCTTATATGGTACACAACTCCAAGTGTCCCAAAGTACATTAAAAGGTAAGTAAATAATTCCATGAGTGAAAGAAATGAATGCACATAAGTGAAATAGAGAATACTGAGACTACCTGAAATAATTCTGTCTTATTTGGACTTGCTTTTATCTTGTCTGCCTTCAACTAATCGTATTATAGCAAATAGGAACATCAAGGTGCTATGATAACTGCTCGCATGGCGAACGTGGTTTTCAGGCTGATGAAGCTAAAATACAGTGTTTGAAGTCTAATGGCAAGCACGAGTGAAAACATCTATTAGACATGTTATTAGCAGTGTATCCCATTCCTAAAAAATATTGGCTTGAATGCTGTCTTCTGCGACAGAAGGAAAGATACAGAGATATACACATATATGCACGCAACAGAAAGAAAGATCTATAGATTGCACATATGTATATATGTATGTCAATGCTAGCACTGAAGAAATGGTTCAGAACAGAGTCAGAGATGCACATGCACATGTTTTTATATGTGCTTCTTGCTGCAACTTTCTTTCCACTGTCCAGAAGAGTTCACCATCTTGTTTGCCCACTACATTTGCAGTATTACCTGCTCTTATTAAAACAGCTGCCATACCGTCTTCCTACAAAGCTCAGAGAGCATTGGGTCTCTCCGTCTGGTGGGATTTTGTGACAGCTCCTACAAGAACAGCCAGTGCATGGGTAATATTCAGAGCCTGGCACCCCATGTCATTGAGATTCCACGAGACATTATTTTATGATGCAAATGCACTCTGACCTCCATAGCATGCAATATATCAAACGTGTAACATATGCAAAAATGATCCAAACAAGGGAGGAGGTGAATAAATTTGTTATGATTTTAATGATACGCAATTTAAATGTCACTTTTGTGAGCAATTAGGGTCTGAAGAGAGTAACCTTTGCACAGTGCCCAAATTGTCCTCAGGCATGGTGCTTCTCCATGCATTTACTACTGCCTTACATGATAAAGCGTAGCCAGTATGATCTAAGTCCATCATTTGTGGTAGGGACCTTCCTGCCCGAGAGACACAACAGAAGCAAGGCAGTGCAAACATTTTGCCACAGGAACGCTGTGTGAGAAGCAAGGGGTATTATTTATTGAAACGCGCTGGCCCAGTTGAGCAGAGACAAATACATGGCCACCCAACAACCACTCGCAATTGAAACGCTTTGCTTGTAAGCACGGTGCTTCCCACTGCGCTCCATGTCGGGGGAATCCAGTTGCCACTGGGAGGAATCAGTTTTGCAGCTCCTCCTGCCCACTTTACTCAGCAGGCTGCAAAGGGCTGGGCCTGCGACTCCAGTGCGCACGTGTGCCCTCCAAACGTGCACATGCAGAGACATGTGCTGAAGATCTCTGCCTGGACAGCTGAGGAGAAAGGGGACCAAACCCTCTGGCCATAGCATGGCATACTGCCCTTCCCCTTGCTCCTACAGCTTCCCAGGTGAGCAGCATGGTCTCTAGCCAAGCCAGGGGAGATGGGCCATATTGTCCGTCCAGGCATGGGAACATAGTCGTCTTCTTACCCATCTCCAGTGCTGGATTGTGCTGTTAGCCCAATGGTTTCCAGAGAGTGCAGAACACCATCTATTCTCAGACGTACCCACCCTCTGCATCAGGTTGAAGATATTTTATCTATTTAGTCAAACCAAGAAGAGAGGTTTTAACTAGTCAGATGTGGCCCCACCAGTCTCTCATTACTGGCTGCTGCAATTATACAGCAGTTTCAAAGGCAGTCTGTTAGGCAGAGAAGTGACCCACACAATAAGACAGTCCTTCTGCTGTAGCTGGTGGCAAAGGGGAAGCAAAGCCACAGGCAGCCACCTTCCACCTCCTGTGCATCTGCTGGTGGTGCTGACAGTTCGAGTATGGGAACTACCTACACCTCAGGTCTAAGCCTATAAAGTATTATCTTTACAGCTGAGGCATTTTAGTATGTGGTAAAATACAACTGCAAGTAGGAAATATTAAAACACAGGACTCTGTTTTGGCAAAGAACAACATTGCAATAATGTAGTAACGGGCAAGCTCTATCTTCCAACTGCACTTTTGCAAGTGCTGCCATAAATACTAGACATTGTGTGGCATCTGTTAGTTCATAAACACTGCAATGTATCACCAGAAAGAGCAATGGCTTATACAGAGCCATTTTTCCCTCTTCAATTTTTTTCTTTCAATATTTGTAACAGGTCAGTGTTCACAAAAGCTGAGTCTCTGGTGGAGACTGCTAGAGTTGCCTGCCGGTCTGACAGCAAGTGGGAAGGGTGGCAAGAAGACTTGATGGCTCTGCTTCATCAAGGAAGCCCCTCTCCAAGCTGGAAGGCCATCCCTAGCAAGGGAGATTCAGACAACCTCCGTATCTAATCTGTTCTTGGTTTTATTGCTAGCAAGGCTATCAAGCATTGGGCAGATGGCGAATATTTTCTCTCACTATCAGTCTCCTTTGGATTCAGACCAATGACGTAAATATAAACTGCTCTGGCTCTCGGTCACCAAAGCCTCCTGCCATCAGCCCTCCCAGAGAGGTGTTATTTAAATGAACTAGGGAAGTGGGCATCAGTTAGTAAAACGAATCAATTTGCCACACAAACTGGAGAATGATGTCTTGAACCGAGTACCCGGTTTTGCCGTCGCTAGCTCACATCCGAGGGGAATTCAGTTCTGTATTTACTACATGCCTGGTGTTTGATGGCTTTGCAGGGTGGGAGAGGTGTTGGAGTATTTAGGACAGTGTGTGTTTTAGGCCATCTGGCATGTTTGAGCCACATATGGAGCAACAGTGAAACACTGAATGATTGAAGCCCAGACCTGGTGGTCTGCCCAGGTCTAGCTGTATTTCTGCAGTGTGAGTCCGTCTCTGGGGCTGATTCCAGTGAAAATTCAAATAATCGATTAACAGCTTAATAGTGCTTTGTGCCACTTCTGTCCAATATGCTCATATGTGTGATTTACTGCCACCAGTTCTGCCTTGTCCTTGCATTCCCAGGCTCTGGTGCATTCAGCATTAAAGCCCCGTACAGCCAGCTAAGGGTAAATGTATGAAGGTACTTAACACTGCCTCCCCATGAGGAAGAGTCGTTCATGTGAAACTACCATTCATGTCCTCTTTACCTGACCTGCCCATGTTGTGTTAGGAGGAGAGGGACCGGTCTCACCACTGATGCAAACCCATCACAGAGCAGCAGTCATGACCCTGCACCAGCTGAGGAACTGATCCTAGCAGGACAATGTCCCCTGCCATCACCCCATCCTGGGCACAGTGTATCCATCCCCCCTCTTGGCACCTCGCCTCCTTCATCATGTGCTCCTCCACATCCTCATGGCTGATCTTTTCTGAGCAGCAGCATCACCAGTAGCAAGCTTGACTCTCTTCGCTCTGCTCTTGCTATGGCGATGAAAATACCATTGGGGTCCACAAGACATTGTGAGTCTATGTCAGGAACCCCGCTGGGTTTTTTCCACTCACAGAGCAGAAAAGGGGAATATAACAGAGTAGAGGAGGAATAGTTTAGGTTCAAAAATGGTACTTTCCAGGCTTAACTGTTTAAAACCTCAGCTTTTGGAAAATGTCCTGTTCCAGAGTGGACGGACCCCATGGCATCATCATTCCCAGCTGCGAGGGAGACCTTAAACCAGAGAATTATGTAGTATGAATAGGAGAAATAGCCCCTCTAATCTTCAGCAGCATGTTCCAACTTGGGACCATTTGCAGGTAAGCAGCAGTATCATTGGAGAGGTATTTAATTTTAACATCTTTCAAAAACATTTTTGCTTGTTTGTTTAGAAAGTCATGCATATCAGGTCTTTCCTTTTGGGTTGGTCAGTTCGCTGTACCAAATGGTGGTGCGTAGGGATGGAACGTTGATGGCCTTATTCTGGCTATTAACTGCATCTAAAGCCGGTGTGTACCTGTTGTAGAGCAGTGGCTGAAGATGCAGGGCGGGGAGCGGGTGGTGGTTGTGGTGGGAAGAAATAATCTACAGATTTCTGGATCATGCATTAAAAATGATTCTGAAATCTTACCATGGATCAATTTAATGCTGCCATAGACAGACTGTGTTTCAATGATCACTGAAAAAGGAAAGGAATAGTTCATAGGATGTAAACGAACAGGGAGACTGCTAAAACAGAAAGCGTGTAAATTATAGGGAGAGATATTTAATACTCTCTTTTAAAATACTGAGACTAGAAAGGGAGTCTAGTCTGGACGGGGGGGTATGTTCTCATGCAGTTCTGCAGGGATACCCGTATTTTACATTTACAGTGTTCCGGGGAATATCTGGAATTCAGCCTATGCTGCCTTTCTGAGGTAAAATAAATAGAGGCAAAATAAAAGAGGGAATACAATTAAACAAGGTTAACTTGTATCTAGACTTCTGAGAGCCTGGTATTTTCTTCATTTTTTTAATCAGAAATTTCTAAAAGCATAGGCTTTTTTAAAAAAAGCCAGACAGCGAATCCTTCTTCCCCCCTCTGGTGATTTTTCTCAACCATTTGCACTTTCTCTGTGCTGCTGGAGTAGCTGGGAGACAATTGGAGGTTATTTTTAGACTGACTCACTCTGTAAAGCTGACATTTGTAGGTTAGGCGTACTAGTTGCCGACTGCTTCTTCTTCTGCATCTTCCTTAAATATTCCCCTTCTAAACAGTCGGACATTCCCCTCCTCCTTCTCCAGTCTTTCCCTATAAGTATCAAAGTACTAAATCCAGGTTGTGTCTGCCAACATTTTCAGTGGAGCTGAGTTAAAAGCATCATTTAAGAGGCATCGTCAGTTCATGTCCTCTCATGCAGCTGGAAAAACCCAACGTGATGTGCTTCTGCACCTCAGATCTGCTCCTAATGGAGCACAATGCACTCAGCACCCCTTTAAAGCACACAGGAGACCCAGCCCATGGGCCGTGCTGCTGGGTCGGGTTCACGTACCGAGGGTCCCCATGAGGTCCACACCAGCAAGTCTCCTTCTCTGCTTACTGTCCTCTCTGAGAAAATGGGCACCAAGAGGAATTTGGCTGCCCGCAGCCTGTGTCCCCCCAGAGAAGGGGGTGCCCAGGAGCACCATGCAATGTAGCCTGCATTTCTAGGGCTTGCCTTTTGACATCCTTGTCCACTGAAGATGAAGAAAACGAGCTATGTTTAAAAGTAAAATTGCTGATGTGTCCTGCCTCCGGGGAGATATCTGAGTGCAGGCATGCAGGCACTCCTGGTGAGCACCTTTGGAAAAGCAGCAGGAACGTATGGCACCCCATGGGCAGCAGCTCACGGGGACCGGGGTGCAAATCCCTGGGATGGATTTCGTCCCTGCTCAGGGAGCTGGAGAAGTCCTGGTGTATGACAGACTCCGCACTGCCGTTATTCACTGCTCTTAAGCCTTAGCGCTTAGCAGCATGGCGAATTTAAATCACTGAGCTTTCAACTCTGAAGTCCCTCAATCTGCTGGAGTTTGTGAAAACACAAAGACCTTCTAAGCCCGAAGAGCAAAGATGATTGCTAAAATCAGAATTCAACTGCAGATTAGATTATGAAACTGCCATTAACCTACTCTGTATTATAATCTCAAATCCTTCTAATATATTTGGCATGCAGCAGTACAAACATTATTTTCCACTTTAAATTAAGGCTGAACAGAAATCCTTTTTCCAGTTAACCTCTTTCTTTTCCTGGTGCTTTTGGGGGACTAATTTTAAAATTAGTATCTTCATGCAAATTGCAGCCTAAATAAATCCAGGCACATAATCTTTTAGGGCAAAATCCATTTTTTCCAGTAAAGACCACATGTGGGCCCCATGCCAGGTAAAATCTAGTGTGCAGTCTAGTGAAATCCATCCTCAGCCACCCCATGAAGACAGAGATCTTCTGTACTGCTCAGTGCAAAGCTCTTGCAGAGGTTTGTGAGCATAGAGGTGACCACGGACCTCCACAACGCTCATGCCAAGTTACCAGGACCATATCACCCTTTTCTGCTCTGATAACACATATTCCCACCACGGTCCATTTAGGACAACCCCGACATCTCCTTCCAAAAAGCTGAGCGGCGAGAGATAAAACACATTGCTGCTGGACACACACCTTCTTCCATGTAGCCCAACTGCATGAAATGGCTGGGAAACACTTGGTTGATCCTTTACACGAGCATCACCCGTATGTAACCCAGAACTGGATTGCTTTACCAGAAACAAGTGCTATTCTCATCCCACCAAAGAGGGAAGTTGGAACGTGGCCAAAGCCAGTGCGGCTTGAGGTAGGGCTGCTGGGAGACCAGAACAGCTCAGGCAAGGAGACGTTGAGGCTTAAGTAGTCTTTGGAGGGAGGCATTACTGATCAGTGTGACCAAACAGAGGAACAGACAACAGCCTAAAGCAAAACAAAAAAAACCCACCAGTTCTTCTTTTCTTAGCTCTGTACCTTCTGCTGCAATGAGGTCAAATGAAATGTTGTTAGCCTCTCTCTGTTTTAATGAGATTTCCATAGTCCCAGCAATGCAGTGGTGTTGGTTGACATAGGAGAGCATACTGTGAGGGAAGCAGTGCATCACCCAGGTCAGTTGGTGTGTCTTGGTTCATGCTCGTACATGGCCAAAGTTGTTGTATCTCTGCCATTTTGGAAATATTCAGGCTCAGGAAGCAGCGTTATGCTGAAGTCCAGGAGCATCTCCTGCTCTTGTGTGCACTAGAGGGGAAACCTGAGCCCAGTGGTGGGAGGTGTGCCCTCTCCGTTCATTTCTCTGGCAGTAAGCAAGATTATGCCTGTGTTTAATAAACGCACACCTGTTATTTTATCTCCCAGAAGTGTTTACTGTGGTGCTAGAGACCCCATGAGGGCACAAAATCATTCTCTCCCTACAATAGCAAAATAATATCACAAAGGTTGTGTTGGTAGGGCCCCTCTCACCCATCACTACCTCCAGTTGCCCAGAAACAAACTTCCCAAAAATTCAGATCCTAAAAGCAGCTAAATGAAAATCAAAAGCAGACATTAAGAAGGAAGGAAATGTGTTAACCAGTTAATTAACTGATTGATGTTACTTTGTTGGTTCTCATCCCACAGTCAGCATCAGTTCAGCAAAATGTGCTTTCAAGAGAAGTGATGCTAATGAAATACATGACTGAGCAGCCAGGTAATAATTAGCAAGGGACAAAGTGACCATTCATTGGGAATTTTTTTTGTCAGGCCTGCAACTGATTTGTATAGTTGTTTGTCTGCTTGAACCTTGGACTACCTAAAAAGATCTTCACTAAATGTAACACCCAGATCCTCCCGGTTTAAAAAGCAGCAGAAACCTGAGACACAACCAGCATTCATTTTCTATTATGCAAATATAACTTCACAGTATGACACATCTGTAAGGCTTCATTTGGTTCCCCCCTGGCACAGTAAGCATCTGCAGATTTAATGCCTTTGATATACTGTTTTTGATTAGATTAAAGATGATATTTATAGTAATTTCGGTAATGTCATTAGCTGTCACTGGAGTATCCTCCAATATTTTGTTTCCTCCATATGTTTTGCAGAAGGGATAATGAAATTTGACTGTCCTGCAGCTTGGGTCTAATAGCCTTGTTTGAGAGCAGGGTTACATAGGATCAGTTGCTACTCGTCAAGTGAAAATCATGATGACGTGGTGGGCTCTGTAAGCTATGAATGCCAAGCCTGCCCTCTGCGCCACCACCGTGCCCTTCCTTCCCCATCCCTCCAGAGACAAGTTCATCTTCCCTGTAAGTTGGCTGAAAATGTGTTACTTGTCTGTGGGGTCAGGTCAGGAGGGAGGGATGGAAGGATGGACAGACGGGAGGGTAAGACTTGCGAAGAGTGACTACAGATCACCAGTATATTTTGCAGGGAGAGGAAAATCCTGGGGAATATGATGACAAGCAATAAATACCTTCAGTTTAACAGTTTAAACAAAGGTGGGGAATTATTTATGGTAGGACAGCGAGTGTTGGCCAAAGGTCAAGGAAAGAAAAACTTAGTTTAGACTTTTGGTGGGAGAAAGTACCTGGTATGTAGCATAGTTGCCAAGACCAGAGGCCAAGGCACACCTCTGCGGCCATGCAAGATGAGAAAGACCACAGGTTGGGGTTACATGGCAACAGCCCTGAGAGTTGGAGAGGAAAGCTGGGCACACAACCAAGAGATTTTCTCTTCTCTTTCTGATCCCAAGTCTTATCCTGCAGAGCACAGACACTTGCAGGTCTCCGAAGGCACTTCTGCCTGGCTCTGTGTAGTTACTTGTGGGCTTAAACACTCCAATTTTGGGATTGTTCTAGCTTCACTCTCTTAAAGTCCCAAATACACCATGTTACTTGAAAGAATATCTGTATTGTTGGCATTTCTGGTGGGCAGTAGGCACTTTGGAGTTAAATTATTACTGCAGAATTCAATGTATAAATATTCGCTCCCCAAGATGTGGGGAGTGAAAGTATATGTATGAGTGACTTTGTTTAAGTAAAAGAAAGAAGATTGCTTGACTTTGCATTAATCTTTCAGATTCATTTTGCAGGAAAAAAAATTAAAACCCTCACAAATATCCCCCAAGAACATTTAGAGGGACAAAAAAAAAAAGAGAACATGAAAAATGTGTAGATAATTTGGAGCATTGCTCTTAATGGTGCATTCCCAAGTCACATGTGCTGAAGATGTGACCCACTGTAACACAGCTGTATGCAGGCAGCAGATCCAGCCCCAGTGGGGAAGGCTGGGGGGAAGTGAGGGAGAGAGGTCCCTGCGCCAGCCTCGGGAGCATCCCTGCACCAGGCACTAGGAGCAGCAGGGGCACGCACTGCCTGGGGGCCTTCCCTCATAGGGGTTAGAGATGATGGACGCGTCAGACTGACAACGAGCACAGGGGATCTGGGCATGGCCCCCTGAGCCTTCCTAGGGTGGAGCTGCCTTCAGCAGTTTAGCACCAAAAAAAAAGAGTCAGTATTATCAGAAACTTGCTGTGCCCCACTATTTAAGGCGAGTTTTGCCCCTAACACAAGCTGATGAAATCACTGCTGGTTTAAATGGGCATGGAGTGAGAACATCACAAGCTGATATCAACCACATTTGCAGATCTGGCTCTTGAATTCAGCCAAGGTGCTGCTCTGAACTAAGAGCAATATTCTGGTCATAATAACTTTGTTTTGGTCTTTTTTACTCCAGGAAGAGAAGCTTGCCAGGTGACCGTAACACAGGTCCTTCAAGCCAATTGACTTTCTCTGACTTTATACTAGATTAAGCTGAGAGCAAATGATCGTCTGATCAGCCTAATCACAGCTAGTGAGTCCTTTCAAGCAGCAGTTCCCTTGGGAACAACATATATTTTGCAATCAAATCGTATTCCACCACTAGATCTTTATACAAAGGTAAATAGGGCAACCAGCCCCTTTTTTTTTCCAAATGCATTTTGCAATTATGAAAATTAAAATGTCATTTGGAAATGCAAAATTGAAATCTTGCTTAGAAACTGTCAAATAATGTTGTTTACTTTTCTGAAAATTTCTCCTTCCTTCCAAATTCTGGTTCAAAAGATATGCAAACCATGCTTATATATTTCCATATATAGTCATATACATATGAAATATATTCATATCAGTATATTTGAAGATATACTCATATTTTGCATATAGCTATTACATTAACTTTGTGAATACTTTCATTTATCACCAAACTTAATTTGTAGGAACTATAGTAATCCATCTATTATTATAGATGTGGTCTATCTATCTCAATTTCAGTAAAGCATTTGACACGGTCTCCCACAGCATCCTTGCAGCTAAACTGAGGAAGTGTGGTCTGGATGATCGGGTAGTGAGGTGGATTGTGAACTGGCTGAAGGAAAGAAGCCAGAGTGTGGTGGTCAACGGGACAGAGTCCAGCTGGAGGCCTGTGTCTAGTGGAGTCCCTCAAGGGTCAGTACTGGGACCAGTTCTATTCAATATATTCATTAATGACTTGGATGAGGGAATAGAGTGCACTGTCAGCAAGTTCGCTGATGACACCAAACTGGGAGGAGTGGCTGACACAATGGAAGGCTGCGCAGCCATTCAGAGAGACCTGGACAGGCTGGAGAGTTGGGCGGGGAGAAATTTAATGAAATATAATAAGGGCAAGTGTAGAGTCCTGCATCTGGGCAAGAACAACCCCAGGTACCAGTACAAGTTGGGGGCAGACCTGTTGGAGA